>NW_024346824.1:979448-1294792 GCF_902729225.1 Pteropus medius
GAACCCTCGGGAACTCTCAAGATAGAAATGAGTACCATGAACTATTTTGGTACTTCTAAATGCATGACAGGAATTGTACATTTGCTCAGGATAAGATCGTATGTACTGACAGGCCAGGTATCTTTCTTTGCAGCTGGAACCCCATCTCTCCCAAGAAACAGGAAAGCATTTGAATAGAGCCTGCTCTGCACGAGGGCTGACCCAGGTTAGATCTTATCTAGCTGGATCTCTGGCCAAGTGACCAGCCTCTCTTGAGCATTGGTTTCCTCTTTGGTGAAATGGGGGTGGTAACAATACTCCATTCAGAGGCTTATGGTAGAGATTAAATGAGATAGCGCACGTAAAGCGCTTGGCACCCAGCCTGGCCCAAAGTCAGCCTTTGGCAAATGGCAGTTACTATCATTATTAATTCAAAGTAGGAAGTCTGTACATCTCATGCTAATCAGAATCTCTGTATATGTATTGATTAATACATAGTAGGAAATGAATGAATTAATTATTTATGGCAACTTTTTGGAAGATAACATTTTAAAAAAATATCAGACCCCATGGAGAGAAATCATAAGTGTATATAAGTGGACAAAGATTGAGCCCCTTTGTGTAAGTTCTCTTCCAGGTAGAGTCTAGTAATAGTCTAAGCTCCCCCTCTTAGGGGCTTGGCATAATTGTTCTCTATGTTTGGAATGCCTTTTTCTGCCCAGCTGACTCCTATGACACCTCCTCCAGGAAGACTCCCATGGCCTTTGCTTGTCTGAGTTGGGGCCCTTCTGCAGCACAGTGGACTCACTCCTTTGAGTGTAGTGGTTTTTTTTTTTAGACCAGTGATTCTCAACCTTGACCATGCATCAGACTCAAACTAAGGGCTTGTTGAAACAGGTTGCTGGGCCCCACCTCCAGAGTGTCTGACTCAGTAGGTCTAGAGTAGGTCTCGAGAATCTGCTTTGCTCACAAGTTCATAGTAGTTGCTGATGCTGCTGGCCCCAAGGGTCACACTTTGAGAACCTCTGGTTTAGCCTGAGTGCTCTAAGATACCAAAGATCATGCCTGTTTATTCCCCCACGGCACCTCCAGCAGTACTTCAGTCTCAATGGAAAGAGAATCAAGTAGCCAGAGGCAATACGAAAGATTTCCCAAGGCCTTGTATGTCGACAGCCAGACACTGGTGCTGACTGGGCTGGATGTGTGTCTGGTGTGGGAGGGCTGGAGGTGAGGTGCCCATGACAAGGCCAGGGAAGGCAAGGATGCCCTTGTCCTGGGTCATAGCTCCCTCTGGTGTTAACAGCTCAGCTCTGCACCTGGAAGGATGGGTGACAAAAGGGATGGGTTTCCCCTCCCCACCTCTTCCATATAGCCACCAGACATGCTAAAACCCAGTTCTGACCATACTCCACTTTGTCCATCCCCTGAGTTAAACCCCATCCATGGCTCTCCACTGCCTTCTGGACAAGGCTAAACATTCCAGGTCCTTTGCTGTCTCTCCTCTCTCTCTCTCTCTCTCTCTCTCTCTCTCTCTCTCTCTCTCTCTCTCTCTCTCTCTCTCACACACACACACACACACACACACACACACGTCCCTCAGTTGCTTGCTGCCCTCCTCAGGAACCCTTTGTTTTATTCACACAGACAGGACATGGACTTCATGCCTTCCCACATGCTATTCCTTCTAAAGGACTGCAGCCACCTTCTCCCTGTAAGAGAATTACTCTTTTTTTAAAGTTAAATGTGACCTCTTCCATGAAGCCTTCCTGGACTCTCCCAGGCAGAAGTGATTGTCTGTCGAGCCCCTGCATAGACTACCACAATGACCTCACAGTGCTGTAAGTACGGGTTTGTGAGAGTCTGGATCCTCCTTGAGACCGTGAGCAATTTTGAAGCTCCTGACTCAGTTTTGTTGCTTATGGAATTTAAAAAATTTTTTTCTACCTCCAAAACCAAAAAGATCCCCAATCTGCTGTCTAGGCTTCCTTTTAAAACTGAAAATCACTTGCTAGTATATAAGGCTGTTTCGATCCTTAGATAGTATTCATTCATTAGTTCAATCAGCAAATATATTTGAGGCCCTCCAAGTGCAGGGGATGCAGAAAAGAATAAAACAAGACAAAGTTCCTGGCCTCTGAGCTTACACTCTAGTGGAGGAGGAAGACAACAAAATATATTATAGACTGTTAAGCGGTGATAAATGATATAACGAACATTTAGCAGGGCTAGCAATTGATGGAGGGAGTCTATTTTAGGCAATGTGGTTAGGGAATCCTCACTGATGAGGTGATATGTGAGCCAAGACCGGGGCAGAGTGAAGCTCTTACCACGCATGGATCTGGGAGAAGGCTCTCTGACAGTATGCAAAGGCCTGGAGGTTGGAGCAGCCTCAGCATGTTCTAGCAGCAGTGAGAAAGCCAGTGGTTGAAGTCAGGGGATACAGAAACAGACTCCGAGATGAGGGTTTGTGTGCAAGTGATTTATCAAGTGCTTGCTTACGAGGCAGGGTGGGCAGTAACCAGCAAGGGTGCAGGGGAATCAAGGCAGGGAAGGGGAGGCCAAGCAAAGATGTTACTTCAGACAGAAACTGCAGAGGTGGGCTCAGCCTCATCCCATAGGGAGCTCTGGTGTGTGACTTATGCCTTAGAGTTTGATCTAACCTAAGGCAAGGTTGCTGTGACCTTCATCAGTCCCTGGTTTAGGGTTACTCCAGGGCGATGCAAATTCTCAGATGCTTCATGTGGGCAAAGTGGGTTCCAGAAAGGCTGAGGGCAGACCCCGCTCCACAAAAAGCCATGGGTACTGAGTGTTGGAAGCAAAAGCATACAAAGCTGGGATTCACATGCACAGCGAGAGAAAGAGGGGATCTGGATAGAACAGTAACATTATCTGTAATAATCAATAAGGTTGAAGAACAGAAGTCGAGGGGACGAATTATGAGATGAGATCTGAGTCTGCTGAGACCAAATTAGGCAAAGCAATATCTGATTTTCTCAAGGAGCGAATGTGCCAACTAATGCACTACATTTCCCAGCTTTCCTTGCATCTAGGGTTGGCCAGTTCTAGACACTGAGATGTAAGTAGAAGACTGCTGGAGGTTTCTAATATAGCATTGATTTCCTGATGGAGGCACCCTCTTGCTCCTTGCTGCTCCCTTCTTGCCTGGAATATGAACCCGAGGTTGGAGGTAAAGCAGCCATTTCGTAATCATGAGGTCACAGTGATGTGAGAATAAAAGCTTCATGCTAAGTATGGTGAAGCAGAAAGACATAAGGGGCCTGAGACCCCTGTGATGTAATGGAGCAACTGCACCAGCTTGGGATACCTATCACCAGAGTTCTTTTTTTGGAGGATAATAAATCCCTATTTGATGAAGTCATTGACTTTCTATTACATGCAGCTGAGTATCATCCCTAATTAACACCCCTCAGTCTGCAGGATCTACAGAGCCTCCTATCTTAAATGAGAGCACTATTTCTAATCGAGTACACTGCACATTTCTGTGCTTTGCCCATTTCCGTCTGGGAGCCCAAAGAATCCACAATGGGCACTGCCCATCTTAAACTTTCTGAGAATTCCTGTAGTGTTAAACCTGTAGTTTAACTTTAGCATAGAATCTTCTAAAATTATTTGACCACAGAATATGTTTTGTCTTGGAATTACTATTTCTATTAGTTAGGATAGTGCTTTCCAACTGGTGGGCCATGAAGGGGCTATAGGCATGTTGACCTATTCAATCACTCAAAAACTTAGATGGTTCCCTCTGTACTTCCTGAATTTGGTAATAATTATTTATGTAGCTAAGATTTTATACAAGGCATCTGCTGCCAGAAAGGGTCTGTTCTGGCCACATTATGCCATACTCCCCACAGGTGCCCATCAAATCACCTCAAATAATCTGATTATGACCCTAGATGTTTCACATCTGCAACATTTTATTTTGCAAATACATATAAAATATTGATGTTTCTTTAATTTAATTTTCTTATTTTCCATTTTCTAGCAGAAGTATGGATGTTATTACTATTTAATGTTATGTTTCCATATTGAAATAATTTATTTTGTTAATTTTCTCAGTTGTCATTTCTTGATTGAGTGAATGACTATAGATTTTTAACACTATCATTTCTCACAGTTTGATTCTTGATGGAATTTCAGGATGAATTATCGTTCATTTTTAAAAATGAGAAAATGTTTCTAAAGTTAAACATATGCCTACTCTCACACAGCATTTGTAGTCCTAGGTATTTATTTAGCCAATGGCAGTGAGTGCATAATATGCCCATAAAAAGATGTGCATAAGCATGTTTGTAGCAGCTTTATTCATAATACCCCAAATGGGAAACAACTCAAATGTTCAACAGATGAATGAATGAATGAATGAATTATGACATATCCATACAATAGAATATTACTTGGCCCTAAAAAGAAACAAACTACAGCTCCATGTAAAAACAAAGATGAATTTCTCAAATATGATGCTGAGCGGAAAAGCCAGATAAAGAGCACATACGTCTATGGCCATGCCACCCTGAACAAGCCTGATCTCATCTGATCTCGGAAGCTAAGCAGGGTCAGGCTTGGTTAGTACTCAGATGGGAGTCCACCTAGGAATACCAGGTGCTGTAGGCATTAAAAAAAAATAATAATAATAAAATAAATAAATAAAGTAAAACTATTAAAAAAAAAAAGAGTATATACTGTATGATTCCATTTATACAAAGTCCTCAAACAGACAAATCTAACCTATGGTGATAAAAATCAGATCAGTGAGAAGGGATGAGGCTGCTTTCTGGGAGGATGGAAACAGTCTCTCTCTCTCTGCATCTGGAAAAATGCACCATGTGCACTACAGATTCATGCACTTTGCACACCTCGCTCTGTGTTTTTTATATCACAATAAAACAATTAAAAATAAAAACAAAAAATTTATATCTAAAACCAAAAATAATTGAAAATAAATTAATCAAGTAAATTATTCAAGAGACTGTAAGACTTCACAGCTCCAGAAAATTGATTTTCAGAATATTTTTATCATACTTAAATATAAGTAATAGTTACATGTTGTGATTTTTAAAAAAGTTTTAATTCAATGTGTGTAAGACAGTCTTAGGCAGAAGACCTATAGGTATAAAGGCCTATAGTAACCTTAAGAACTTTATATTCAAATAAGTTTAATTTTTATGGGTAATTATTTTCCCACCACAATGGGACAACTTTTTAATTAAAACTAGGATGCCATCAGAATCACTAAACACAGTAGTACAAAAAGATGTTTGTCACTCAACAGGCAATAAATATACCAAGGATGATCTCATGCTGGGGCCCTCCAGTTCTGTCCTTTGGCCCAGAAATCTTATGTCCTGGAAAACTCATCATGTAGAACAAGGTGGCCAGGCCATCTCTGCCTATACCTAACTGCAAGCCATCCAGACCATTAACATTCCCGTATGACCCAGAGTACCTACCTATCCTAGTGAGACCATCCAAAGTTAGTCCTAGTAAGAACCATCCCACCCAAGTGGCATTTCTCAGATTCTGCTGTGGAATGCACTCTTTGAGCTACCACCTGCTTTGCATTGTTTTCCAAATAGCCCTGTTCCCCGGCTGTATACCATATGGAAACATGACCCCTATCAGTTTCCCTGAGAATTAACATGATATCACCATGAACCAAATATTCTTCATAATGTATTTACTTGGGATGCACCAATACTCTGATCCTCCTAGAATTTTACTTCCTTCCTTTGCAGGGCATGATGCCAGAAAACCATATCAAAATAATGACACACTGTACACTAAACATATGATATTTTTCAAGAACTGCAAAAGACAGCACCTTGTCCTGTTTCAGTGTATTATTTTGCACAGGCTGCAGATAAATTCACTCTTTGCTTTGTGATACATTTCTCTTTCCTAAAATTCATCCCTCTTTAAATATAATATGAACTAGTCTAAATTGTCATTGATATGTGTGGCTGGCCAAGCTCTTTGTATTTCTCTTGAATCTTTATTCCAAGATTATATGAAACCTAATTTCTAAGCCAATACAAATGCTATGACCACTGCTCTAAAAAAACATAAACTCACACTCTAACCTATCTCACAGCATATAAAAATATAATATATAGGAATGCTCACTTATAAAAGGAGGAAGTATAAAATATAACATCTTTTTAAAAGGCCATCTCTGCCTATACCTAATTGCAAAGCATTCAGCTACTGCAGGAAAATATTGATCTTTGAGAAATGTCTATCATTGTGAAACAAGAAATGAAGTTCTTTTCTGTGCTCTGTTAAAACACTTCCAGGAAGAGCTCAAGAAACTGGTGGCAAGGTCCTGCACTTAATAGCCAAATGATCTCGCCCACTTTCAGAATCACTCATTTTACCAGCTCACAGGAAAATCATCAAAACTGAGCCCAAAGAAGCAAGTAGAAAAGTTGCCACATCCAAACAATTCTATGGATGCACTGAAAAGATCTCAGATGACACAGAACCAAAGCTAATCCAGAAGCTTGAAAAAAGCTTTCACTGAAAAGTAAGACTAAGGACTCTATGGTCATCCGGAACTATGGTCAGTTAGGAGCACCAGCAGAATTCTCAGAACCCGGTGAGGAGGAAATAGCCAGAGGTCAATGAGCACCTTCAACTGATTAAGATATGTGATGACACTCTGAGTTTGTGGTCTCCTGCAACAATAACAAGTTGCTAAGGCTTTACTGCACAGGTTCATTCCAAAAACCCTGAGATGTGAGTGGCACATTCTTTCATTCACAGAAACTTAATGTATGTAATGATGTCCTTGCAGATCTGAATTCCACAATAAATTAGGTGACCAAAACGATGAATTAAACCCCAAGACTCTCAGGCCTGTATGTCTTTAGCTTTATGTGAAGAAATAGGACGATAAAACTACTCTCTGCTGTTTCATACAGAAATGAATTGACTCTCCAAAGAAGAGTTTTATCAAGAATTTGTGAATTTAAAACATAATAAAAATAAAATTTGAAAGTTGTGAACCAGAGTCACTTGGCAATTTTTTTGGAAGGATAGTAACTGGCTTCAAAATCGGACTTACTTGACATTTTTGAATCTCTGAATGAAGTCGATCAAAAACTGTAAGAATCATCTGAGAGTATCTTTGTGTAGTAATGAGTTAACTCAAAAGGCCTAGGTTGCCAAAACCCTGCACATTCCAAAGGTCTCCAAGATCAGCACTTGACCAGCTCCTGGCAGATAACCTTTGAGCCCTCGGAATCCTGCACAATGAAAGCATTTTTGTATCCCTGAGTCCCTGGACCATGATGCATCAGTTTGCCCTCTCAGGGCCTGCAGATTTAGTAGCCAAGGTCAGTCATGTGGGTGCTGCATCAGTACGTGATGGACCCCTAATTAAAAACCCTGGGCACTAAGGCTAGGTGAGCTTCCCTGGTTGGCAACACTTTGCCCATATTTTCACACATCAGGTTCTCTCTGTGTGACTCTACTGGAGGAGGATGACTAGAAGCTTTGCCTAGTTTCTCCTGGCCTTTTCCCTTTACTGAACTTAATTTGTAATCTTTCACTGTAATAAATCATAACCAGGAGTATGCCAGCTTTTCCGAATTCTTTGAGTCCTTCTAGCAAATCATGGAGACTGAGAGCTGCCTTGAGTACACCCAACATAGCATGTGACACAAAGGATATGCATAACTCCTATATCGCTTGCTGAAAAGGCCTGCCCCTTGCGCACAGCAGGCTCTGGTAGCCACAGAAAGCCCTAGGTGAAGATTTTCAGGAACTGACAGTTGGAAGTCAGTGTAATGTGCTCTGGAGGGCTAAGATTCAGAGAAAAAACTTACCTTTGGAGAAGTGAAATTACAAATGATTTACCAGTGAACTAAGTTGGACTTATTATTTGAATCTTAAAGAAAAAATATTAAGACTAATAGAGCTAAGTCTGTGTATGCTGGAAGAAAATTTCATCATAATCTTAAAACGCTTGACTTGAACAAAGTACTATGGTATTTGTAAAGCCCTTTACATTATTATAAGAAATTTTTGGCATTACATTTTGTCAAAAAAAAAAAAAAAGCGGAACTGTTAGATTTAGAGAACAATTGTATCATTAAGTAAAATCAAAGGATCCTAATTATATTAAGAACAAGAAATGAGTTTCTGATAATTGGAGAAAAAAATGATAGATATCACTGCCATTCATAGCCATCTACTTGTGAAAAATAAGTTTCTTTCTATGGTGAACCTGAAGAGAGCATAATTAGAAAATAACCAGGAGTTTTGTACCTGTATCAAATTTAGAATCTATTATAAAAAAGCATGTTCTTTTCTCATCAAAAATTTGAAAAGATGTTGTTTGGAAGTTTTATTCTAATTCAGTATTTACTATTTTCCTAAGTACTTTGTATTTGGTTTCTTTTCATAATTATGCACTGTCGAGAAAATGCAATTAGTATTGTCACCCAGTCCTACATAGACATCCCCAAATCTCGAGTTTACTCTAGTATGTCATATAAATACTACCGTTTTCTAGATGTCCCATGGGGTGAAACATGTAGGGAAGCACTGAGCTAAAAGAGTTTTATTGCTGTAAAAAATTCAAAGTAATGGTGGCTTAAAAATATAGAATTGTATTTCCCCCTCAGGTCAAACATAAGCAGCCCAGGGAACGGTGTGGTGGCTCCTTAGCTCATCACTCAAATGCATTCCTGCCAGCAAGAAGGCAAAAGCAACCATCATCTATCTAGTTTACCTATTTCATCGTTGCATTCAATATGTTACCTGTTCCCTGACCTGCCCTGTTCCCCTACTGACAATAGGCTTTCGGTGCAGGGAGCCTCATGGAGCCAGACAGACATGGGTTCAAACTTCGTCTCTGCTGATTACAAAGCTGATGATTTGGGCAAGTACTTATCCTTCCAAAGCCTTAGTCTCCTCATGTGTAAAATGGAGAGAGGAAGAGAACCAACCTCAAAGGGCTGTGTGAGAATTAAGTGAGGGATGCAGGTAAAGAACTTGGTATTCTATGTGCCTGGGCTTATAGCATGGGCTGATGGGGCTTGGGATTTTTTTGTGTCTCTAGTATCCAGCATGGACCCTGAAATGGGGAGCCTATATCAGTGTTGGTTGAGATGAACTGAATTGGAGTCAGGAGAAGGGCATTAATTCTCCAACACAGGAGGCCTGCCCCTTGCACACAGCAGGCTCTGGTAGCCGCAGAAAGCCCTAGGTGAAGATTTTCAGGAACTGACAGTTGGAAGTCAGTGTCATGTGCTCTGGAGGGCTAAGAACATGGGCAGTGTGAAGACATCATCTGCTATACCAGATGACACCATTTTTACATTTTTAGGGAAAATTCCCTGGGTAGGTCCTAAATTTTGCCTGAGATGGGAAAAGGAATATTATCAGAAGTGGGCAGTGGCAAGTAGATGAGAGTGATTGCCCTCTAGGGGTTGGGTAGTAGCCAGGTTGTGGTGGACTTCTGGTTATCCCTCCAAATCTATCCTCCACATCGTCTCACGTCTTCTGTAGAAATAAGAGTTTACCTGGGCTGATGGTCACCCTGTAGAGATGACATTTCTCAGCCTCTCCTGCAGCCACGATGTGGCCCTCTGACTCAATTCTGACCAGTGGGATGTGACAGAAAGGATATGCATAACTCCTATATCACTTGCTGAAAAGGAAATTGTTTTTCCTTCACTTCCTTTCTTTCCACATACCTGCAAGGATGTGAACACAGACATGGCAGGAGGCCAGCTCTGACCACACAGATGAAGACAACACCCTGTAGAAGGCAGAGTAACAAGATGGAGGGAGCCTGGGTCCCTGGACGGCTGGCCTGTTGGCCAGGACCTCTCATCCTAAGGCTGTTACATAAATGATAAAGATTTATCTTACTCAAACTGCTGCATGTCTGGGTCTCTGTCACAGAGGCTTAGCTTGCTGTAGGCCCTGGGGGAAGGTAGCCTTCAACTGAGGCAGGAGAGCACACTCTGGGCACTTAGGTGCTGACCGACTTTCAAAACCATTCACACAAACTGGCTGTGAAGGAAGCCTCTAAAGAGACGCAAGTGTCCATGCTGGAGAAAGTAAGTTATGCTGGAGGAAGGTGGCTGCAGGGCAAAGTGCACACCTGAGGCCAGTTCAGGGAAAAGGAGGCAAGACAGGCAGGCTGGGCTCACCACAGAAGAAACGGGATCTTCAAAAGTGAAAGCGGAATGTCTCTTCTGCCTGAACTAAAGACCTAGATTCACTGCAGTCCTCCAGGGGTAAGCAGTGAGCAGTGCAAGGCTTAGCTTGCGCTGTGAGTGGCTGCGGGCATGGGGGCCGCCAACCAGAATGGGATGCCTAGGGTCTGACAGAGAATGAAAAGCAGATAAATAGCAGATCTGCAACTTGGAGAGATTAGAAATTGAAAGTGAGAAGTACAAGTGGATATGGATAGGGAATTTTAGTTGGGATAAGCATTAAGCTGAAGAAACAGTGACCCAAAGGTGCAGGAGCGTATGCAAGACAGAATTTCCCTCTCACCCAGCTGTCCAGGCATGTGCAATCAGGTCTGGAATGCTGCTCCCTGGTGCCGGCGTCCAGCCTCCTTCTGCCCTGTTGCTCCCCTGCACTCGTTGTTCCAAATTTTACTTTCAACTTGGTTAAACTGGAGCTGCATTACCTGGAACCCCTTTCCCCATAGAGTCCCATGTGAGAGAGGGCCAAACGAGGAATGCTGGGAGGTGAAAGTGAAGTAGCAGCTGTCATTCTCTGAAGGGGAGATACGGTGGCAGATGGATGCCGAGCACCTGGTGGGTTCCAACTTGTCCTCTTGTCCACAGTCAGCTCCTCGTCCCAATGCTGGCCATAGTGGCCCCAGGCACGCCACCAGAGGCTTGGGCCCACTGAAGTGGTGTGTACTTGGAGGCTGCTGCCCGCTCGGGCCTCTGCACAAGTTTCCCCTTCCGGTGGCCACGCATGCCTGCTCCTTTCTCTACCTCCCAGCAATCTCCGTGGTATCCGCCTTTGATCGTTTTTCGGAAGGATTTGCTACTGACTCCTTCTCTGCTTCCCCATCTCCCCTCTCCAAACCTCCACTTCTTCAGCTCCTCCTGTAGTTGTGCAAAGTCTAATTCAAATTCCTCACGCCGTAGGTGTAAATCAAATCGGTTCTATTTTCCCCACTGCTGGCTTGGGTTTTGGCTGTTTTTGAATGTGCTGTTTTCATTCATCCATCTATTTTCTTGCTTCTTACATGTCTTTATTGTAGTTTTGGTGAGCTTTCAGTGGGGAGGGAAAGACTAATGCGCTCGTTCAATCTACCACTGTAACCCAGAAGTCTCGCCACTGTGGGCTTCCTTCATGTGGAACAATCTGTTTGTAATTTCCTAAAATGGATGAGCTCCCCGTGCCTCTGTGACTCAGCACGTGATCCCCCCTCCTTTGGCCTTCTGCCATTCTCCCCCCACCCGCTATGCCTCCATCCTGGCCTTTTCCCCTGTCTTGGCACTTGCTTGTTCTTAGAGACACTGCTCTGAGAAGCTTTTCTTGCCCACCTGGCTGGGTTAGGTGCCTCTCTTGGGGGTTCCAAGACACTCCACTGCTTTCCTCCAATATTGTACTGTCCTCAGTATTGTAATTGCCTTTCTAACCCTGGGACAGTGCCTGGCACATTGGAGATGCCAATAAATGCTCCATAAATAATGATGCCCATTTTGCCTGCTTGTTTGCTTTGTTTGCATAACGACAATCAGAGAAACATGATTTGTTTTCTTAAAATGGAAGTGGATCTGGCATGAAAGGAGGGAGACAAGGAACAGGCACAATTTAAAGGAAGCAAACAGAATGTGGTGAATCTTAAGATACTTGAAAAAAAACAAAGTGCTTTAATAGATGACCACATTATTCCCAGTTTAGCTTTAAAAAGAGCCCTGAGAAAACTAATCTATGGTTTTGGAAGTCAGGGTAGTGGTTATGCTTGAGGGAGTGGTAACTGGGAGGGGAACGAGGGGCTCCTGGGGGTGCTGGTGGTGTTTTGTTTCTTTGTCTAGGTACTAGTTACATGAATGTGACCAAATATGTAAAAATTCGTCAAGTTGTACACTTATGATTTTTATACTGTTATGTATGTACGTTATACTTCAAAAAAGTTTACAAAATATAAGTGAATAATTTTAAAAAAACCGGCTCTAAACTTTTTCTTCAGGATAACATCACCTCTACTACATTATCTGCATCAACCTTTCCATTTATTTAAACCCACAAACAGAAGGGCGTTTTTCCCATATCCCCTTGAACTCAAATTAAATATATGTTGATTATGGGTACTTTAAAAGGCTGAATCATTTTTAAAAACTCTCATCATGTACAACAGGAATCAAAGTGCTAATTATATAAACTTGGTAGTTGCTGGATAGCCTATGAGTCCTTATTTTCCCTCAGGTGTAAAAGGTGCCTCTCGAGTGATCATGGCACTAGTGGAAGGAATATGAGCTGTTATTGGAGACAGAAGTAGATCCCTTAGAGAGATCTTAGATACAAATGTCTGGAGCCTGGCTCCAGAATTTGAAATTATAACTATTGGGTTCTATACATACATTATGGCTCCACTGAGTGCTTCCTGGATGCAAATGTTTCTAAATCACTCCATCTCCCGACTGTCCAGCCACTTTGCATCATTCAATTAGGTCGCTCAACTCTGTGGCAGCTGGGAGAATGCTAGATGCCCAGAGGGAACCTGGAGAATACTGACACACTGACCCCTTAGTGATTTTCGGCCCACAAATCACTCTGGGGAACACTGCCTGGAAACACTCGCAACTCTTGGATTACTGAGCTGGACTGAACCAAGGACTGCTTTCACGGTGTCGTCCCACCAACTGGAACAAAACAACCGGTTTTCTTACAAGAATATTCATTTGCCTTGGTCAGACAGGTGGGGAAAAAATCAGATCACAAGGAAGGTAAAAGTCACAAGGTAATTTTATAGTCTCAATTCAGTTCATCCACTATTTATTTGGTCTTGCATTGTGCCGAGCACCATGCTAGGCACTGTGGACAGAATGTTCTGCCTCTAGAGTTTTGATATTGGAAGGGTGCCGGGGCCACAATTTGGTTGAAAACAAGTGGTGGGAGCTTGTCTTAAAACTCTGTTTGCACAATAAGCACACGGTTTCAACGCAGACTACATGTCTGAGGTGGTTCTGGAGGGTCTATGCAAGTCTGGGGGAGGCTTTTACCACCCCTTCTTGTAGCTACTAGAGCTGGAAAGAGGTGGTTTTTCTCTCCATCTAGAAAGAATCAAATCCAGATAACCTCAATACAATGTGGTAAATGCTGGGACAGATGAATAAAGAGAGGACTCTGTAGATCAGAGTGGTACTCAATGAGCATGAGAAGCTGGGAGGGGTTCTTGCAGGTTGGGATACTGGAAATGAGTCCTCTTTGCCATGTTTTCTGAATCCAAAAGTCAAAACATCTGATCTGAAAAGTATTCATTTTCTCATCTATCCAATTATTTGCATTAAAAGTACTATAGGAGTGTAATAACAAAATGACATTTAGTTCTATAAGTAGCACATTACTTTTATTCAAAATTAAAAAATTTCAAGAAATCAGATTGTGCCCCCAAATAGGGACTATGTGGTGATGTTAGCTGTGGCACATTTATCAGCTAAGAATTTATTGTTATGCTTGCATAATAACATGTTTTTATAAAGTATTTTTTCCTTTCTCTTTTATTACATTTTCCCCTACATATGTTATTGAGGCAATAGTATATGATTATACCAAATGGTCCTATATAACAGTAATACATATTATTATATGCCATACATGAGACAGATGTCTCCATCAGATTATTCTGACATGCCATCATATTCTCTGTAAAGGACATTAATTAATTCTGAGGTGAATATGAATTTTATCCCCGAGCTCAACTGACTGTTGACAGCCTTTGGATTTAACCTGAAGCTCAGAATTGCTTCATTCCATGTATCTCTGAGCATAATGTTGAATTCACTGCCCCTTAAATCTATCCAGAACTCAGGTTAGAGGACAGCCTTCGGAGAGCAACACCAGAAGATGTTTTATCATTTATTCTTGAATAAACCAGGTCTTCAGAAGCTTCTTCACCACATTTCATACTATTGGCATCCTATTGGCTCTCTGCAAAATCACTTTGCCTGAATTGTGCCTTGTGGCACTGCCGTCAGCCTTTATTGAGACTCATAAGGAACAGCCCTGTGCCTGTTGCCTGTGGTTCTCCTGTATGGATATTATTGAGAAAATTCTTTACATTATATGTCCTGTGTCCTCTTCATGAAGACTCACTGGAGAAACTGATTTCTGGTCTCAGTAGCAGGAATAATGGTCCTTTTAATTCATTCGGTAAACATTTACTAAGTATCTACTACATGCAATGTGAGTTATGCTGTGGATATACTCAAAAATGAAATACAGTCTGGTAGGGAACAGAGATATAAAATAACCAATGACCCCATCAATTATTATAGTTTTGATATATGCTAATAAGGAAAAATAGTAGCGAGGACTTATAGGTACCAGTAAGGGAACTTAGGGGTCAGTGAAGGGCTCTTTAAGGAAGTGATATTTCTCCTGCACAATTGTATGATTTTCTACTTAGTCATTCTGACCCTCTTCACTTTGGTTGCTGGGAAGTTAAAGGTCAAATTTGTGACTCATCTCTAGAAAGAGTACAGGATTTGGGATCTAATTTAATTTCTGGATTCATTCATTTGTGAAACAATTATTTATCACATGCCAATTGTGCGCTGGGACCAGCTAGGCACTGAGTAGGCAACAGTAAATCAGATAAAGAGGTCCCAGACCTCACAAGAGGGAGGTTTAGACAAGGAAACGAACTATTAAAATACAATGTGTATGTGCCATGCTTGGGGAAGTCCAGGCAGCAAAAAAGAACGGGGGAAAAAGAAGAACGGGGGAAAAAGGCTCACCCCAACTTGATGGAGGGAGGCTGTCCAGAAAAGTTACTTTAAGGAACTGAAGGCTAAGCTGAAATGTGACATTAATAAGACAAAGGGGTGGGGATATTCCATCAGTGGCCTACGCAAAGATCCAGATCGGGGAAAGACAACAAATGGCGTGTGCAGGGAGTTGAAGGAGTTCAGTGTGGCTACAGCATGGGGTGGGTCATGTGGCTAGAGAGGTAAACTGAGGCCAGTTTGCGCCTAGCCTTGTGAGTCAAGGTGTGGTTCTGACTTTATCTTGAAGGCAGTGGAGTGTCACTGAAAAGTTCCCATCCTTATTTTTCCACACACACACACACACAAAGGGCCTTAAATCCTTTCATGAGCAAAGTGAGGGTATAACCAACTAGTTCATTAAATGTCATTAAAGAAAGCTAGCTCAAGTGAGGAAAATCCAACATAACACATTCATACTAAAATATAACATATAGCCAATAAGAAAAAATATAGACATATTCATGAGTATCCTTGAAGGATAAATGAGAAACAGGTAATAGTGGTTGCCTCTGGGAGGAAAATTAGGTGGCTGGGAAACAAGTATTGAAGGGAGGCTTTAACTATGTAATCCTTTTTCCCCTTTTGAATTTCGTGCCATTATGAATTTATTAAAAATGAAAATTTAATTTTAGAACAAATAGCCCTGATCTGGGGGAGGGTGGGAGGAATGACAAATTTAAATCAATACTTGCAGTCCCCCTCCTGCCCCATTGCTCACCCAGATAATCTATTAGGATGCCAGACTAGGGTGACAGCCTAACTGATGTGAAAGTAAAAAAAGTAACTCAAAGAAGACTTGGTGAAGAAACAAGTAACAAGATTTGGTGATGAGTAGAATGAGGGGGGCAAAATAGAAAAGAGGACTCACAGTGAACCTTCCCATGTGCTCTCGGGAGGGCGCTTATACTTCTCAGTCTTGGCTTCATCATATGTAATATAGTAATAATGATGGTGTTTGCATTATAGGGTAGTAGTGGGAATTAAATATGCTAGATCCTGATTATTAAAAGGTGGACAAGACTATACCTGATAAGGGAACTGAGACACAGAAAACTTATGTCAAAGAGATTATAATCTGGTATGGAGGGGACAGAGGCAATTTCAGCACCCTGTGATATATGTCTTAAGTGTCCCACAGGAGGGACATGTAGGAAGGGTGCTGTCTTGGGTTGGATTCCCTAGGAACAAAGTCTGAGATTGGTTTCTTGTGTAAGTGAATGATAGGTGAATGGTCTCAAGTAAAACCCGTAAGGGAACAAAGGAAGCAGGAGAGAGCAGGGAAGGAGCTAGACAAAAGTTATGTTTAGCTCAGGGTTGGCAAACTTTGGCCTTCAGACCAAATCTGTTTTGGAACATAGCCACAAATATTTTGTTTACATATTATCTGTGGGCACTTTGATCTATGAATCCAGGGTTGAGAAGCTGTGACTGAGAGTTGAGTAGGTGTGACTGAGACTGTATGGCCCACAAAGCTTAAAATTTTAACTGTCTGACCCTTTATAGAAACTTTGCCAATCCCTGGTTTAGCTGAGTGTCGCCTCAGTCTATCATGGGGGAACTCTAGAGCCTAAGTAGCACTGCAGAATTGTCTCACCTGAAGACAAGGCACCTGGCCTTTTGAATCTTTGCACAGGGCTGACTTCAGGGCCCTGTGCTTAGAAGGGTCACAAATCTGGAGTTCAAGAGAGAGGTCCAGGCTAGAAATATAAATCTGGGAGTTGTCAGAATATAAATGGTATTTATTTATTTATTTGAATATTTATTTGCATTACTTTATTCATTTTTTTTGGAATATGTAACACGTATACATAATAAAAATATTCAAAAGGAACAAGACTTTACGGTATAAGGAATTTTTCACTCACTCTGTTCCTCAGCCATCTTTTTACTCTCCAGAGACAACTACTGTCACCAGATTCTTGTATCCTTCAGAGATATATTTTTTAATTAAAGTACAATTGGCAAACAATACCTTATTAATTTCAAGTATATTATAGTGATATATAGTGATATACACTAGTATATTATAGTGATTTGATATTTATGTACATTACAAAATGATCAGCACAATAAGTGTAGTTGTCATCTGTCTCCTTACAAATTTATTACAATATTATTGACTATATTCCCTATGCCGTATATTACATCCCCGACTTATTTATTTTATAACTGGAAGTTTGTACCTCTTATTTGCCTTTACCTATTTTGCCTGCCCTTCCCCTTCCCCCCTCTGCTAACTACCAGATGGTTTTCTGTATCTAGATGGTATTTGAAGTCTGAATGAGATTATATAGAGAATGATTATAGGTGGAGAAGGGATCTTCTGAGTCTTGGGCCATACCAATGTTTACAGGTCAGGAAGAGGAAAGAATGTAGGAAAGGAGACCCAGAAGGAGAGGCCTGTGAAAAAGGAGACAAACTGAGAGAAAGTGGTTTTTCAGAAGAACACATTTTAAGGAGGGAGTGAGTAGCTATGACAAATGTTAGGGAAATAGTCAGTTTAGGGGCAGGATCTGGGGGCAGTGTGGCTGTACCTAGAAGCCCACAGGGAGTCTCTGAGCTCAAGGTGGGGGATAGGAGCAGCCCAAATATGCAAATACACAGACACACCCATGCCATGCACATACAGGGGCACTGATATCTTTATCTGGGACTTGTCAGTCTAGGCTGGTATAAAGAGAAGAGGTCTGGGAACAGAGAGGTTAATTTTTGACAAGAGCAGTTTCAGTGGAATTACATGAACAATAACCTGATCAGAATGAGTTCACGAAAGAAAGAAGAAATTGGAGACAGCAAATACGAACACTTTCTAGGAGTTATGCTGAAAAAGGGCACAGGGAAATGCAGTAGCTGGAGAATGATGCCGTCAAGAGAAGAGTTTTACTTAAGATGGGAGGAACTGCATCATGCTAGTGAAAATGATCTAGTAGAGGGGGAAAAATTGATGATGCAGGAGGTGAGAAATACTAGTGACATTCTTGAGTTGTTGAGAGGATGTGGCACTTGTAGCAAAGAGGAGAGGTTGACCTCTAGGAACATGGACAGTTTCTCCACAGTATAGGAGAGAACACAGAGCTTGTGTGAACAGATAAAAGATTGATGGATGTGGTGGTAGGAGTTCAAGGAAGTTCTCTTGGCGGCTTATATTTTCTCAGTGAAATAGGAAGTAAGACCATCAGCTGAGAGTATAGGGTAGGAGATGGTAGAGGTTTGAGGAAGGAGAGGAACGTGTGAAGTGGTCATTCAGAAGAGTGGCTGAGTGAATGGCTCGTTTGTGTATCTCCTACAGCATCTTCATTATTTCAGCAAGTATGCTCTCAATGTCTATCACGTACCAAGCACCTTAATAAACACTGAACACTTCTTGAAAGAATGTGTGGCCATATCCTTCAACTGAGTGCAGCTTGGGCAGCTTGGCAGAGTAGGATCAGTAGTGATCCAGATCTGGAAGGAACCAGAAGCCTCCTGTGTTTTTTTTTTTTGGAATTCAATTGTTTGTGCGATTCTCCTGAAATTCGAATCTGATCATGTCACACTTTTTTTTTAATTCTTCAGTGAAGATATGTAAGAATTTGTGACAAATTGCTTCTAGGGAAGAAAACAGGAACACTGGGGTACAGAGATGAGAGACTTTTTAAGTCTGCCCTTGTGTAGTGTTTGGAGGAACTTAACCAATGTGCATGTATTTACTACTCCAAAGAAAATCAAAACCCTCTCCTCAAAAAAGTTTCTATGGTTTCCCACTGCCTATAGGAGAAAGGAAATCCTTAACTTGGTCTATAATGCTCTGCATGTTATGACTCCGCAGAGCTCCTAGAACCTCCCTTCCTTTGGCTCCTTCCAGTTCAGCTGTGCTAGGCAATTCTGGGCCTCAGGATCTTTACACAGGTTATTCTTCCTGCCTCACTCATTCTTACTCTGACTTCTCTCTTTCCTTTGCCAGTAAACTTTAGGTCTCAGCTTTAAAGATACTTTTTCAGGTAAGAATTCTCTGCTTTCATCCCCAACCCCCACCAGGCTTGGTAGGTACACCTCCATGCCCTGCCTCGCACCCCACCCCCCCGCCGCCCCCGCGTCCTCCAGCCCAGCACTTACTCCTCTGACATTGGGCACTTCAGCAGGAAGCACTTAGGAAAATCATGACGTATAATTAGGTGATCTGGCGACCTCACTACATCGTTGGACCCAGGACAGGGTTCTTGGAGCCTGGCACAGCACGTGGCACTCAGTAAGCGCTCAGTGAATGGCACCTATATGACACTGTACGTCTCTGGACCCTTGTCCAGCTAAAGCAGCCGCCATCAGGGTAGATGTAGGGGAAAAGGGAGCCAGGTATGGAAGAAGTTAGCGCTCAGCCGCTCTTTTGGCCTTCCCTTTTACAGGCCGAGATCCAGGGGGCGCGGCGGGAGAGATGGGTTGGGGTCACACCACCAGGAGCAGTGACCGTCTGCCCACAAGGCCAGGCGGTTCAGAGCCACAGTGCAATGGATCTAGCGTACTTCGTCAGGCTGTTTGGGCAGGGGGCTGCCGCCAGGTGACGGATTTACCATATGTGAATCGAAAAACGGCCTCCTCCCCCTTAAGAGAGGAAGTTTGCACAACCCGTTGTGTCAAAAGCTGCTTGGTAGAAATGCCACAACCTACCCAGTGTCGAACAGCTACCTCCCTAGTGTCCACAGCTGGAGCACGATCCGCGACACGCCGCTAGGGGAGTGGGAGAGTGCGTCCGCCCCGCTCCTGCGCACTCATGGTCCTGCGCCGCGCGCACCCAGGCCCCGCCCCGGGGAGGGCCCGCAGCCCGTCCCGCCCCCCGCCTCTGCGTGCGCACCGCCTAGGGCCCGCCTCCGTGAAAGACTGCCGGGCGCATGCGGCCGGGTCGCTTCACTGGCTGCCTGGGCCGCACCGCACGCATCGCCCGCTTCTGGCTCCTAGGCTGACTGAAGGTTTGAAGCCGGCCTCAGGTAGGCTGACTGCAGAGATCCCGGGAGAGCTGTTCTCCCGTGCAGGAATCAGCAGCGCGAGCTGAGCCCGGCGCGGGACAGCCCCACGGCCGGGTGACAGACACCGCTCCCACCAATCAGGGGTGAGGTGGCTCGCCGGCCAGCCCAATGAGCTGTGTACCTAACGGGAGTAGGACGGTCGGCCAGGCCGGCGAGGAGCCGGCTCCCGCGCGCGGGGCCGCGTGGCTGGGCGCCGTTGGAGAGATGGGCCGCAGTGGGCGCAGGGCCCGGGTTGCGGGGCCAGGCAGCGCCCATTTCAGCGCGGCCTGGCTAGGCTGACCAAAAGGCCAAGGATGGCTTGTGGGATGGAGAGGGCGGTAGAGTGCGGGAGCCTCCTCTGCTCAGCCCTCCCGGAGCAGTCCCGGGAGGGTACCGCTCGGTTCGGACTGCCGGGGGCCACGTCTCTCCGTCCTCAAGGCACGGCGGTAGCCTCGCCGAGAGGGCTTCAAGGTCCGAGACAGGCCAGTCGCGGTGGAATGGGTTCGGCAGGTTGGCTTCGGCCCCCTCCGGTAGTGGAAGGGGCCTTGGAGCTCACCCGGCCAGTCTGCTTCGGCCCCACAGCTGGCCGCCTCCCTTCCCGGTCGCCCAGAGTGAAGATGCTGCATTTGAAAGAAGTTCACTACGTTTGCGTGGCGCACTTACGTCTACACATTATAATTTTGAATCTTCAGCAGCCCTGTGACACAGGCAATGTGGAGATTCTTACCCCATTTTTACAGATGTAGGGACCAGGGCTTCAGGAAACTTAAGTGATTTGACAGGTCTCAGTACGTAAGTGGTGGAGCTGGAACTGAATTTCACAACATTTAACAAAATAAGAAGCTTTTTTAATCTTTGCATCTTGATTTGTTATTTGTGCTTGAAAACCTTCCGATATCTCCATCATCTGAAGAATAAAGTTCAGATTGGACATTCAGGTTTCCGCATATTTGGGGCCCTTGCCTACATTTCCAACCCATTTCCCACTCTCTTCCTCCCCCTTGCCCCCATCTTTTGTCTGGGCCCTACCTCTGTTTTCTGTAGATAGCCTACACTTTCCTTTTCACTTCGTTCCCTTTCCCATGCTTTAAGTCATACAGTCCTTCAAGGCTCATTGCAAATCTCAGGTCAACAAAGCAGGAGCAATCTAGGTCTTCTCCCCTTGGATTTCTCTTACCTTCTAGATGGGCCATGGTACTTTATCTTGGTGTTGCCACTGAAAGCCTTCTGCTCTCTCTTCTCCTTTTATACCCTTCACATGTTGTACCTCTGCTTCTGCCATCGCTGGATTACTCATTTCTTAGCAAATGTTTTGTCTCTGGACCGCTCGCAACTTGAGATATAGGCCCCAATCTGATTAATTGTTGTGGTCCCCAAAGTATCTGTCACAGTAGCACTTATATGGTGAGTAGTCCGTGAATGTGAGTGGATGAGTCCTGTTGGCCCCTGACCTCGTCTTTGAATACATTAAATATTTATTGCCAGGCACTGTAAGAGACTGCAAGAATCACCCTCTTAGAGTGAAATTGGAGCAAATCAAATGTAAATGGATGAGATGAATCTTCTGTAGAAGTAGCTCGTTCTGTAACACATTCAAAGTGGCTGAGGAATTGCATAATCGTGAAGATGTACCTGGATAGGACATATCTAAAACATAGCCAAGTCTGTTATTTGTGTGTCACTAAGGAAGTGTTCAAATATTAGGGCCTTGGGGTCAAACAAGTTTAGGGAGACTGCATACTATATATCCCTTTTTGGAGGTCACATTGAATGTTAACTTATTAAAGGCTCCCAGAGTTTTTGCATTAAAGAAACCAATTGACTGTTTAACTAGCATTCCAACATTTCTCTGATTTATCTGTCTCCAAAACCCTTTTTGGGAATCCCATATGCATTTTGTGGAAACCAAGAAGCATGCTTTTGGAAATGCTGAAGATAGAAAGAGCAAGACATGATTACAGTGTCCTTGCTGTCTGAGGGGAGAGACATTCTGAGCATTCTTATCTCCTTGCCAAGTGTGTTCGTTCATTCCTGCCTTGGGGAGGAGCCGGGTGGGGGAGTGCTTCAAGCAGAACTCCTGTTTCCTTGTTCCTTTTCTTAGCTTATTTTTATAATTTGGCTTCACATGAAGTGCTCTGAGGAGGATCTGACTGTGCCAAAGCAAGCATTCTCTTATACTTGATTACATTTCTCATTTTGATTACATTAGGTTTGCTGACCAAATGATGTTTCTGGGCCTCTGAAGCTAGGGGCCAGTGATATGTTTTCCCTGGCGAGCCTCTCGCTGTCTCTTCCACCTCTTATTTAACCTGTCCCTTGCCACTGCTGTTCTTGCATCTATCCATCCCTTTTATTTCTTGTCAAGGTACTGTTTCTTCCAAACCCTGCCACAAATGTCCTGACTTTTAGATTTAATCTAATCTGCCCATATGTGCTTCAGGTTTATTATCTGATGTCCCTTTCCTCCAACATATAAAGCTCTCCTCAGAGCATACTCGGGAGAGATTGCTGGCAAGGAGTAAGTTACTGTTAAGTTACAGAAGAGAACACCCTTTAAAAGATTTTTAGGTTTAACTGCAACTCTTAAATGTTGAAGTTCTTTCCCTTTATTCTGTCTTGTATAACCTAGAGGATCTGTGTTTTCTTGGTGCTACATTGTAATTTAGCCAAAGACACTATTTCTTTCCTGGGGGAGAGTGCTCATCCAAGAGTGAAATTGTTTTCCCCATGTAGGGAAAATAATGAGGCTCCTGCTTTGTATCCCATTGTCTGGTGGTGACGTCAACCAGCATTTGGGGCATAGTGTTCTATCAACAGCTTAAAGATTTTTTTTTTTTTAATTAGGTTGACTTTCAGGGTTGTTGTCAAAGCTTAAAAAAAACAAGTTACATTATTCAATTAGCAGTTGTTTTTCAACTCATATTTAACTGAAGCTATTCAGTGATTCAAGAACCCACATAACAACTTTCTGAAGTGTGACAAGAAACCGAGGCTCCAAGAGGGTTAGGTAGTAAGTGGCAGAGCCGGTATTTGAACCTAGATAAGTTTGATTTTTTTTTAGATATATTTAATCTGTAATTTTTCCTTCTCCCAGGTCAAAAAGTAAAATGAAGTACATTCTAGTTACTGGTGGTGTTATATCAGGAATTGGAAAAGGAATCATCGCCAGCAGTGTGGGTACAATACTGAAGTCGTGTGGTTTACATGTAACTTCAATTAAAATTGATCCATACATTAACATTGATGCCGGAACATTCTCTCCTTATGAACATGGTAAGCAAAATGCATTTTTTTTTTAAGTGTTTGTACAGTATATAGAGGAACATATCAGCCCTTGAAAATTGTGTGTGTTTTGCATAACATAACTGCCATTTCTTGTCTTCTAAAAAGATCCTTAGAGTAGCAGAATGATGCTTTTCTCTCCTGGACAGAGAGGAAGCAGAACTCTTACTGTGCAATGTAGTGATTAGAGTCTAGAGGTTTCTGTAATAGAAATAATAGAAATGACCTTTTTGGCAGCTGAGTGAAAATTTGTCACTTTGATTGCAAAAAGGTAATCTGGTAACATAATCTTTCTTCAAATATTTGAGAAAGAGGGATTATGTATATTCTTTGTGGCCTCAAGCTTTAGGGAAAGGATGCATGGAAAGAAGTTATAATAAGGAAATAGATTTTCCCTGATATAAAAAAGATCTTTATAATAGTAAGTGCTCTCCAATTGTGAGTAACTGACTTCTAGCTGTAGGAGTGTTCATTCAAACAGAAGATAAAAGACCACTTTGCAGGGATTCAGGCAATAGATAGATGCTGGAGTTGGATGATATATAAGCTGGAGATTCTATTTTGCTAACAGAGTTTGGATAAAATAAATGAGCATCTTTTGAGATGAGTGAAAAGTTGAAACCATTAAGGGAGGGTAGAAGAATATCACTTTATTTCTTTGTTATTGCTGAATGCTTTTCAACTGTGTGATGTATGACTGTCTGAATCACCTAAAAGATTATTTGCTTAAAATTTGGGGTAGATGTACTGCTAAAACATAGTTCTTAAGTTTTTAAATTGTTTCATACTCCTACTTTCTAATGTTGAGGTAAAAATCTATAAGGATAGTCTCACCAGAGCAAAAATCTTTAATAAATAGTGACAGGAAAAGATGGACATACTGAAGCAATATTTAATAGAATCTTCTTGAGCAGAGGATGAGCTGTCTCTTTGAGGGGGAAAATTAGACATTTTTTCCTTTTCTATTCTTGAACTTGTCTCCTATTGTGATGGTAAGAATGAACCATTCTGGGCAAAATTTCTAGCATGATGTTTGAGAAATGAATATTAAACAGAGGGATGGGAGAAACTTTGCAGTTTCACAACTTTGTTTAGGACTAAAGCGTAGTCCAGAAGCTGGCTTTTAGAATCAGCGTGACCTTAATATATGTCTTGTTTAAGTTTTGAATGAAATCATGTTTTTATCACGCTTCAAACCTTGCTCTGCTCAAGTAGGAGACTTTGTTGATGCCATGCTAACTGTAAAGTCCCATATGCCCACAGCCCTTTGAACTGTAATTTCCTTCCATTCCATGCTATTTTAGAACTCTTCCTGATTCAAACTGAGTCTGTTAACAGACTGGAAGTGTGAAGTTACCTTTTGGAGAATGATTGGTGACTTTTTTCTTTTGTGTCCTATTTAGTTTTCTAGAAATAAAAGTCTTTGCTTCGTGTATAGAGAATGAAGACTTTGTTCTATTCTAGTGTTTATATTTTGGCATGCAAGTTGTGCCATGTTATATGTATTTCTCAATTTCTCACTTATCCTAAACATTTTCACTTTTTACCGCAGGTGAGGTTTTTGTGCTGGATGATGGTGGGGAAGTAGACCTTGACCTGGGTAACTATGAGCGTTTCCTTGACATCCGCCTTACCAAGGACAATAATCTGACCACCGGAAAGATATACCAGTATGTCATTAATAAGGAACGCAAAGGCGATTACTTGGGGAAAACTGTCCAAGGTAATACTGGGTTTGCCTCAAGGTTTAAAAATCTTAACCAGTTGAATTTCTTTTGTGTATTGTTACTGAAATCTGCCTTCAGTTGAAATTTCAGGTTTGTATGGCTGCTTACTCAATAACTCGAAGAAGCCATCACTGCTCTGTGGATGGCATTGAAGCTATCAGTTCAGCGGCATTATTTGAGTCCAGAGAGCTGTTGTTTTTATACAGTGATGAGTGTGAAGTGATAAAGGCAACTGGATTAGGGCAGTAAGCCAGACTCTGTGTGTGTGCATGCGTGTGTGTGTGTGTGTGCTGTGTATCTGGGGTTTACTATGTATAAGCAGTGATAGGGAAAAGAACATCCATCGTGTACATGGTTTTCAGGCTGGTCATCAGTGCAAATGGGGTAGGAGGGAGTCTGAGAATTGAGTTTCTGGGTCCTCCTGAGCTATCACCAGCACAACTTCACTTGTATCTGTTTGCTGTATTAGGGTTTTGCACAGTGTTCATTTGAGAAAAGTGCTGATTTGAAAAATGTGGGTTTGGGAAACCACTGGTCTAATAGAGTAGCATTAAGTCCAGATTTTAGGGGCTGCTGAGAAATGGCTTTCATCCAAGTTGTGAGAGAAAATCTGCTTTTGGCTTTAGACTTTACTAGACTGAAAGCCGAAGGTCCTACAGACAGTGGGCAGCGCCGGGCCAGATTCTAGGCTAATTGGGTCATGTTGAGATCTTAGCTTTTATGAACATGGATGGATTATTTAACCTCTTTTCAGATACTGTTTCCTTTTCTTAATTAAAATGGAGATGATAACGGTACCTACCTCTCTGGGCTGTTAGGAAGATTAAAAGAGCTAAATCACTGAAGTGTTTCTCTTGAGTTCCTGACACACACAAGGGATCAATTAGAAATTAACATGATCTCGATCATTCAGTTTCTTGTTCTAGGCCTCCAGTGTGTTCATCCACTTATTCATTCATCAAATATGTTTTGAATGCTCACTGAGGTCTGACCTCCCTGATGCTGGGAATATTTGATGGACAAGACCAAAGAGGCCATCGCCCCTGTGGAGGTTACCTTATGGGAGAGACAGAAGCAAACAGAAGGAGCGAGATGTCTGATAGGAGCTGTGATGCTTGAAGGAAGTAGAGTGAAGAGAGATTGAGAAAGTGGTGGGAGAGCCGGTTTGGACAGGTGGTCAGGGAAAGCGTCCTGGGAAAGGCCGTGTGAGCAGAGAGGCCAGCCATGGGAGGAATGGAAGGAGGCGGGCACACAGGGCACATGGAGAGGCCCAAGGCTGCAAAAGGCATGGTCAGGGAATGGCAAGGAGCTGTTAAGCCTGAGCACAGTTACCCTTGGGGATGGAAAGAGAGGTGGGTGAGGTGGGCTACAGCCAGGTCATATGGGGCCATCTGGAGTTTGGATTTTACTAAGAGCATAAACCTGGGAAGTGGTGAACTCTGATTTGCATTTTTAAAAGGTCACTTTGGCTGTTGTGTATGGAATAGATAATGAATATCCTTGTGCTTGAGGCACTCTGGCAATATACATAGCAAGTTAAACAGTAATCTCTGCCCCTCAGGAATTTGCCATTAGAGCCTGACAGCTATGATTTAAAAGTGTTTAGTGATAGCTTGCATTTATTGAGCACTGACATGCTAGGCACTCCACTTAGCTTTTTACTAATGCTGTCTCATAAAATTTCCACAGCTTTATGAAGTAGAAGCTATTATTGCCACTTCATGGATAGGGAAATTGAACTTAAGAATAGTTAAGTAATTTGCCTAAAGATCCACCTCTAATGAGTGGTGGAACTGAACCCAGACATTCCGAGCTCAGATGTGCTCTTTCCTGCTCTGCTACACCGAACTCTCTCTCTGTAATGGATTGTCTCCCCTTTGGGAAATGGGAAACATAATGGAACTGGGTCCTAGTTTTCTCTTGTTCCTGGAAAAGCACCCAGGTGTGAAGTGCTCACCTTCAGCTATAATCAATGGGGTGGCCACATGGTCTGTTGTGTGGTTATGCAGCCAAGATAGTCTCTGCACGGGGGCAGAAGCTCTGATGTGGGTTAAGATGCCACTCTAAGCCCTACTCTCTTATAGTGCTTCCAGCTACAACTTGGAAATCTGGAAAGAAGGCCATAGGGACTGTGAACCCAAGAATTTTTAAGGCCATTTATGAGCGGTCTCTAAAATATTTTTGTGACCCCTTTGCCTCTCTGTGTAGGCAAAGAGTGCAGCCATTTGTTGTCGCAATAAGTGTGTCTGTCTTATAGATGCTGATGGACAAGTGTAAGTCACATACTTCTTTTCTCCTTTTCAGTTGTCCCTCACATCACAGATGCAATTCAGGAGTGGGTGATGAGACAGGCATTAATACCTGTGGATGAAGATGGCTTAGAACCTCAAGTGTGTGTTATTGAGGTATGTATGAGTCTTTTCTAAACTCCATGATTCCTGGGTAGGTGACCAAGTGGGCATATTTACCTCCTTAGTCAGCTATCAGCAGCTGATAAGACAATTCCCAGGATGATTGTCACTCTTTATCTGTTTTAAGGATTTGAGGAACAGGAAGCAGGGAATAAAAAACTTCTTACTATAATTATGCTGTATGAAGGCCTTGACTCTCATAACTGATGTAGCCCTTGACCTTCATAACTGATGTAGTGAGGGCACAGTAACAGTTATGTGGAATGACTGTGCCATCGAAAGAGATAATTTGTCCAAGGTCCAAGGGAGTCTTCCTTTTCAGCATTTATACGTTCACATAGTATGGACTGTGACACATTTTTATCTGTTTCTTGAGAAAGTCAGCTGACCTTCGGCTTTTGTTCTGGCAGGAGTATTAATCTCTCTGAGTGAATGAGCCCCCTTTGGTTTCAGTTTCTGTATTCCTGCTTTGCTGATCCTAGCTGTTGGATATCAGTGTTCCTGTGAAAGTAGGAGACTCAAAAGTTCTAGCAGTTTGTATAACTGATGCTTTTTAATACGAGCATTATTCATGGCTAAGAGTAGATAAGATTTAGTTTCCTTTGCTTTGTGAGTTTTATAGAAATAAAATAATTAGTATATCTTTTACTTGACCTTTTTCTTGAAGTGATGTGGAAAGATCCATTATAACCTTAGGGAATGGTTAGCCTATACAAAAAAGTAATCTTTTAGCACAAAGAAATGTCTAATTACTGTTAAATGACATTGTACGGGCAAAAGAATCCACATTATACTGTTATTGATCATGGAATTGAGATGGTAGAGTGCTGTTGTTAGAAAACTAAACCACAGGAGGAACCTCTAAAATAACTTTGTTCTTCTAGCTCGGTGGAACAGTGGGAGATATAGAAAGCATGCCCTTTATTGAGGCCTTCCGTCAGTTCCAATTCAAAGTCAAAAGAGAAAACTTTTGTAATATTCACGTCAGTTTAGTTCCTCAGGTAAGGCATTCAAAACTTTTCTTTGTGGGGATGGTGAGGAGGGAGAAAAGGATGATTGTCACTCTTTATCTGTTTTAAGTATTTGAGGAACAGGAAGCAGGGAATAAAAAACTTCTTACTATAATTATGCTGTTTGAAAAGATCCAGTGGAAAAACATTGGAAAATTATTCAGAGAAGTTGCAGTTAGAGAAGGTGAATTGAACATATCTATTTGTCTTTACCATATGGTGAAACCCCACTACAATTAGAGTAAAGGGATTTCTTTTTAAAGACGCACATTCACAAAGATAAATACTGTGAGAGGAGTCACCAGTAACAAAAATTTGGACAGCAGGGAGCAGTTAGACATGTAGAAACTGACCTAACAGACCTGGGAGAGCTGGATCCTAAGCCTACATCAGAAAAAACAGAGAAGCAACCTTGTTTGCCCTGTAGAACCCCCAGAGGCTCAGGAATGGGCAGCATCCAGTGGTTCTGGGAGTGGGGGTGAGGGTGGGGCTTCTGACTGCTGTTTCAGGAGCAGTTAGACCTCAACGTCCTCTTCCCTAACGTGTACAGTGGGGCATTAACCCCTCCCCCACCTTGTCAAAAGACTGTAGGTTTTTCCTCTGGAGAGAGTTTCTGGATGAGCAAACACTAGGGACAGTTGAAGGCAGTAATACTGAACTAAAAACATGGGGGTTCAGTGTAATTTTGTGCTGTTGAGACACCCTACCTTCTTCTGCCACTTGTTTCCCAGAGTCATCGCAGCCAGGCAGGACCTTCCACATAGGTGACTATAAGGTTTTTCCTGGGGTATATGAGCAGCCTAGGGGAAAATGCACTGCTTTTAGGGGCTCACCAGTGAAACAAGCCAGCCACATCCCCACATGAGGACCCTGGTGGGCAAGGCTACCCACTCTCAGAGCTTCTGGTTAGCTTTTAAATATGAACTGGCAGCCAGTGATCACCAGACATTTGGAGAAAGCATCTTAATGTGCAAGAGACCAAAACAACAGAAAAAAAACTTACAGGAAATTGAGGCTCTACAGGTAGCAGGAAACTAAAAACTTAAGAGAATTAAGCTAAACTGCATCCATTAAACAGAAAAGAATTCTTGGTAATTAAAAATTGGATAGCAGAAAAGAAAAATTTAAGAGAAAGGAGGTTGAGGAAATATTCTAGGAAATAAAGCACAAAGATCAAGAGAGTGAAAATAGAGAAAAGGCAAGAAAATTAGAGGACTGGTCCAGGAATTCTAACATCCAAATAATAGGATTTCCAAACAATAACAGAAAGGGAGAGGGAAGTAATCTGAACCAGGGGACCTCGAACTATGCCCCACAGGCCAAATCAACCTACCCTGTTTTTGAAAATAAAATTGTCTGGAAATAGAGCCACACCAATATGTTTAGGTATCGTCCATGCTGCTTGGCCAACAAAACCTAAAATATTTATTATCTGGCCCTAAGAAAACGTTTTCTGATTTCTCATCCAAAGTAGTCAAGGAAATTTTTAGACATGAGTTTCTAAATTGAAAGGGCCCACTGAACGCCTAGCATAGTGAATGAAAAATGACCCACACCAAAGTATGTCATTGTGAAATTTCAGAATAGTGGAGCAGAAATTCTAAAAGGCTCTAAAGAGAAAAATCAAGAATCAGTATGGCTTTTGACTTCTCACCAGCAGTACTGGAAGCTGAAAGATAATGAAGCTATTTCCTTAAAACTTCTTTGGGAAAATGATTTCCAACCTAGAATTCTATACCTAGAAAATGTATCTGTTAAGTGTGAGAGGAGAATAAAGATAATTTAGTACATAGAAACTCAGCCTACCAACAAACAAAACAAGAAAACCTAACAAAGAAAACAAGCACTTGGACCAGAAGGGAAAAGTGTGGCACATAGTTTAATCATGGACAGTTTAAATACTCAAAAGCATGCAAACACTAAAGAGTGATCATGAGATGCAGGTTGCAGGCACAGGTGCGTGTGTAGTAGAGAGTGGGTTCCTTATCTAACAGGGAAATAAACAGGAAATGCCTCAAACTAAATGTCAAGAGTAGCAATAAAGCATACCAGAAGGATCAGTTAAAAGAATGGAAGAATGACTGTCTCTAGGGTTTGGAAAAGGGGAGAAGAGAGATGAGGGCTAGCGCCACTGGTCATTAGGACAAACTTTGTAGAACTGTTGGATTCTAAAATATATGTATGTCTATGGCTATGCTACCCTGAACAAGCCTGATCCCGTCTGATCTTGGAAGCTAAGCAAGGTCGGGCCTGGTTAGTACTTGGATGGGAGACCACCTAGGAAGACCAGGTGCTGTAGGCGTAAAAAATAAATAAAAAAATAAGGGATTGTAAGCTGGCAAGGTCCTTGCAATCTGTGGAGGTCAACCAAGGTTGCCTCACCTAAAAAAAAAATGTGTGTGTGTGTGTGTGTGTAACCTTTGACAAAAATAAAAACTAAATTAGATAAATGATCAAATTATCTATTTCACTGTATTTAAAAGTTAATTCACAGTGGATCCTAGACCTAAATGTAAAGTTGTAAAACTTTTAGAAATTATAATATAGAAAAGTCATACTTGAAAATTCCTTTTCAGAGAGAAATTAACTTTTTTTTCTTTTTGTAAAATAGCCAAGTTCAACTGGGGAACAGAAGACTAAACCCACTCAGAATAGTGTTCGGGAACTCAGAGGCCTTGGGCTTTCCCCGGATCTGGTAAGATTTTTCTCTTCACCTGGTTTCAGCATTATCTTGTGTGTCTAATTAAAATCTCTCCTCTATGGCCAACAGACCCTTTGTTTTCTTGGCGTGCTTTTAGTTAATAGTGGAGAAATAAGTCTAGTGCTGTGAACCGGGCTAAAGTTCATAAAGATGACTGTAACCTGGCATGTGTGAGGCCGTTGTCTCATTTCTTCTCTCAGCCAGTGGTTTAAACTCCTTTCCCCCCACCCAAGAACATTGAGGGAAGCCCAGCTGGTTCGAATGGTTCAGTAATCTGTCTCTTCATTTGTACTACCACTCTCTTAGGTCTCCATTTTGAGATTTAGAAATTTCAGTTTTGAAAACAGGTGATATTTTCATAATTTGTGTGTATTGTGCTAGGAGTTAGCTTAATAATGTAATAATGTCTGTTTTGATTTCAATCAGGAGAAAAACCCAGCTTTGTAATCCCTTCCTTCTGTCTAAATGTCTTGTTTTCTTTGCTGCCAGGTTGTGTGCAGGTGCTCAAATCCTCTCGACACATCAGTGAAAGAGAAAATATCAATGTTCTGCCACGTTGAACCTGAACAGGTAAGTAGAAATTCCATCTTCATGTGAATCCTTTTTTGCTAAAGTCTCTTAACCAGTTTCATAAGGCTTGTTATTTCAGAATTCGAGACTGTAGACTGTTCACTAGAACTGATACCCGTTGGCTCTGTGATTTTCCATTACCTAATGTCTTGTGGTTCCCCAAACATACCTTTACCTCTCCTGCCTCTTCGCTCCCCACTCCTTGTGCTCTTTGCTCCAACCATGCTGAATGGGTATCCCTGCCACTCCTCCTGACCCCCCACCCCACCCCACCCCATTTCTCTTGGCCTGATAATCCTGCTATTCATTTTCATCCTTCCGGGTCCAGCTAGGACACAGTATTGTCTGAGAAGCTTTACCTGCTAAACCTCCTCACCCTTGCGCCTCAGGTTAATCCTTCTCTAGGCTCACAGATACTGGTGGTGAGCCCTTTATATGTGTCTGTGTATGTGTGTGTGTGTGTATTTGTCTCCCCTCATAGACTTTGAGCTTCTTGAGGGCAAAGACCATCGTATTCAACTTTATATTTCTGGTGCCTAGTACAGGAAATTTAAAATTTTGGAACCTCTAATATATCTAAGTGTGGTACATGGTATAGTAATTCTAGTGATGTTAAGTTGAGACTGTGGCTTTGGTTAGGTTTGGCTGAAGTAGAGTAGAAGGGGAGTTGAGGTCAAGGAATTTATGATTACGTTGTGGATGCTTTGTTTTACTAGTAGTAGGTTATTTGAGGGTCAGGAGACCCAGCAGGAGGGCCCAACTGGGGAGAATGAAGCAGCAGGGTTAAAATAAGAGAATGAATTTTACAGCGATACTAGAAGTATGGAAGTGAATATATCAAAATTAAAATCACTGGCCTGGCTTTGAAGTTAGTAGAGCAAGAGGAAAGCCTTTGACCATTACGGAGGCAGCTGTCATCTCCATGTCCATGATGGCTCAAGCTTTAGGGAGTGAGGGTAGCCTAAGGCCTGAGGTCAGTGTTCCTGGGTATGATTCCTGAGCTGGGAGCTCTGTCAAAGGATGCTGCTTCATACTAAGTATGTGGAACATCAGAATAATTCTATTGTTATGAATAGCCTTTTTATTATGCACTTCAATTATTTTAGATATTTCTGTCCTAGCAAATGAAGGTAATTCAATTCTGTAAAAGAATAGGTTGTCATTAAAATTATTCACTTTAAAAAATGTGACAAGTATTTCTATATTTAAATTTTAATTTCAAATCTTATGCCTGTTTTTTAATTGGGTTGCTTGAGTTATAAAAGTTCTTTATATATTCTGAATGTAAGTCTTTTATTGGGGATGATTTGCACATTTTTTTCTCTCAGTCTGTGGCTTATATTTTCATTTTCTTAATAGTATCTCTTGGAGCACAAAAGCTTTTACATTTTGATGAACTCTAATTTATCCATTTTTTTACTTTATACATAGATGCTTTTGGTATCATATCTAAGCACTCTGTTAACCAAGGTCATAAAGATTTTCTTCTCTGTTTTCTCCTAAAAGTTTTATAATTTAAAATCTTACATTTAGGTCTAGATCCATGGTGAGTTAACTTTTAAATATAGTAACTTTTTTCATTAAAAGTTGAAATACATCTTTTGTCTATAGATATCCAGTTGTTCCAGCCCTATCTGTTGAAAAGACTATCCTTCAATAAAATTCTATAATTTTCTTTTTAAAGTTGTTTGTTAGATTGATTTATCTTTGTAAAGTTGTTCTTTAGATTTATCTAGAGGTGTTCATTTTTGTTACTATAAATTCTCTTGGTTTTTATAGATAAACAATAATTTACACAATTAGTGTCAGTTGTTTATTATTTTCTAGTTCATTGACATACCCTTTTTTCCTTATCTAATTGTAATGGCTAGTATCTCTAGTACGTCATTAAATAGGAGTAGTGAGAATGGCCAGTTTCGCCTTGTTCCAGACTTTAAATATTAAGCATTAATATTAAATATCAAACCAAATATTTGCCGTGGGTTTTTTATATTTTCACATTTTTCCTAATATTTCTAATTTACCAAGAATTTTTATTATGAGTTGGTTTTCAATTTTTTAAAAAAATTTGCATTCGCTGAAGTGATTTTTTTCTCCTCCTTTAATCTGTCTATGTATTGAATTCCACTGTTAAATTTCCTGATGCAGTGGTTCTCAAACCCAGTTTTAAAAAGTGCTGATGTCTGCCTTCTACCCCCAGAGATAGTGTGGGGTGTAGTGGGCTTATGGATTTTTAAAAGCACCCGCAAGTGATTCCAGTGTACAGCCAAGTTTGAGAACCACTATTTTGGGGACAAACCCTACTTGGACATGATTTTTTTTTTTTTTTTTTAAGGATTTTTGCATCCATGTTCATAAGAGGTTGGCCACTATTCTATTCTTTTTGAGTTGGTTTTGGTAATTTATATTTTTCTAGAAAATTGCCCTCTTTTCCGTTTTCAGATTTAGAACAGTTATTTTCCCAAGGTTATATGGCTAGTCGGAGGCTGTCAGCCTGGGTTTTGTTTTTATTAAATAACTTTTGCTTGTTTTTAAACAGGTGATCTGTGTCCATGATGTCTCGTCCATCTACCGAGTCCCCTTGTTATTAGAGGAGCAGGGGGTTGTAGATTATTTTCTTCGAAGACTTGACCTTCCTATTGAGAGGCAGCCACGAAGAATGCTGATGAAATGGAAAGAGATGGCTGACAGGTTTGCCTCATAATAAGGAGCTGGCAGTTCTAGCCTAATTTCTCGTTTTTGTAGGGGCTCAGGGAATTCAGCTCTTACTCGTGCTATCTCAGTTTGTGTTAGAAAAGATGGTAATGGTAAGGGGTGTTAAGAAAGGATCTCAGTCCTCAAGTAGTTGCATCGTGGATGAGGAAGTCCTGGCAGAGCTAGCCCAGGTCACAATGAGTTCAGATTACATGTCTGTCTCCCATCACCTAGAAAATCAGTACAAACAGGTGTCCTAGTGACAGTGGGTTAGTGCACATACCTGAGGCCCACACAAACAAATGGCTGACAGTGCCTGGAACACTCCTGAGTAGCATCTCAAATAGCTGAGCTGCGTTTGGGAACATGTCACTCACCACACACCAGAAAAGGATCAGCAAGGATCTCCAGTCTTTCCTTACTGGTGCTGCCAAAACTCATCACTTTGAGAATTGTCCCCACTCTTCTTTCCTCCTCTTAAAGCTCTGTGATGCTCACATATCGCATTAGATATTGTTACACAGTGCCTCAGAGCCTGGATGTGCCTTAGTTGTAGTTACAAAGTCAATATGACAGTATCAATGAGCATTTGGGGGGTACTCAATCTATTGCTCTGTGATATTTATTTTCATTTTGACATTTTCCCTTTCAGTCTTTGTCCCTTCACTTGTTTATCTTTTGTAGCTACAAAAATGACACATAGTTTTAGGATCTTTTCATAAAATATTATAAACATTTTTGTTCTGTTACTAATTAAACTTTATAATGAAAATTTTTAAAGAATATGGACTATTGTGTGAATGTTCTATACTATATTTGACTATTTCCTTCATCACATTAACTCTTAAGAATTGTCTGTTGATTTTTATGCCCTTTGGGATTTTAATTTACTTTTAAAAATGTGTGAAATTTTGAAGCCATCTCTTTGTAACAGCTTCTAAAATTCTATTTTCTTAAAAAGCCTGCATTGATCTGAAAATTGTTTCCTCTTTCCTGTTCTATACATAGAAGTCAGATAATAGTCCCTCCCATTTTATTCTTCCCAGACTTGTTTTTCTTTTCTTTAAAAGGGAATTTTGATCTCATGGCTGTATGTACATAATTTGCTGTTTTTTGACCTTTGTTTGATAGATATGATCGCTTGCTGGAGACTTGCTCTATTGCCCTTGTGGGCAAGTACACCAAGTTCTCAGACTCGTATGCCTCTGTCATTAAAGCTCTGGAGCATTCTGCACTGGCCATCAACCACAAACTGGAAATCAAGGTAAGGGGGTGGGGTGGTGGATATAGCTGGGGCGTGAGCAGGGGGGCCATTTCTAATCTCATTGGTGCTTTATATTTTTGGAGCTCAATTTTTTTAGGAATAAAAGTTCATGGTGGATTCCTGGCTTTGAGAGAACAGTGGGGCATTTTCAGGATATAATGAAGGGGAGAGACATTCAGAGTAGAAGCTGAGAGAGGGTGAATGCTTGGATCTGAATATCAGGTGACCACGTGAAGTTGCCCCATGGGAATGAGGGGGGCTTGGCTGGCCAGAAGCACGGTACCACTTGCCTCATCTGTGAAGTGGGAATGCTAATGTCCACCACATAGAGCTGGGAGGTTTCTCCAAAATATGCGTTCAGTTGCCCAGCCGTGCCTGGAACATGGGCGGCACCCAGTAGGTAGTAGTTAGTGTGTTCTGCTCTGTGACGTGGTGAGGAGAAGCTGAGCCGGTGGAATGTCTGGGCATGGTCCCTGTCTGTCTGCTTGAGGCAGTCGAGTGTCAAGAGTCATGGTTTCCAGAGCCACAGAGCCAGGATCCATATTCTGATTCTGTTGCTTACAAGGTATGTGACCCTGGCAAGTTACTTAACCTTCTTTGTGTGTCAGTTTCCTCATCTTTAAAAAGGGATAGTGATAGTACCTTCCTCATAGGGTTATCATAAGAATTAAATGAGTTCATAAAAAGTGCTTAGCACTATGCCTGGCATAAAGGAAGTACTGTCTGTGTTAGCTCTTCTGGAAAGCCTTCCACCTGTCCCTTTTATACTTTTTCCCCCAGCATCGTAGCTCCCCAGCTGGAGCTTTTCAGGAGGAGATGTTCTCACCATTGGCACTGGGGTTTGTCGCCTACTTCTTCAGGTGTTTCTCAGCGTGATAATTTAGTTTGCTTTGTGCTGGTGAACAGATTCCTGTAGAACGACCTATTACATGTTTTAAGAATTACGGGATCTCATTAAACTATTCTCATAATTTTTTGTTCTTTGGATGATTTATTTGCTTTATCTATTTGGAGGTAGTCTGTGCCTACTATTTGTTAGGTGGTAGAAGTAAGAGGTGAATAGAAAGTCAGCAAGATCTCTTTGGTATAACAGGAGCAAACAGAAGATGGATGATCCTGCTATGGTAGATGTGTGAGGAAGGCAGACTTCTTCGTGGAAGGACCCCTGGGTGGGTTTGGGAAGATGGATGAGGCAGATGGAAGAGCATTCCCATCAGAAGGGCCTGGAGACAGGGAATAGTTGAGAATTTAGGACATGGAAATAGAGAAATTGGAGGATGTCTGGAGACAGGCCGGTGAGGATGTGGCCGTGAATCTCAGCTGAGCCTGGATCCTATCTAGAGGTTCAGGAAGGTCAGTGCAGGAAGCAGAAGGCAGGAGAGAGTAGGAAAACAGTGAACAATCTAAAAAAAAAGTGGGTAAAAGATTTTGACACACTTCCATAAAAGATGCACACGGTATATATGAAAAGATGTTCAATACCTTTCTTTAGTTGTCAGGGAAATAAATGCAAATCAAGTCACAGTGACATACCACATATACCCACCAGAGTGGCTAAGAGTGTTGGTGAGGATGTGGAACTCTCATTGTTGGTGGCAGTGTAAAATGGTACAGCCACTTTAGAAAACAGCCTGGCAGTTTCACATAAAGGTAAACATACACTTACTATATGACCCAACATTTCCACTCCCAGATATTTACTCAATAGCAATAGAAACATATGTCTACTAAAAATTTTTTTATACAAATGGACAATTATTCCTAATAGCCAAAATCTGGAAACAGCTCAAATGTCCAGAATGAGTCAGTAGAGAAACACATTGTCTATCCCCACAATAGAAAACTGATTGGCAATAAAAAGGAACAAACTAGTGTTACACACAGCAACAGGGACGGATCTCACAAGCATTATACTGAGCAAAAGAAGGCAGACACAATGGGCTACGCATTGCATGGTTCCAGTCATATGAAGTCCTAGAAGAGGCAAAACCTGCGGCAATAGAAGCAGCCCCGAGGTTATCGGGGACAGGAGGTTGGGAGGAGGTGGTGTGCGGAGGGCAGAGGGAATTTGTGGGATGACAGTAATTTTCCATATTTTCATTGAGGTGTGGAGGTCCCACTTTGTGCATCTGTTTGACAAAACTCATAGTGGACACTTAAAATGTTTGTATTTTACTGTATGTAAATTATACTTCGATAAAGTTTGAAAGAGATGAAATGCAGTCTGGATAGAAGACAGATGGGGAAAAATTGAACAGAAAGAACACTTCAGAGTCTACTCCAGTGGATCCTAAAGAGATGAAGCATCGAGCAGATAGAGCTGGATCGGGGCGTTAAATGATTTTGAAGGACACACTTATATTTTAAAATATGAGAAAGGTTTTAAAGTTTATTTTAAAATTATTATTAGGTTTAAGTATATTAAGACTATCATTTTAAAACTATTTTAACATTGAGACAGTTGGAACATTGATACTGATACTTAGAAATTATGAAAGAACACGGCTCTGGAGTCACGAGCCTGCTTCTTTTCCCCCTGTCTGAACCCTCCCCAGTACATCGATTCTACAGACTTGGAGCCGAGCACCTTACAGGAGGAGCCAGTGCGTTACCACGAAGCCTGGCAGAAGCTCTGCAGCGCCCAGTAAGGAGTATCTCTGCCTTTGGTTTCCAGCAGCTTCGGGGTTGTTTTAATGGGCAGAGAGCTGTGCTTTCATGTGCTGGTAGTAGACGTAGTTGTTTCAGTATCTTTTAATTATTGGAAAGACTGCATACTGGATGATTTAAGCCTTAAAAAATACAGCTTATCAAAGTAGTTGTAAATGGGAACTAAATGAAGGAGGGTAGGAAAACTTAAACTTTTAAGTACTGAAAAGAATGTTATTTCTAAAATTGAATCTCAAGAGAACGCTTTCTAATTTTATTGATGTTATTTGTTGTGTGCATCTATTGATGAGGGTTATTTAAAGATTATCGAGATCCCATGAATAGGATCCCATGAATAGTTCGTTTTCAGCACTGTTATTTGTGATAGTAAAACATTAGCAAGAATTTCTAGTTTACTAGAACAATTGAATGTTATGATGCTATACAACTCTGACTAAGACCTTAGGTCAGTGTGGCACTCTGACCCAATGAGGAAAGGCCTCCTTCCTACTTGGGGGAGCATGTTAAGCCAAGAGGTAAAAAAATTGCGTTTATATTAATATATGTTAAAAATAGGAATGAGTCCGTGCCTGGGACAAATACTGTGTGATAGCACTATTATAGTTATGTATGCCATCTTTTTTTTTTTTTACGTCATAAGCATTTTATAATGTCACTAAGAAAAAACCCATGGTTTTGTGTGCGTTTTCTAAGTTCATAGTGTTCACATACAGCTCATTGGCTGTCCCGAAATCAGTCACAGTCCAGTAGCAAAGTATAGGAGTAACTTCATGGCATCAATGTCTTGGAAACGGCCCGCTGGGTGGTTATTGTGAGCTGGACTGGTGGAAGCGGGGCTCACCTTGTGTGCTCTCTTGAACAGTGGAGTGCTGGTTCCAGGGGGATTTGGCGTTCGAGGGACGGAAGGAAAAATCCAAGCAATCGCCTGGGCTCGGAAACAGAAGAAGCCTTTTTTGGGTAAGAAGTAGGAAAGAGCAAAGAACGTGCCACGTGGGAGCCTGTAAATAAAACGGGATTGCCAAAACCGGACACAGGTGCCGTCTTTCCAGATAGCAACTCACACCAAAGCCTCGTTGGTTCTGTTTGGGAGAAATTCAAACTCTCCTTCAAAATGAAAAATTTTAAATTTTGAGCTGTGTGCAGACTAGATGTCGTGGAATTTTCGGAGAATGAATTCAGTTAGGCAATCTTGTCCATTTACTGAACCCAGCTGTTGGGCATGGCATGGGAGACTGTTTTCCATCCTCACTTGGAAAGCCAGCTGACTGTAACTGGGCGAAGTGATTTGGGATGATTTCTCATGCTGTAAATTTGAGTGATTTTCAATTTGACCAATTGTAAATGGGAACTAAATGAAGGAGGGTAGGAAAACTTAAACTTTTAAGTACTGAAAAGAATGTTATTTCTAAAATTGAATAACTTCCAAAACCTGGGATCTTCGCATACACTTAGATCTGGTCTTTGAAATCTGATACAGATAAAGTCTAGCGGGGTCCTTGTTTATGGCAGGAAGTTATGAGAGTCTGGATTGGAATGCTGTGAACAAACAGGACGCAGTCTGTGGCAGGCTGGTGGGAAATGTAGGAATGCTGCCTTTTCACTGGAACTTCATTTGATTTTCTCTCCCATCCTCAAGGTGTGTGTTTAGGAATGCAGTTGGCAGTGGTTGAATTTTCAAGAAATGTGCTGGGATGGCAAGGTAATTGTCTACTTAAAAACTTGTTAAGTTCTTGCTTAAATATTCCTAGAAGATGTGAAGCCTGGTGCCTGCTGGGCGATTGGGAGCCATGGAGAAGGACGGGCCTGGTCTCCCAGTACCTCGTGGGGCGCGGTAGCAGGGAATTGCTGCGTTTATTGAGGGAAAGCAGGGCTCCTCCAAGTGAACCCCGGGAAGGAGAGAATGCCACTGAGCAAGCAGCCTCGGCTCTTCCCTTGCGTTTCCTGCTCTGGAGATTCTCACACTTCAGTTGCCATCGTCACTGTCGCTCAGCTTTTGTCCAGTAAGAAAACTCTGTGAGGCTGTGCAGTTATTATGAACTCAGGCTGTGGAGCCGGTCAGAGCTGGGCTCAAATTTGGACGTTAGCATTTTTCGTAGGAGATTTTAGGCAAATTATTCAGGCTTTCTGGGCCTCTGTTTCTTCTGTAAAATGGGATAATAATGATACCCAGTTCACATGGTTGTAAGTATTAAATGAATATTGCATGTAGGTAGTCGCAGCACAGGGCCTGGCAAATAGGAAATAACGTCGGCTCTGTGCCCAGCCAATTGTATCACTGTGTCCAGACTACTCCAAAACTCGGTGGTGGCTTCCAGCAGTGATGGTTTATTCTTTCTCAGTATTCTGTGGGTTGACTGGTATTCTGCTTCATGGGGTGTGTCTGAGATCACCCTCCCTGCATTCAGCTCTGCCCAGCAAGGACATCACAAAGGTCTTTTCACATGGCAACTCATCAGTCACTAATTCAAACCGAGCTTCCTCACAGCATGGAGACCGACTGGCTTCCAAGTAGTGCAAGCACCTATTAAACTTGCTAATGTCCCACAGCCACGTCCAAAGTCAGTGGTCGGGGGCGGGGTGGGGAGGGAAGGGTGGTGGGTGAGATGGGGCGGGGGGACCGGTAGGAGGGAACAACCATGAGGTGTGAATACTGGCAGTGTGGTTCACTGGGGCCACCCTTGGGAGAGTCTGTCCCAGCCCCTTTATTCTCTCTAGTCCAGCCAACAAATACCAAGTTTTCAGAAAGACCTGCGAGCTCTAAGAAAAATAAACAAAGCAACCTAAAGGAATGTACAAGTGGTCTGGCTTTACAAAGTACAAGTGGTTCTTCTGTGGCCAGCTTGCTATTAACAGGCTGGGCTCAGTTCACATTTTTTCTGAGAGGCTGCTTCACACTAGGGAGGTCGGCTAAGTTTTGTAGGCAGTGTGCCCGTTAGTTCTGGCCTCTGAACTGGCAGGTACTGTCTTACCATCCACCACCTAGAGCTAGCCCTCTGGGCACCCTGGACCCTTCCACAGCCGTCACCTGCCACCCACTCGGCCTCCCAGATGGTGAGTGACCTGGTGATGAGCTTTCCTTCAGTTGAGACCTGGCCTGGGTTTAAGGCCCAGCAGGGGAACGATACCTAGCATATTCACATAGAACCAGACACTCAGTACCAGGAGCTTAGTGCTTTTCCTTTTAATTTTTAGTGGTTTTGCTTATGGTTAGGTGGCAAATTCAGTGAAGGATAGAAAGGTTATTTGGGTTTTGCAATCAACTAATTTCTGATTTAGCTATTGAGTGAGGAAAGTCGAGTAGGGCAATGTATAAGATGCTGAGGGTAAAAAGAAATAGTACTCACCCATCTTGGAGGGTGACAGTCTTAAATGAAAAGTGTAAAAAACTGAGACAGTATGAGAACTGTCATAAAGATTCATTATCTGACTAAAGATTATTAGATTATGTTCCCATTTTATACAGCTTGACCTCCATCCAGCGAGTTTAAGATTTAATGCAAAAAATTCATCTGCGTGTGTGTGTGATTTTTTTTTTAATGTTATCTCTAATTTTTGTTCTAAACACTGAATGACTTTAAACTGAGGAAAGAAATTATGATTTAGAGTTTAGGAATTAAACTTTTAAATAATCAGTTTTGTTCGTAATTATTTTCTTAACATAAGTATTTTGATTCCTCAGATGCCAATTCTACAGAGTTTGACCCCAATACCAGTCATCCTGTGGTGAGTCCAGTGTTTGAATCTCACCAGGGCATAGAAGGGTGTGGAAGGGATGTTTATGAACGTGGTTGATAATGGTTAGAGACAGCAAATGAGACCACTTGGGTTCATCCCAAAGAACCCTGAGGTCCTGCACATTCAGACCTACCTCATAGGAAGAACTTGTTTTTTGTTGCATAATTTCTCACCACTCTTCCTAGTTTGCCGAAGAAAGTTTTAAGGACAGGTACCAAGTAGATGATCCTGATTAAAATAATTCTCCATCCCCACACCCCTTACCTCCCAGGAGCACCTTATAATAATACGGATATGAAACACTTAGAGGCAGTTATTATATGCCAAGCACTGTTCTCACTGCTTTATATATATTGATCCATTTAATCCCCAACAACTCTGGGAGAGGGGCATATTATGAAAGAACTGCTGGAATATAGTCCTGATGTATCTAATAGTAACGAAAGCTTTGTGAGGCCGGCATACCTCGTTATATCTCCTATCACAGGAATGTGGTTGGCACAGTGCCTTTATTTGCCTTTGAATCCCCAACCCAGGGGTGGCAGGCCTGTTCTTAACACTGAGGAAGCTGTGACGAACAGGATGGACAAAGCTCTTGATCTCGGGCACTTCAGTAGCATCAGTACATGTTTGTCGACTTGAAATTGAACTTTGCTCATACTCAGACCTTAGGAGGAAGAGAGCAAAGGTTTTGAATTGTAGTGGGGTGGGGAGGGGGCGGGGCATAGAAAAGGTCCTCAAGGCCAGACAGCGCTCAGAGGAGCACAGGACTGAGTGGTGGGCTGGACTCCGGGCCGAGGTGCCTCAGCTTCTCCGTACTGTAGATAGATGTTTACTAAGCCCCCGCTGGGACTGTCAGACCCCAGATGAGCATCCCTCCCCTCTGAGCAGGTCAGCAGGCTAGCGGGGGAGACATGTTATAACATATCCTGTCTGGGGTCCTTCATGCAGCTGTGTCAGCCCTTGTGCGAACATGCCATAGCCCAGCAGCACTTAGGATCCACAGCGCTGGGGGCAGGAACAGCCACCAAGGGAAGGAACAGCTGTGTCTGGTCCTGTAGCTCATGAGCTAAAGGATTCATCCCCTACCCACTGAAAGTTTAAAAGTGATTATCGAGAGGTATTTTCCCCTGTGACAAACATCTCTTACAAAGCAAGCCTGGGGATTAGAGCCTCTTCACAGGTTTATTTCATTCAGTGCTGGCTGGCTGTCTCTAACGGAAGCAGAGTTTGTAGCGCATGTCTGTGTTTTGTACATCTCCAGGTCATAGACATGCCAGAACACAATCCTGGGCAGATGGGCGGGACCATGAGGCTGGGCAAGAGGAGAACGCTGTTCCAGACCAAGAACTCCGTCATGAGTAAGAGCTGCCTCCCCCTGGCCCAGCCTTTGGCTCAGCACCTCCAGGATGCGTGTCTTGGGGTGGTGCTGGGCTCTGGCATTTTGGGTTCTGTTCTTGCTTTTGAAATTCTTTTTTTTACTTTCCTATTCATGCTCTTTTAGGATGCACTGTAATATGGCAGTGTGGGTCTTAGAAAGGTCACAGGTCATGCAGGCAGGGACTGGGGGACCTTGGGTGTGGATGACTCACCAGAATGAGGCAGTTAGGTGAAATCTATTGTAATCTGTTTCTTTCCTATGCTATTAGATTGAACCGTATGAAGCTGCCATTTTTGGGGGGACAGAAATTGCCAACATTGTCAATTTATATTTAAAATTGTCCTAAATATATTTGATTCAAAAAATACCAAGAGGTGCTAAAGTTTTAAGGAAAATTTGAGGAGGAAAATATTTAAGAAAGTTTATTAGGTTTTATTTTCTTGCCCACTGGGAAAATTCTGTCTGCATCAGCACGGGCACCCTTGTGTCTGTCTAGGGGTTTGGTAGCAGCATAGTTTGAGTCACTTGAGGTGATCTTTCAGTCCTTCCATCTCTAATGTCCTGCGCACTTGGGAATCTCATCTGGCAGCCACAAGTGAGTCCGTAAAGCAGCCTGCTCACTTGTTCAAAGGCCGCCACCAGCTACTCAGGAGCTCTGACAGCTGTGACACCGCCACAGCGCTGGCCCTGAGGGTCATCTCTGTAGCTCTTAAAACAGGGCATCGGACTTTTGGTGCATCCTGATTTGTTTTTCAAGGCAGTTTCCAGCAGAAAAGTGCTTCGTACCTCAGAAATCATGTGTTGGAGGGTGGTGATGAAAGTCTGTTTCTATTACAGTTTTTCTTGGTGTGGTCAAACCGCCAAAACCTAAGAATTATTCTGAATGGTACTACAACGAGCAGGTGGCTGTCGTTGGCAAGAGAATCCTAGAAATAACCTTCAAAAGGCCTGGCTGTGCAGATGATAGAAAGTAAAGTGGGAAGCAAGAAACAGTTGTAAATAGGTTTTGTGTGTGTGTGTGTGTGTGTGAGAGAGAGAGAGAAAGCGAGTGTGAGAGAGCGTGCGCATGCAGAATTCTCTACATCAGCATGCTTTTTATTTTTTTGCCAGGGAAACTCTATGGAGATCCAGATTACTTGGAAGAGAGGCACCGCCACAGATTTGAGGTGAGGAATTGAGCTTTGACATTTAAAAATTGTCTCTTTCTGTTACTTTGGAAACCCAGTAAGTCTAGAGGCCAGCAAAATTATTCTTCGTGCTTCAACAGGTGAATCCAGTCTTGAAAAAGTGTTTGGAAGAGCAAGGCTTGAAGTTTGTTGGCCAAGATGTTGGAGGAGAGAGAATGGAAATTGTGGAGTTAGAAGGTGATTCCTTGGGCAATTGTATTTAACGGAAGACTTAGTAAGGTTTTCTTGGCATGTGGGAAAATATAAAAATATTAGTTGTCGCCCTCGTCCTAACAGACTTAGGAAGCAGCACTGTCTTACGAGGGGAGAGGTCTTGGTAAATGAGGTGTCTGGAGCCCTGGGACACCAGGGGTCCACAGGGACGAGCTTTGTGCCGTAGCCTTCCGTAGGCAGCTGTTTCACCTCTGGCTTCAGTTCCCTGTTCTCCAGAATGAGAGCTTGGACTTGGTACTGAAGCCCCGCTTCTGATCTAATGTGACCTGCATGACTCAATCCCTTGGAAGTCCAAGGAGCCGGGGACAGGAACCAGGAGAGAGGGTCCCTTCAGCCCGGAGGGTGGCAGCGTGATAGGGAGAGAGCATCAGATCTCCCATGCCCTGTGGTCACCTTTACCCAGGTTCCAATCAAGAAGCTGTTTTCAAGTAATTTTAGGGTCTGTGGAAATGCGAAACATTTAACAAGATTTTTTTCTCCTTTTTTATATTTTACGTGTACATAAGTAATGAAGTTGTTTCTTTGCATTTCTGTTTCAGATCATCCCTTTTTTGTTGGAGTTCAGTACCACCCCGAGTTCTTGTCCAGACCTATCAAGCCTTCCCCACCCTACTTTGGCCTCCTCCTAGCATCCGTGGGGAGGCTCCCGCATTACCTCCAGAAAGGCTGCAGGCTCTCGCCCAGGTGGGGTCCTGCTTCTCTCGTCCTTCAGGTGGTCACTGGTTCATTACAGCAAGCCATCACCCATTTAGTGATGAGCAGAGCTGTAGGAGCTGGGGCCCGGCTAGGCGCCTTCACACTGACATGCAAGTGACCTCTCCTTGCCCAGGGTTTTCTCAGGTTCCTTCTGTGCTGCCCATGACCTTCCCCCGGCATGGTGGTCAGGTCCCCCTCTCTGTAGCATCTGGGTTCCAGGATCACACTTGTAAGTAGGACCCTGTGGTCCTAAGGGAACTGTGGTTTTTCCCAAGGTGTCCGCCACAGCCTGGGTGGTCTCATGCCCTGGCGCACCTTTGTCTGAAACCAGTTAACTACTCTGAGTTGGTGGATTGGGTATCATGACTGAAGCAGAAATTGAATGTGTATCTTTTGTAACTAGGAGAAGAAATTACAGCTTTGTGCTAAATGTACAATGTAGTAGAGAGTCTGATTTCTGCGTGTGCAGACGAGTCCCCGTGGAAACAGTAGCTCCAAAAGCAGGACAGTAAAGCGAGTTTTTGGTGGGAGATGATGAATAGACTGTGTGAATTCTACAGGGACACCTACAGTGACCGAAGCGGAAGCAGCTCCCCTGACTCTGAAATCACTGAATTGAAGTTTCCATCAATAAATCATGACTGATGGTAACGTATGTGATATTTTTAAGCTTTTGTTTAGTTTTTAAATGGTGATAACACTAGAATTGTAAGACTACCATGAGTTTAGTGTTGACAGTTGTTATCTGTCAGAGAATAAAAGTGGTAAGGTCAGCATGGGCATCCAGCGGGTGAGACCCCTCCAAGTACAGTGCAGTTACCCACCCTGCTTTGCGACTCCAGTGGGGGACATCAGTCCCTGGGCAGTTGTTTCCTAACTGATTCGGGTGCTGATGTGACCATATCTGGGGGAAGCGGATTCTTAGCCTCTTGTTATTTCATGTATCCATAAACTCAGAGGTCTTGGAGGAAGTGACAGGTGTGACAATATGGTATATGTAATTTTTGCAGGATTTTAAGATTTTATCAGGAAGCACTTTAAAACTCAACACTTTTATGTTGATTGCAGCTTATTCTGGAAATCCCTTAAAATCCAAATCATAATTGAACAAACTTTGAATGTTTGTCTTCATAGTGACAGGATTTGTTAAGTGTATAAAGTGTAATAGCTGTGGCCACTGCCATGAATTGTATAAAGTCCTGTTAAGATAAGTGAGTGAACTATGTCCGCAAAAATACATAGTCTGCTGGTGAGGGTATCAGAAGGGGGTTAGGGGTATCAGGCATCTGGGGGGTCCGAAAGGAGACCCAGGAATGTGGTGTGGTCCCATATCTGTGTATGGGTCCCAGCACAAGTAAGATGAGCTCCTGCCCAGGGGCCGGGCAGGTAGCCTCCCTGACTCCTGCACGCCTTGCATTCCCCACCAGTGGGCCTCTGCACTGTGCAGGTCTGGTCCACTGGTCAGACGACTCTTCTGCTTTTGCCTTGTTTGATTAGCCAGCTGGCCTGTGATAACCTCAGTGGGGCGGGCGGGCAGGGGAAGTAGGTTTGTATCGGGAGGACAGCAATGGCTGCTTACTCTCTGCCAGATGAGCATGTAGCTCCGATGGACTCATTGATCTTCTTCACAAGATAGTGTGCTAGAGGCTGTTTGATAGTCTAAGAAACTGCTTCCAGTAAAAAGGCAGCTTTAAAGGGGTAGGAATTTGGTCGGTGAGGTGGAATTTCTAACTGCCTCACTAAGGGGAGAGTTTGCTGTCAGTGTCCCTGTTAAGAGGCTGGGTGCTGTGAAAAAAACGCTTGTCTTAGGGCGGAGGTAGAGGTTCATGTAAGAGCTTGGAAATGTGTGATTCTATAGAAATTATAAATTTAGCTTAGAATTATTCATATTAGGTGCCTACCACTGGTCTTCAATGAGAAATGGGTATAGCTTACCATAGCTGCTGACTGTAAATTCTAACTTTTCTACGTTAACATCCATATATCGTATAATCGCTAATTTTTTTTTTTAAGCAGGGTGATTCTTCAAGAGAGCCTTCAGACTTTGAGAGTTTACAGCTTTGATTTTACACTCGGCTTTTTTGACACTTCCTTTAAATTATGTTTTTATTAAGACTATTTTATTATGGGGGGAAAGGTATTTGGAAGACTGTGTAACTTGCATGTCCCATCATGTGTATCGGCTCCTATGTGGTGTGCTGCCTGGTGTTGACACTCTCTTTTTCAGTCCCCCAGCCTCAGACAAGAAACAGGACATCTGGGCAGGAGCAGGTGATAGACGGGTCTAGTGGAGTGCCCGTCAGTCACCTCATTTCTCCATCCACCTCGAGTCAGTGTGGATTCGAGAGTGTAGCCTGTTGCTTCCCCAGGGAAAGAGTGTGCCATGTGTACTTACTGAGCATGGAGGGGTAATTTTAGCTAATGCTTACAACACTCGGTGCTGGTAACCTGAGGGCACTGCTTGCTGCCAAGAGCAGTGAAACTAGAAACAAAGCCTCAGCACTGCCCCACACCGTGGGGTGGCCGGGACTCGTTGTTCAGAGGGATGGTCAATTTGGTGTCACATGAAACAGCAAGAAGTCTTTGTCTCTCTGAAGTATGATTTTACAATCCCTGTCCTCTGGCCGAGCTTCTCCCCTGGGGCTGGGAAACACTCCTTGCATCAAGGGGTCACTTAAAAAAGAACAGAGAATCTTTTGGGGAGACTGCCTCTGAAACCCTCTCACATGCAGACAGCTTTGCTCGAGGGGACTTTTCCTTCCAAGATGTTACTGCAGTTGAAATGCAAAATGAAAGTCTATTTTCTTTACGTGATGTGATAGGCACAGCTGTGTGCCCATTATATTCTGCTTGGACTTCGTGTATACTCTAACTTAAGAAATAAATAATACAGAACAAGAGACCTGCTTTGTCTGTAAAGCTCTTTTTGTCATGGCCGGATGCAAAATGTCTAAGCATGGTGCCCGACAGGCCTGTGTGCAGTCACCTGAACTGTCAGTCCCAGGCTCTCCTCCAGGTGAGCAGCCTTAAGTGGATAATCTGATAGTTTAAAAACTGAGAGGAGCCTTGTTAATAGGAACCAGAATTCCCCCCAAGGCTTCAAATTTAGATTCTTAGCATATAAAGATAGAGATTCAAAGAAACACGGGTGCCAATTACACTGTTTGATCTTGAGGAAGTGGTGAGTAGACGTGTTATTTATGCAGGAGGGCCTTCCCTCTGTCGGGCAGGGACCTGGCCCCTCACACACGTGGCCAGGGACCTCTTTGTCCCCTGTAGGTTCTCTGCTCCCCCGGCCTCCCGAGTCCAGGTCATGGTTCTGAGTGGTTTTTCCTTTAAAGTGAACTTAGCGATACTGAATCTGCAGCATGCTCCTTATGGCGTGTTGCTGACATTGGCACCTACTTACCCACCCACCCACCCACCCTCTGGCTGCTGAGCACACCTCATGAGCTGTCTCCTCTGCAAAGTCTGAGGCAGAGGCTCAGGGCTCAGGCGAGGTTGCTTGTCAGTGGTCAACCACCTTTACTCAGTGATGTTTGAGAAATTAGGAGTCGGGGAGCAAATGTTTTCTTCTCACCATTTGGCCCGGCGCCTCCATCAGATCTAGAAAAGAAGTGGGCACCCTTTTATCCTTCCACTCACTACTTAGTCCAAGGCTGCTGGTGTTCCTGCCTCCTGACCAAGAGCAACCCGGCTGCCTTTGTCTGGCTGTTTCTTATGGACCAAAATAAAATTTACTTACAGAGGTCTTCATATCCATCTTGGTACTTTGTGGCTGATTGGGTGGATTCTAACCTCCTTTCCTACATAGTGGTCCCATCACACAGTTTTCAATTATATTTTACAACCCATTCTCCAAACTGAGGACTCTGACATACCCCTTGGTGACAGCACTGCTCCCTGTAACTGAGGACTTGGTTGGGTGTGGGGTGGTTTGCAAAAGCCTCACAGTGGTTAGATGTTCCCGCCTCTGCTTTTAGGGGTGCTTCAAATGACCAGTTAACGTGCTGGCTACTTACATAACTTTTCCAGAAAAGGAACCCCAAATGCCTTTCCAGGGCTTGCAAAGCCTGACCCACCCTGCCACCCTGGCCGTGGCAGATGAGACTGTATGGGGAATGAGGGCTGAAGTTGAGATTGTACAAGAGGGTGGCCTTCCATACCCGGTACCACTGACCAGTACCCAGAGGCTTCTTGGGGAGAAAACCTGGCAAAGTTACTCTAGTGTCCTTCACATCAACCTAGGTGATCGGGGCAGATTCATAGCAGTCTGGAGCAGCTCAACCACACATGGCTTCATGCTGCCTTTGTAGAACCAGCTATTTCCCAATAAGAGCATTTCTGAGGATTATGATGCTTGGGCTAGCATCTAGCATGCAAGCAGGAGAGGGGGTAATGGCAGTGCTGGGGAGGGGGTTATAATTTTAAATAGGGTGAGTAGAAAATTTCTTTTCCTGTCCACTTGAAGGTGGAAAGGAAACAGGAGTTAAGCAGCTATGTGGGGGAGGAACATTCCAGGCGGGGAAAGCAGCCAGTGCAAAGGCCCTGAGGCACGTGTGCTCATGAAACAAGTTGGTCAGTGTAGCTGGAATGTATGAGCAAGGGGCAAGAGGAGTTGAGGGCAGATGCATCAGGTCATGGAGTATTGTGTAGACCACAGTTTGGGCTTTGCTCTTGATAAAATGGGGAGCTCAGGAAGGGCTTTGAGCCAGGCTTGTCCTGATCAGACACTGGCTTTATAGAGTCTTTGGCTCTGCTGGTGGAGGTAGTAGGGGAGATGGCTGAGCAGGGCTCCTCTCCAAAGGCTGGAGGGTGCTTGGAATAGAAGTCAGACCCTTTCTGTGCAGGTGCTGATGTGTGCTGGAGCGACACGGTACCAGCCTAATGATGACAAAGTGCATTGCCACTGTCTTGCAGATGAAGAGACAGAAGCAGAGAGGTGTAGCACTTTGCCCCGCGGTACCTAGCCTTTAAGGCAGAGCTGAGACCCGACGATCTGGGTTCCTTCCCCATCAGCTCTGTGTGGTAGGAGCCCAGGGCTGGCTCGGCTCGGACAGAGGGGCGCCGGGTATGGGACTTGACCCAGGTGGCTGGCCAAATGTCCTAGAAATAACTATTCCTGTCCCTGGTCCATGTAATTTATTGAAGAGCTGTGACAATCACAAGTTCCAACAAGCCAGGGGTGGCGGCTGCAAGGTAGCCCGTTCGCTGTGTACCCACAGTTACCGGATGTGCCTTGCCATCTGCCGAGCGGCTGTCCCAAGATGACATATTCCTTTCTGGCCCTGTCTAGCCAACTGGAGTCATTGACTTCAGCCTGGGCAAAACGAGCGTTTTAGGGTGAGGGACAGTCTCCCCTTTAGCTCAGCCCTAGGATAACTCCGGCCAACTTTTTACAAGTTCTTTCTGAAGGTGAGATCCCTTGCGGATGGTGCTATGAGCAATTTCTTAGCTACACAGACCGGGGGCTGCTCAGGATTGAAGCCACGTGGGGATCAGCCCGTGTGTGCAGTGTCGCAGCAGGAGTCAGGAAGCATGGTGCTCCCATCCGCTTCTGAGCAGCCAGATGAGTTTTATTGGGAGGACTTTGGCTCAAATAGGAGATCCCTGCATCTCCCAGGTAGAGCGCCAGCTTCCGCTTGCTGCCCTCACTGCCCGCTGGGGCCATCACAGGACACAGCAGGTGCAGGAGACAGGCCTCTGCTGCCGCAGCTGCTTCTGGAGCTGCTCCTTCTCCACCGTCAACACCTTTATCCTCTCCTCCAGCTTGCTCAGCTCTGCCGTCCACTTCTGAGGGGACATCATAGAAACATGTCGAAGCTGACATCATCTCAGACACGCACCCTCTACCGAGGTTTGAACTAATGGAGGAAGGCGAGGCCCGGGTGGGGGTGGGGGCTGCTCGAGGCCACTGGACACTGTACTGGCACTGTTAGGTGGAGAAGCCAGGTCCCCTGGCCATGCAGCCACCCCTGACCCAGTCAGCCCTGGGATCTCAAGGGAAGCTACCTGACCCTCAGGTCAGGCCCGCATCCCAGAGCAGCCTCCTCGAGTACCAGGGTTAGGCTCAGAGGCATCCTTCCCACCACGTCCTTCCCTCTCTCTCTCTGTCAGCCCATTGGCCTCCTCTGCTTTTCTGCTACCTGATACCTCCTCTTGAAAAAGCTTTTCATTGGGACAGTGTCCAGCACTCACTGGCCCCCATCTTGAAGGCCTCTCCAAAGATGCAGTATATAGTCCGTGTGGTTGTCTTAAAAGTTCTCAATATTCTACTCTCCTGGCTCCTGCAGCCACACAGCAGTGGAATACAGGAGGTAGTGGGGTTATTTCATGGGGCAGTGGAGCACCAGGGGAAACCTGAGGGCTTGCCCAGGACTGCTCAGTGAGTGGTCAAGTGGCCCAGGGCTAGCTTGGCCCCCTATCCTGCCTGCCCAGCCTCTGCACTTACCTGCCTGCACCACTCCTGGATGGCGTGGACGGCCAGTGGGCCCTGGATGCTCCCGTCACGCCGCAGGAACACCTCCCCTTGGTCTGTCTCGTAGAGCTGTAGCTCAGCCTGGGCTTTGGGGGTGTGCACGCTCAGGCGGATCACCTGGGCAGGGGCAACAGCAGTTCTGGTGGACACTGCACTGGACAGCTTCCAGCCTCAATCCTGCCTTACTTGCTCCTAGTTCACTGGCTCCTGGGGGCAGCCTGGTGAGGCTGGGGCAGGGCTGTTTCCAGCATCTTCTCCAGTCACCCATTTCCTTGATGCCTCTTCACACACACACCCCACCCCCGCCCCCGCCCAGCACTGCTCAGAGTAGATGTGGGCCATCACATGTAGAGTGAATACATGATGGACAACACGACAGCCCTGGAGGCCTTCCTGTCCTGCAGCTCACCTTGAGGGGCGTGTTGGTGGAGGTGCTGACCACGGGGATGAAGGTGAGTGTGTAGGCGTTGGGGAAGACCTGGGGCCTAAAGCTCTGCAGGATGGAGTCCACCAGCAGGCGCACGCGGTCCTCATCTCGGTGGCTGCAGTGGATGCCCTGCACCAGGCCGCTGTCCTCGACGCCCACGAACAGGCTGCCGCCCTCGCTGTTGAGAAAGGCACACACGTAGCGCCGCACGTGGTGCTTGAAGGCCAGGCTCAGGTACTCGCCACCACCCCGCTTGAACTCCACGTTACGTGTCTCGCTGCCCAGGAAGGCACCCTGGAAGAGCCGCTCCTGGCCCCGGATCTCCTGGTACACGATGGCACTGTCCGAGCATGTGCCACTGGGTCGCTGCTGGTAGCTGGGCTGCCCTGGGGCCCAAGCAGGTGGTGTGTTGGTGAGTCTGGCCAGTGGGAGGCCGCAGCCTGAGCTGGGGCCTGGGCTGGGGCCTGGGCTGGGGCCCGGGCTGGGGCCTGGGCTGGGGCCTGGGCTGGGGCCTGGGCTCTGGCCAGAACTCGGGCCGCTGTCCTCCTCCTGCTGGGGTGGGGCAAAAGTCAGGAATCCCGACCAGGACATTGAGAAAGACGGGCTGCCAGAACTTCCACCTCTGCCCCCCGGGGCCCAGCGCACTCAGGCAACCCCATGTCTTCTCCCAGACAGAAGGGTCTAATTCTACTCGGTCCTGCAGCCAGTGCAGGAAACCCCGCTAGTGTCAGCAGTTCAGACCAGCCACTGCTCCTTTCTGCCTGGGCTGCCCTCTGGACTGTGGGATGCACGACAGGTAAGAGCTCCACTTCCCGAGGCCAGGCACTGGGACACCTGTGGGCCAATCTCTTTCCACTTGGGCTGTGGTTAGGCCTGTGAGTCCCAGGACTGCATCATTGCAGGAGATACCTCAGTGTCCTGAGGTGCCATGTGACAGAGCTTCAGGTCTCTGAACTGAGAGAGGCTCCCAGAGACCCCACCCCCTTCTTAATCTTCCTGAAACCCTTGATCACTTTCTCGACCATTGGCCAGTCCTGAATCTCAACTTTCCTTGGGCCCTCCTGAGTCCCCTTCCATGATTTCTGCTCTGTTTGGGGGCTCTGGTCATGAACTCATGGCCATTTTCCTGGTCTGGGGTGCCCCTGCCTCCAGGCTCTCCCTGTCCCACTATCCTCCTCACTGACCCCAGGCGTAACTCAGATTATCACTCCCCTCCTACTGAGTTCTCTGCTGCCTTCCAGGCTCTAGAAGCGGCTCCCAGGGCTGAGAGCTCAGTGTAGGCTGGGACATGGCCACGAGGGGCATTTTTCTAGTAGTCCTGTAGCTCTCAAAGAAGACAGAAATGTGAGAAAACTCACACAAATATGAAATCAGGCTCGCAGGTCTTAAAATGTACGTTACAGAGCTGTTTAGTTCTGTGACAATTTAAACATTATGGCGTTTCCACCCCTAAAATGATAAACCAAGATGATTGGTCTCATGGAGTGACCTGCACAGCCTCCGTGAGCTGACTATTCCCTCCCGTCCCCCATTGAAGTTAACCTTTCAGCCCCGCTCTGCCCCTGGGGTGCAGAGCCTGCGAGCCCTAGTGGCCTTGGGGAAGCCTCACTTACCTCTCTGCGGTTTGTGGGCACCCGGCCCTCACCCAACACCAGCTCTTTCCCGCGGGCCACCAGCTCCTTGAGGATCTGGTGCTCTGCCAAGGCAGTTTGCAGGCGCCAGGGAAGGGAGGTTAGGGTGTCCTTGTGGGTGGCCACTTGCACCAGCGCATAGGCCTTGCGTGGCCGCCTCACGACCTCGACGTGCTCCCGTGCCACTGGCAGCTCTAGCCGCTCCAGGGTGTCTCGCAGCAGGCAGGTGAGCACTGGCACAGAGAACTGGGGGTTCAGGTTGCCCACGTAGAGAACATGTGTGCTAGGAGCCGCCTCAAGGCCTGAGTCCTCAGGCATGGACTCTTCTGCGGGGAGCTCTGGCAGGGGCTGCTTGCCTGGGGGCTCCATGTGGGGCTCCTGCACCTGTGTTTGTGCTGCTCTCTTCCTGGGGGTCTCTAGAGGGGTCTCCCTCAGAAGGGCTTCCAGGATTCCTTACTGCTGGCTGTTCTTCCCAGGGCCCTGGGCTCTCAGCTTAGCCCAGGGCCTCCCAGGGGACTCAAGGGCTGCCAAGACTCCTGGGAGGTTCACAGATTGGCAGGGGCTGGGCAGGGCCAGAGAGAGAGAGGGCGGGCAGAGGGCAAGCAGGAACGGGCCTGCCACCCATCCCAGGCCTAGGACAGGAAAGACGAGAGTCAGACAGGGCTGAGCCAGAGAACAGAGCATGTGAGCCTGCCCCTCCATTCCACGGAAGGGAAGACTGAGGGCATACGCCCAAAGAGGGGCAGAGGACACCGGGACTCGGGTCTCTGAGGGGCCCCCATATCCTTTCATTGGCCCAGGGGTCCTGTCTTCTCTCTCTGATCTATAGGCTTGGGGCCTCCTAGGTGCCAGCAGAGTTTACTGCTGCCTGCCCACCAGAGATTACTGCTGCCTCCAGGCACCAGAGAAGCATTTTCAAGGTCCTTTGGAGGAAGCTTTAACCCAGAAGTCCGAGGGGTGGCTGTGGCCCTGCTGCTGCTTTTCCTTGCCTGGTCTGAACCTGGTGTGAGCCCAGCAGAGGTTCTCAAACAGGCAGGGCTGGTTCAAGGGTTTTAGAGCAGAGTTTCTTATGCTTTGGGCACACTGATGAAAGAAAAATGGACTTTGCATATAATTTAAGGAGGTTTGCGGACCCTCCTTAAGAACTCCTAATCTAGTCTTCTGTTTTTAGTTCAGAGAGAAGTGAGGAGGGGCAGAACGAGGGGCAGAACTAGGGCCCTACATACCCCCATCCCGCCTTCCACCAGGCCAGGGGCCTCGCTCCTGGTGTTGGTCAACTGAATGAATGAGGTGGGCCAAGAAAATCAGGACCCCTGTGTGACACACATCAGCCCCTCCTCCACTTACCCCCACAGCCCCAGCCTCCAGTCTGTGCGGCAAGTACCATCAGCCTGCATCTTTTCAGATTGGATCCTTGAGGCAGTCAGGGCCTGGGGGCCACCTTGGCTGGGGTGGTGGCATTCAGGGCAAAGAGGTATAGGAGGAAAAAGGAGGCCTATGACCCTCATATCCTGATGGTTCCTGGGGGATATGGGAGGTGCCAGCCCTGAGCTTCCACAGCACCCTGACCCCTGGCCAGCAGCTCCCAAGGGCACTCAGGGGCTTGGCATGGAGTGGCGGTGAGAACCAGGGCTGTAGGAAGTGGGCGGGGCCTGTGTAACTACTACCTCTGTGATCTCATGAGAGCCAACAATGCCTCCTGGGTCAGCCTTCAGCACTCAAGCAGGCAGGGTTGGGAAGTCAATCAGGAGAATGCTTCCCCCATTCCCCACTCCACAGTAAACAGGTACACACCAGCTTGTCCCTGGGCTTCTTCTGGGCAGCTCCCAGAACCACGAGGCTGAAGATGTACTTTCTCTCTCTAATGTCTCTCTAGGCACTAGTGCCCACGCAGGTCCCTCGGTGCAGCAAGTACCCACCTCACCCCTTTCAGTCACCAATCCCAGGCTCCGCTGAGCACTGACAGGGCCTAGCTACTGCCAGGATGGATCAGAATGCATACAGTTGGTTCCAGGGATCCCTCTGATGCCATGCCCTTCTCTGCCAGAGACAGAGGCTGCTGTCCAGAAGAGCCCAGAAAAATAGGTCAAGGCCCTTTTTGAGAGTATCCGGAATGAACAGCGCAGCCTACCAGACCCAAAGTCCAGGAGTCTGTGGGAAACCAGGGCCTGTTCTGGTTTGGCAGCCCTGACCCTAACTGCTTCATGGAGATCATAAACCTTGCGGTGGCCAGGTGGAAAAAGCATCTAAGTTAACCATGATATCAGAAGTAGTCACTTGTGAGAGCTGGCGGGGCCCTCAGAAATCGCTTCATCCAAACCCCTCGGAGCCAGATGGACCAAAAGGAAGGAAAAGGCTGACATAAAGTGTCATAGCAAATAGCTGGACTGGCTGGAACCTCAGCCTTGGCCCCAGAGTCAAATTACTTGGCTTTGAATGCCTACCTTGGTACTTTCTGGCTATGGGATCTGAACTTTTCTCATCTATAAGATGGGTTTGTTGTGAAGATTAAATGGGATCATCCTAATTCATGTAGAGCAGTTTGTGGGGCACACAGTAAGTGATGTGAAAGTGTTAGTTACTATCAAGTTATACTGCACTACCCTGCTGCCCGCTACACCTTATTCTGCGACCCCATGAGAAACAAGGATGTGTGGCCTTGGACTTTTAAGTACCTGGCCCCTGGCTGGGCCAGCCCGCATCTCTCCTCATTCCACGAGGATAAGGATGAACCCAGCCCTCGAGGCTCCTTGGAGCTGCTGATCCTAACTGTTCTTCCTGCTTGGGCTCGTGTGTTTAGCTGTACCAGTGCGAAGCCCTTTGAGGGCAGAGAATGGACTCAGTCCTGAGCGGCTATAAAATGCTGGGGACCCGGCGGGCATCTGGCAGATAGCCCATTCTTTATGGATTGCTGCGATTAGAAAAACTCTTAGGGATCATCTTGTCCAAGTTTCCTCATTTTATATATGAAAAAACTAGTACCAAGAGAAGGGGAGGCACAGTGATTTGGCTGTTGATTGATTAAAAGGACACTGGCATCTATATTGTTTTTTATTTATAAACGAATCGACATAAAATAAGTCCAGACGGCAGCGGGGCAGCTATGCTGCTGACCTGCTTACAAAGGAAGCACGTGGACAGTGAAGAAGGTGCAGCCAGATTCCAGCCTGGAGACCCTTGCCTCCCACCCACCTTAGGGCCTTCTTGGCCTAAAATCGTTGGGCCCAACCTTCTTCCACAGCAGTTCTGGCCAGAGCAAGGAACTGTATGAGGACAGTGCGGGGCAGAGGACTCTCATTCTCGCAGAGGAGGCTGAAGCTGCAAAGGGCCCAGTGGAGGAAGAGAGGGGAAGGTAACAAGGACCCTCTCCTCCCATGTGGAGTAATGTGGTCAAGGCTTTCTGGGTCTGTCCATCCCAAAGAGAAAGTGCCCTGGGGTAATGTCCTCTGTAAAGGGGCCACGCTTCTCTGGGACCAGGGCAGGGTAGTCTCTCTCCTCTTGAAACTCCAAGTCTGGAGGGAGAGGAGTGGGAACTGGAGGGCTTGTCCGGGTGCCAGAAACAATAAATTAACAATAAGAAAAGATCTTTTTTTTTTTTTTTAAAAAAAGGTAGAGGTCTACATCATGAGCTCGGAGCCTGGGGATCTTGTGAAGAGAAGGCAGGAGCTGTGGGGCAATGGGTGCTACGTCAGGCCCTGCAGGTGGTGAGGGGACTGGGCATGAGCATTAATTCAGGGCCCCATCTTCTGAGTCTTCAGGTTGGCCCCTTCCTCCATTGCTTAGAAGGTGTTCAGTCTAAACTCCTGATGAGAGGCTGGCCAGGCTTGGGAAATAAATACATGGGACCTCAAAGCAGAGGCAGGGCTGAGGGGAAGAGCAGCGCCAGCCCTGGTCTCCCCTCCTCGGTCCTTCATGGAAGGACATATCATGGCAGGAGTGGGTAGTGGCGGCCCTGAACCCCACTGAGGCACCTGGGAGTGGGCTGATGGTCCTCCCTCCTGGGAGAAGAATGCTGGCCCCATCTGCTCCACCCTCCAGCTGTCTCAGCTGCATCTCCCTGTTCAGAACTTGCCCTGCTTCAGCCGGTCAATGTGGTAGGAGAGCTTGAGTGCGGGCCCCAGCTTCAGGCCCATGTACTTCATCATCACGTCGCTGCGCAGCAGAAGCAGGGCCTTGCCGTCAATCTCCTGTGTGGGAGTGGCAGGAGGAGCCCTCAGAGGCCTGGCGGGCCTGACCACCCCAGGTTTTGATTAAAGACCACCCAGGAAATGCTAGTCCAGTGAACCCGCTGTGACACTAAAGCCTGCCTGCTCTCCCCACCATCTCCAACCATCCCTTCCCCAAAACATCTACTGCTGAAACCACCACTAACTAAGCTCTCCACTGATTTGTACCAACTTCCCTTCTCTGCTGCCCGAGGCAGTCTCCACACCCTCCCAAACCTCTGAAATCCAGCTCAACTCAATCTCTTCCAGGAAGCCTCCTCAGGCAGTGAACTTGTCACTTCTCTCAGCTTATTTTCATAACGACTCTCAACTGTTACTCAGTGAGTCCTCTTCCTTCCTGAGTGGCAGGGACCCTCTGTGTGAGCTAGGCACAAAGCAGGCACTTCCTGAGCAGCTCTGAGACGACCTTCGGGTCTGATCTAAGAGCACCCTCCAAACCCGCCCGGCATGAGAGATTTAAATGACCAATGGAAGGTAGCAGATCTATTCTGAGTACCCAAAGGGCAGAATAGCACCAAGCAGCAGGGGCTATGGGGAAATGGGTTTGAGCCCCAAAACAGGAGTATGGTCACTGCAAGAGGATCAGGAGTCGTCCCTGGCCACAGAGCCAAATGGTCACTTGAAGAGATGTTAGAGGGGCTAGGAGAGGATGGGGGACTGATGAGAGTGGAACGTTGGGGGCCACTTGGCAAGGGACTCTTCAATGGGCTGAGGCCCCTGATTCTCAGGCCAAGGCAGGCAGATGGGAGACAAGTGCTCCTAGGAAAAGAGAGCCTGTCCCTGAGACCGAGCACACAGGGCACATACCCAGAGGGAATGTGGCCGAATCAGATCCTAAACTCAAGGAGTGAGCTGGACTCAGAGCCCAGTGAGGGCTGTTTTAGCCCCAGGATTCTGTCTCTAAGTCTGTATGATCTCCTGTGCTCAGTTTCAAAAAACCTGGAACAAATATATAGTCCATGCCCTTTAAGAGTCTACAAGAGTCACAGAGCAAGATTCCCAGTGAACATGGGAGAGATCAGGCAGGGGCACCTACGTGTTTACGAAAGAGGTCTGCGTGGGGTCCCAACTGAGGATCAGCTTCCCGGACAAACTGCATCACGTCCTCGACTGTCCATGAGGAGGGGTCCCGGCCACTCAGTCGAGAGGCATCCCGGTTTTCGAGGTATCGGTCCGTCCCTGCAGGACAGAAGGGCACCTGCCATCACGGGAGGGGACTGGTTTGTAACTACTCACCACTTTCCTTGGCATGTCCTGAAAGGCCCTATGGGTGAAGCTCACTGCCTTGCCAGAGCAGGGGACCCGAGGCAGCGGGGAAACCGAGGCAGAGGGAGAACCGAGGCAGTGAAGGAAGAGGAGGGTTTTCCACAAAGGGCCTGAGGGGCTGAGACTCTTAAGTCAAATCTTTGTTCTTTAAGGGCAGACATGGTTTTGAAAATGGTCAGAAGCAATTTTACATTGAGGCTGTGATTCATCCTGGACGGGAGTCAGGGGTAACAATGAGGTAAGGGGATTACTTGGGTTCAGTGGTGGGTGGTGGGGGAGAGGGCTGGTCTGGGAGACTGCTTTTACCTTGGTTCTGGGGACCATTTCTAGAGAGACCTTGGAAACTGGGTAAGATTACAGCCCAATTCTTGGGGCCTGGGGAGAAAAAAAACGGTGGATAATACCTTGGGCCTCTTTCAAGACCTGAAGAATAGTTGATCTCACTACAGCCTAATGCACGGAGGAAGAAAATCTTTGCTTTGGCTACCAGGAATCTCAAAGTTAATTTAGTGCTCTGCTTAGAGCTTTTTATCTCCATCTTGGCTCAAAAATGGTTCCTTCCATTTCCTCTGCGGGCTTTGTGATCTCTGTGTTTTGATCATCAACCTGCCACAGATCTCTGGCATGTTTCATCCCCTCTGCCTGGAACGTTCCCCTTCTCTACCTTCACTTTCTCCTCTTCTTGTACATACTCCAACTTAGCTAAGCAAGAGTTGGCTTCGAGGACCAGCTCTTTTAAGAAACTTTTCTGGTTTAAAACTGAAAAAATTGGTCTCACAAAGCATTTCATGTATCTCTCAGTTACAGTTCAATCTCTACACACTTTCCCCCGTCATAACTCTCTAATAGTCTATTCCCTATAAAGCAGTCAAAGCAACCTTAAAAAAGTAATTGCATCATGTTAATCCCTAAAAATTCCCCTAAAAATTCAATGCAATGGCCTCCCATTGTACACAAAATAAAATCTCAACTCCTTACCATGGTGTTGAAGGTACTCCATCATCTGACCCCTTCTACCTTTGAAATCGTATCACTGCCTTCCACCCCATCTTTTACTCACCATGATCCAGACATGCTAGCTTTCTTTCCACTACTTGACTAGGCTAGGCTTTTATTCTTCGACCTGCAATTTCCTCTGTCTGGAATGTTCTTTTTCCAGATCTTTGCACACTCAATTCCTTCTCAGCATTTGGGTTTCATCTCAAATGTGGATTCCTCAGACAGGCCTCCCCTGATCTCTTAGTAAGAGTATTCAACTTCCCACATAGTCATTCTCAATCCAATTACTCTAGTTTTTTTCTTTCCTAGCACATATGACTACCTAAAATAATTTTATGCATTTACATTTATTATCTGTCTTCTATTTTGGTCACTGCTATTGTGATTTATAATAAAAAACATACATCCTCATTTCTGGCACAGAACTCTTAAAAACCTTGGAATTTCCTAAGTGGCAAGAAAAATAAAGGTGTTGTCTTTTGTTAATCATAACAAAAGAATGTCTTTTGTTATTCATAACAAAAGAACTGGACCTTTCAGTTCTACCTCCCAACCTCCTAGGAAGGGAGAGGCTGTTAATGATTTAATCACTCTTGCCTATGTAATGAAGCCTCAGTAAAACACAGAAGGATGGGGTTTGGAGAGCTTCCAGGCTAGTGAACACATGGAGGTGCTGGGAGGGTGGTGTGCCCAGAGAGTGCATGGAAGCTCCACACCCCTTCCTCCATACCTTGCCCTATGCATCTCTTCCACCTGGCTGTTCCTGAGTCGTATCCTTTTACAAAAAATCAGTAATCTAGTAAGTAAAGTTTTCCTGAGTTCTGTGAGCTGCTCTAGCAAATTAATCGAACCAGAGGAGGGGCTGGTGGGAACTGCCAATTTACAGTAGTCAGTCACTAACAACCTGGACTTTTGACTGGCATCTGAAGTGTGGGGGGAAAGTATGGTGGCAGTCTTGTGGGACTGAACCCTTAACCGGTGGGATCTGATACTATCTCCAGATAGTGTAGATAGTTTCAGAATCGAGCTAAATTATGGGATACCCAGCTGGTGTCATAGAATTGCTTTTACCACCCCTGTGGGAGATCCCACAGGGCTGGTGTCAAAAGTGAAGGAGTGCTGAACTGAGAGTAAGAGACACACACAGGAGGAGAGTGTTTTCCTTTTACAGACCCCAACACATAAATAGGTGCCTGGTTTGCCACAGGTGTTCGAACATGATTGTTAAATGAATAAATGACCATATATGTTACTTGTATATTTTTCTGTCTCCCCTGCCAGACTTTGTCTCCAGACAGGGACCTTGCCTTGCTCATATCTGTATCCTCTCCACCCAGGAGATGCCCAGTCACACAACTAAGTGACAGAGCTGAAACACACCTGTGAAAGTAGAAGGAACCTACTCTTCAACTACCTCTTGCGAAGGCTAAAAATTTCTTACCACTTTCTTGTATTCTGGGTCCCAGGTCTAAAAGTCGAAGCCCAGTTTGCCCAGCCCCTGTTTCCTGGGGAAGAGACTCTATCATATTACCTCTCAAGCTTGTGGTTGGGCACTGAGCAGACCAGGGGAGAAGTGTGCTGGAGCAAGCAGAGGTGATTAGAGCTGTAGAAATTCCAATGGCTTTTTAGAGGTGGTAATAGACAGGAAGTTGGAGAGGGCTCCGTGAGCCAGCCACTTCTCCCTGCCTAAAAGTCCACTGTGATGCTAAGAGAGAAACCAACTGCAGAGATTACTGAGAGCAGAAAGAAGATATATGTATGAATGTGTCCTTGGACCATCTTAGCTAATTCTTCTACCCAGGGAAGCAAGGAATCATACACACACACATATATTCACATGTATAATATTATATGTGTGTTTATCTGTCTGTCATCCTCTTCCCATTAGAATATACTCTCCACTGAGATGAAGACATTTGAGCAAAGACCTTGAGGCAGAAAAGTGATAGGCACATTTAAGGTTTAGTAGGGAGGCCAATGTGCCAGAACTGAGTGAATGAGAAGTGGTAGAAAATAACATCTGAGAGGTGTGTCTGTGTGTGATGGGGCAGGGGATGTGGGGGTGGAGATTACTAGTAGAGGACCTTGTATGTCACTGAAAGATTATTGGCTTTTCTGAGTGATACAGGTAGGTCTTGAGCAGAGGAATGACATGAACCAACTTATAAGTAAAAGGACCATTCTCACAGTCTGTGTTAATAAAAGACTTTGGGGTCAAGGGCAGAAGCAAGGGAGACCAGTTGAAAATGAGGCTACTAGTCCAGACAAAAGATGACTGGCATGCCCTATGTGGTAGTGGGGAACAGGGTGAAGAGTGGTCTGATATATGAACATTATAAGGAACACCTACTATCATCAGCTCATTTGACTCTCAAAACAACCCTTGAAGGAAGTTTCACCTTCTTCAGCTTAGAGATGAGGGAACTGTGGCCCAGAGAAGTGAAGTGACTTGCTCAAGACAACACGCCTTGGAAGGGGACAAGTTAATGCCCTGTCTTTGTTTTTTTTCTAGTCCCATTTCTGCAGACAGACTAGGGTTCTTCCCCTCTACTCAATGGGTACAGCTGGTGGGTACATCCACAGCGGCCAGACTAACAAACTGATGCCCAGTCATCCTGGATTAATGAAATAAGAGAGGGGATAGACTCGGCATCTATTAAATTCTTCTAGAGAACCAATTCTAGGGCCAACCAAACGAAATCCTTGCATAGCCTTAGGAGGGTCAGACGAGATCTAGAATATGACCCGGCTGACAGACTCACAATGTATCCCAAAGGAAGAGTGGAGATGCCTGAGGAACAACAGTGACATCTGAGGCCAGCCAGTGTGGTGTGAGACACTCCTAACAAAAACAGGGCCTTGGGGAAGATCACAATAATAGTAATGCCCTCATACCTGGGGGATGAGTTAGTTTTCAAAATGATCCCATATCCCTGTTTCCATCTGATCCTTTTCACACTCCTGTGAAAAGACCAGGTCGATATCACCATCTCCATTTTGTACACGAAGAACATGAAGATGTGAGAGGTCAGGTGATTTACCCAAATCTCAAGGCAAGGATCAACTTTCAGCTCTACCTCTACTTCAGAGCTCCTCAGACTCCACTTTGCTGCCTTGCTGGGGTTAGGGGTGGGGGAAGGGCATCCCAGGCTTCTTCTCCTATCTCAGCCTTCCTGAAAACTCTCCTCTGAGGTCACTTCTTTCCACTGCAGGCCTTGCTAATGGAGTCTTCTTATTCTTGCACACCCCATACATCCCCGGGCTTGGGGAGGCCAAGCTGGGGAGGTGGCATTTTCCTGTCTCCCCATTGCACTTTTAGGCCATCCTTCTGTGAAAGCTCATGTTCTTCAGAGGCCAAACATGTACCTGACCATTTGCTCTTCCTGATCACTTCCATCTGTAGGTCTCTGGGTTTCTACCCCTCGTAAATGAAGGCTTTTTGGTATTTAGCTCATTGCCTTCTGTTCCACCCCAATTCCGGCCCTAATCCTTGGAGGCAATCCAGTCAAGCACCTTGCCTCCTACAGTAACTTTCACCTCTGCTGTACTTCAAATACCTACTGCCAAGGCTACTGTCTGGTTCTTGCCATCACTTGCAACAAACCTACTTCAGAATTTTAAATACTTTTTGACTCCAGCCTCCTGTCTGTCCAACTCTCTTGGGACTTATGTCCACTATAATCATTATATCACAAAGATCTTCAGCACATCCAACTTAGTTTCTCCCATCCTTCAGCCTCCTTTCAGCTTTGCCTGTCCACCCTGCCAGCTCCAGAGCTGATGATCTAAACTACTCTCCCTCCAGTTCCAACGATTCCTTTATTATGCACTCCTGCTACCTGCCCCCTCTTCTCCTTCCAGCTCAACATAAAACCTTAATTCTCAAACTGTGGTTTCTTACCTCACATCTAGGTTTCTAAGAACCACAGAAGAAAACCACAGTTTTTGCAAAACGGCAACTAATCTCCAAGCATAGCTGGGCCTTTGTGTTTCCTGCAAATCATTCTCTTCCCATTGATCCAGTTCCTCCTGTCTTCTTTAGGACCAATCTTTCAGAACTCTTAAGCCCTTCCCCACTCTGTCCTCCATTCACTCATGGCCAGGTCAATCTTCCCTCCAGTCTCAGAGGACAAGGTGTGCCTCCTTCTGGTTTAAGACTGATCCGTCTGTCTGAGCTCTTGATCCCTAATCCCTCCTACCACCCTCAAGGCCTTACTTTCTCCTCTTGCCTGTATTTTTAATTTCTTCTTCTTGGAGGGCTCAAATTATCTGCTGATAAACATGCCCAGCTGCTCCCACTCTAGACCTTTTCAAGGTTATCATCTTTCTTCTCATCAAACTCTCCTTCATATCCCCACTCACTATAATCTGCCCTCACCACTCTCCACCACCAATGATGCTGTTCTTGCTAAGATCACCAATTACCTACTTAATCACCACATCCAGTAGATATTTCTCAGTCCTATTATTTTCCAAACCTTTGTTGTGCTGTGCTTTCCTTAAAACACTCTCTGTACTCCTGGCCACCACAATATCAAATTCTGTTTTTCTATTTCACCACTCCCTTGGTGGGATCCTCTTCCTGTTCCCATCTCCTAAACTTGTTGGTCCCCAGGACTCCATCTTTGATCAACTGTTCTTTTCATTCTATACATACTCCTGGGAAGTGGATGTTATTTACCCTACAGCTTCAGCTACCATCTGTATGTTGATGACTCCCAATTACTTATCTTCAGCTCAGTGCTCTTCCCTGAGAATCAGACTTGTATAGCCACCACCTGCTGGATATCGCCTAGATGACCCATGGGCCCCCTACCCTTCTTTCTCTTCTAGGTACCACCATCTATCTATCCAGCCACCCCACCTAGAAACTTTGCAGACTTCCCATTCCCTTCTTCCTCACGATCCTCAAATCTGACTGAATTTAACTCATGAATAGTTTTCAAATCTATTCTCTCTTTTATAAACTTCTACCACAGCCTAATCCAGGCCTTTATCACTTTTGGTCCGGCCCATGCTAGTAACCATATAACTGCTCTCTCTAGTCCTGTCTTCCCTCAAATACATCCTCAACTCAGTAGTCAATGATCTACTGAAAACACAAAACTTTTTAGGGCTTGCCTCTAATTAAAAGCCTTCAAAGCTTCGCATTGCCTGTAAGAGCAACTCCAACCTCTTTAAAGCATTTACGGTTCTCTATGCTATAACCCCTGACCTTTTCTCTTTGAAGTCCCAGTATTACTTTTTGTTTCAGCAACAGCAAACGGCATGTAGTTCCTGGTACAATCTGTGCCAGTTCTTATCTCTTTGCCCTTGTTCATGCTGTACTCTCTTCCTGGAAAGCTCTCTCTCCCTTGCTATTCCTGATATGGTCGTTCAAACAGTCACCCTTTCAAGTCTCAGACAGGGCAGCATTTCCTCAAGGAAGCTGCCCCTGGACACCTAGCTTGTGTTAGGTATCCCTTTTTGCAGTTTTAATACCATCAAAGCATATCCCTATAACTTCATTCAAGATGCTGTTCTATAATTATCTGTTTGTCTGTCCCACAAGACTTTGAGCTCCTCGAGGACAAATGTGATTGAGTTTCGCATCCCCATGATGCAATATAGATGACGTTCAAATAAATGGCTAATGAAGAAATGAATTAATCCTTCCCCGTCCCTTTGGCTCTAGGTCTTCAGCTCTTAGTGTCTATTATTCTCAAGCCAACTCCAGAACTTCAGTTGCCTCTCAGGTAACTAGCTAGGCACAATAGGAAGCTCAGATCCCAGTCCAACAACCAGGCAGAGAACAACAGAGCTAAGTAATTTCTGGCTTCCAGAGCTCAGGAAAGAAAGAGTAAAGGAGGGCAGGAGAGCCAGAACTCTGATAAGCTTACCCCTGGAGCACAGCCTACGCACAGCTGAGGCAGTGCTCAGTGGGAGGCCATAGGATGGAAGCAAAGGCCGGTACCCAGGGGTTCGAAGATTTTGGGAGGTGCTGACAAGGTTGGTGGGGTTCAAGGTGGAGTCCATTGAGTCTGAGTGTGGTTCCAAAGACCGGGCTAGACTATTCCCCAAGACAAAGGTTTCACCTGGAAAAGAGTAAAACCAGAGTTAGAGCAGGGACTAGCTTGGAAGGATTGCCAGGGTGTTGGCTCCCAGGTACCTGTTTGGATGGAGCAAAAGGCAGCAAAATACAAAGCCCTGAGCTGGGTCTCAGGAGGCCTGTGTACCAGTCATGGCTCTGGCTCTCACTAGATAGTCTTAGTCAAGCCCAATGCCATTCTTTGGACTTGGATCTCCTTAGAGACTCTTCCTCTTAAACTAGATGGTCTTTGAGATTTCTTCTGGTCTGGATGTCTTATGCTTTTTCTGGATAAGGAGAACCTTTAAACACAGCTATTCTAGGAAAAGTTTGCTTATATAGTGAAGTTTGGGGATAGTACTACCTGCCTCACATGAGCTAACAGATGTGAAGAATAAGTATGACGACAATGCCTAGGGATCACCAGATGCGGATGCAAATCAGTTAAGTGTCTCTTCCTCTCAGCAATGCTAAGGATGGTAACTGAGATCTGGATTGTGAGTTGAGGGGTCTGAAAATCTGGACTGGTGGCACCTGGACTAGGCAAGATCATCAATCTTATCCTAATGAGATGCAGTGGGAAAATGAAGCACCCAAGTTGAGTCCATTGAGTCTGAGTGCGGTTCCAAAGACCGGGCTAGACTATTCCCCAAGACAAAGGTTTCTGGGAGGTCTTAGTCTGCTTACAGCTGATCCACGAGGCCTTGACTGCCTTTGGGAGGTAGAAAACTTCAGGGTAGAAAACTGCTGTGTTCCACAGAGGGAGACCAAGTGAGTAGGGCTCTGGGTCTCATCCCAGTTTCTATCAAAACAGCTCTGGTTTTAACATTTATATACCAGAGTTTCATATAATCTTACCTTTGCAAAAAAGGAGTTCTACTTCTAAAAACAAACTTTGACACCGCTGGCCCGGAGATCAGAGGTTGGAGTTGGAAAACTTGAGTTTTAATTCTAGCACAATAATTAGTCAATGATCACTACTTTTCCCCCGCCCTGGGATTCAGTTTGCTTATCTATAAAATGAAGATGAAAACCCTTAACCTCATAATGTAAACTGAAGTTGCTGCTGATATGCTGGAGACATGAGAACAATCGGCATGAGAGAAAGCTCATTCATTCACTCAACAAAAATTTGTTGAGTACCCTTTGAATATAAGCCATTATGCTAGGTATGGGGTATGCAGAGGTAAACAGACAGATAAGGACCTTGCCCTTATGCATTTATTTTTAGTAAGAGGCAGATCTTTTCTGAGTATTGCATTGCAAGGCTGACCTTAAAAACTAGAGTTCTCAGTGGAGGGAATGGTGGTGAGGCAAAGGAAAACCTTGGGACTGTATAGTCTGCAGAAAAGTCAGGGAAGACAAAGACTCTAAAGGCAGTGATGGGAAGGGAGGAGGGCTGGACGTAGATCTGTTCTTTTGGAAGGCAGAGAGTAGAACAAGGGGCAGGAGATATAAGAAGATTTCAGCTCAAAAAGAGGCATTTTAGCAATCAGAAGTGTCCAACAGTGAAATCAACTGCCAAAGGCGATAGTGAACAACCTGTCATTAAGATTATTTAAGCAGAAGTCAGACAATCATCCTCATCTGTTGGACTAGAGAGCAGATTGTCTCTAGAGCACTTTATACTTCTGAGATTCAAGGATGCTGTGTTCACAACCATGCTCTCCCCTTCCTGGGGTGAACTGAATGACCAAGAACTAGAGCCATGTATCTAAGAAAATTCTTACATCAATATGGGACCGAGAGACTAACACAGTTCCTGAAATGCTTAAGCCTGTTTTATGCTAAAAAAAATTCCCTCTCTGAACCACATCCTCTACTACCTTTTCATTCAACAAATGTTATTAAATACTTAGTATGTGAGAATGAGAATAGTGTAAAAGATAGATATTGTTCTTGCCCTCATAGAATATTTAATTTAGTGGGGAGGATGACAAAAAAAAATTTAGAAATGATTGTAATTATTACTAAGGAAAGAAATAGGGTATTAAGATAAAAAATAACAGGGGGACCTTTTTGAGTTGAGGAGACTCTGAGAAGTCTTCCTAACAACTTGATATTTAAATTGTGGTCTGAAGAAGCATCTAAATGAAGGCGCGCCAGACAACGTGCTTGGTTTTAGGGTTCAGTGGAAGCCCTCAATGAATCCTAAGCATTATCTAAGCAGTCAATCAGTAAGAAAAACTTCAAAAGATAGGAATATGGTCCAGGATCCAGGATGCCACCCACCCCACATGCAAAGAATTCTATGGGAAGGCTAAGTAACTGACTTGGTTTGGGTGAAATCTAACCATGGGAAAGGATTTGCTATAGGTTCCCTGGTGCAATGGCTAGGAGCTGCTGCCTGGTAGCATAAAGAAAGACTCTGAGGTAGAAACAGATTGCAATATTTAGGGAAATGGGGAAAAACAGTGTAGCTAAAGTGTACAAAACAAAGAGAAAAGTTTGGAGAGAGAGGCAGGAACCAGATCATGCAGAACACTGAAAACCAAAGTAAGACATCTGGATTTTATTATAAGTGCATTAAAATGCTACTAAAGAGTTTTAGTGGACAAGTATCATAATCTAATTACACTTTGAGAAGACCATTTGGGCTATTAAGTAGAAAATGGACCAAGAGAGGTACTAAGGTGATGGGTAGGCCAGAAAGGATCTCTCAGGCCAGGAGAGAGAGAATGATGGAGAAGGCTGTAGAGATGATAAGATGTACATGGATTCAAGATACATTTTAGATTTCCACTGCCAGCTAAGGTAGAGTAGATATACCATACTGCTTAAAACAACTAAACAAAAGACAAAATATATGAAATAACAGTTTTCAGACATTACACATCATGTAGTACAGAACAGTGATTCCTGAAAGGGAAACAAATGTTGTGAGTCCTAGGCTTGCTCCCAGCTTCCTGTCTGGAGAGAGTTTCTGGGCCACAGTACAGAGAGGGGCAGATTGGACAGAGCCCAGTGATCCCCCTGAGTTGAGGTGATGGAGCTGAGAGTCCAGACAGGCCAAGGCAGCTGAATTCACAAGCAAGAGCTTGTGATTATAATTATATTTCATATGTTCAGGAAGGCAGAGAAAATACCGAGTATGTAAAGCAAAGACAATGAAGATGTAAAGCAAAGACTCATATTGAACCTCTAGAAATAACATAATGTCTGAGATGAAAAATACGTGGGATGGATTAAAAATAGATTAGACACTGTAAATGAAAAGATCAACTGACTTAAAAATAGTTTTAGAATTTATCAAAAATAACCACACACACACACACACACACACACACACACACACACACAGGCTGAAAGATTTTTTTAAAAAGCATCAGTAATCTGTGGGACTGTGGGAAAACTTCAAGAGGATTAATATATGTCTAACCTGTAAGGAGCGGTGACAGAAAATATATATAAAGGATGACAGAAAAAATTCAGAGTTGATGAAAAATATAAACCTACATATCCAAGAAGCTCAGTGAACCCCAAGCACAAGAGGCATAAAGAAAATCTCACCAAGCACAGCATAATCAAATTGCTTAAAACCAACAATAAACTGAAAAACTTAAAAAGCATTCATGGGAAAAAGACACGTACAAGAGACCAAAGATAAGAATTATAGCAGACATCATCAGAAACAATGCGAACCAGAAGACAATGGAGCAACAACTTTGAAGTGTCAAACAAAGGTCAACCAAGAATTCTAAATTCAACAAAAGTATATTTCAAAAACAAAGGCAACTCCCCCCCCCAAACCTCTTCAGAGATACAAAAACTGAAAGAACTCACTCCAATAAACCATAAGAAATGTTAAAGAAAGTCCTTCAGGCAGAGAGATGATGACATAATTGGTTTCACACAAAAGAATGAATAATACCAGAAATGGTAGCATAAGAGAGTAAATACAAAAGAACTGTTTCTTACTTAAAAAAATCTTTACAATATGATTACCTATTTAAAGTAAAATAATAATAATGTACAGTGGGATTTATAATGTATGTAAAAGTATGTGTAACAATAAATAGCACAAAGGCCAACAAGAAATGAAAGAATACTATTGTAAGGTTCTTATACTATATGTAAAAGTGATACGATTATTACTGTAGATTGTGATATATAAAAAATGTAAATGTATAAAATAAACTAAAGCAATCACTAAAATAACAAAACAAAGACTCATAGCTTATAAGCTAACAAAGGAAATAGAAAAAAAAAACTGGATTAATCCATAGAAGAGCAGAAAAAAGAGAAAAGGAGGAACACAGATGGAACAAATCTCTCCATCCACGGCTTTTGTCTTTGTTCTTTGAGTTGCTAAAAGTATAGATCTGGGATAGATGGTTCATTCATTTAGATAATTAGAGTAATGGTGCTTTTAGTTATGAAAGACAAGGCCTGGGTATTGTGCAGCAAGGGAAAGCTGAGACAAAAGGAAACAAAATTATTTTGGACCATAAATTAATTTTGAGTTGCCTGCTGATGACTTAAAAAGGAGGAGGTGTGGGATGGAGGGAACAGAGAAATCAAAGGAGAAAGAGAATCCTCCAAAACTAGAGTGGGCTCCAGAAAAGGCAGCGGGCTGAGGCTTAAGGTGAAAGAAGACAGTAAAGATATTTATTATAATAGCTGATAAAAATTAAAATAAAACAAAATGTTAAATTGCTTCTTGTTCTTTGTGATAATTCTTCTTCCTTCCACCCTTCAAACTTAAGTACAAGTCTATTACACTAAACAACCTTGTGTTAGTTTTTCCTGAAATGAAAGATGAGGTACTAACTCGGGCAAAGGACTGTATGGAAAGAGCATCAGCTATGGGAGCTGAAGGGGAAAGAAGAGATTAAGAACTGAGTCAGAAGCAGGAATTCACAGCTAGAAGTGGCACTACCAGGAAAATGTAACCTTATTCTGGGTTACATGGGATGGGAGTTCATTTTATTTCATTTAGATTTGGATATCAAAGGAGAGGAAAATCCCCGAATCTAGAAGGACTTGCAGAGTTCTACAAAAATCTTCAACTAGTTTCCCTGCCTACTATCTTGCTCCATTCCAATCATCCTCTCACACAGGTCCTGAGCTTTCTAACACACAAATCTGATTACGTTACTTTCCTGGCTTTAAATATTTCAATGGTTCCTCAGTGCTCAATGATATATTTTAAAGTTTATAACATGGTCAGCTAGACCTTCATAACTGGGCCTCTGCCAACCACTTCAGCCTCATCTCTCACGTTCCTCTTCTACTTTATATTCCAGCTATACTAGACATTCGGTTCTGAATGTCTGAAACAGGTCATGTGCCCTCTTGCCCTTCACATTCTCACACGCTACTTTGTCAGTGGGAAAAGTCTTCATTTCCTGTCTCTGTCTCCTTGGGTCTGTGGCATTTTCATCTGATTATCTTACTCCTTCAGGTCCAAGCTTAGATGTCTTTTTTTTTTTCCCCCTGGAAAATTTGTAGGGAAAAGGGCTCCAATAAGCACCTAGTTAACAGAGGTGGCACCTTTGGATGTCAAACTAGCAGAAATATGTAACCAAGCAGAGGGGAGGGGGTGATAAACATGAGATCCAAAGGGCAAACCAGAAGACAGCCCTTGTCCAGATCAAACTCTTTGGCAGATGTTTGGGTAATTGATCAGAAAAGTGCAGGAAATGATAAATGATCAGAGGTGGAGCAAAGGGTCAGAAAGGCAGGTATGTAGGCAGGCAGAAAAGATAAGTGAGGGAGCGCAGAGGAGTCAGAAATCTAGGCAATGCTCTGACTCGTCTGGGCATAGTTAAAATGCACATTTCAGGGAAGCGAATAGAAACTAGGGTGAGAGCAGCCAAGCTGCTGAGCACCCACTATGAGAAACAGAGGTGAGAGAGCACAGGAAGGTGCAGAGAGTTGCTGAATCTGTTGAAAATGAGGGAAGGGGAGCGGGGCAGCCAATGGTGAAATGTGATCACCCTGGTATTGGTCTCCTTCTTGGTGAGACAGAAGAGTGGCTAAAGCTTGCTTCCTCTTATCTGGTAGTTGAATCTGAGAGATGCAAACTGGAATTGAATTCCCAGGAAAGGTCATGCCCCAGTCCCAAATTACCTTTGATTGCAGGCCCATGATGTGTACCCCAACCAATCTCTGCATGCTGCTACCGGTATGTTTCTCTTAGTTCTTAATGACAATATTCCATTTAGGAATTCAGAGCTGCCATTTATTTTTTTAAGAAATCTGTCTTTAGACTAGCAGCTACGCTCATGGACATGCTTCCTCCTCTTATGTGCCTGTTCTTCCAGAATCCCACGTAGGCTTAATTTTCATTACTAAAGTGCAGCTTAGAGCTCCTGAATGCCAATAGCTGGGGATATTTAACAGCCTGCCTTTGCGCCAACTTCACATGCCCGGCCCAGACTTCCAGTGGAACATTCTAATTATAAGTAAGAAAGCTTTTTTCTATTCTTAGAGATTCTGATGCTGAAAGAAAGCAATCTAGAGCAGATCAGGTGAGAAAAAAATCAGTGAAGGGTCACAGATATGTCTGTAGGGACCAGATGGTCTGGCCCCCACAAGCTGTATTTGAAATTCAGGTTATCTTTTTGCAAGTTACTTAGGCAATGCTCATTTGGGTGCAAAAATATAGAGGGGGGTGGTGGTGGTGGCGGGGGGCTGGGTGAGTAGTCACTTCCCTGAGCACATTCTTCAGACGTGGCACTTTTATTAAAAGTGGTTCTGTTTAAGACAATAATAAAAAGACTACAGGGAAGACAGTGTGGGAACAAGACTTGTGTAGAAGGTCAGAAGGGGGCACCTCTAAGATTTACGCTCCCCTATCAACAGCCCTGACACTGAGAGCACCACCTCTGGATTCCTCCTGCCAGGACAAGGTCCACAGGACTCCTTTAAAGAGCCGTCCTCCCTCTCTCGACAACGACCTACCTCGCTATGTTTAGGGCCGAGCTTTCCTTCCCTCCCTGTCGTCTGTGTCCTGGGCTCCAGATTAGAGATGCCGTTCCATTCACTCTTTAACCTCTCTCGGAAGTGCTTAGTCACTGATCCGGCCACGTGGCATCCGCTTTCCCGTTGTGGGTCTGGTATGTTAACTAAGAAGTTATTTTTCCAGCCTAGTTAGAAACAGCAGGAACTTGAATTGACTTGCTAGACTGGCAGTGCTGGAGGAGTTAGGGCCACGTGCCAAAGGAAAGAGTGGATGGCCAATCACCAGGGAGCAAATTTCTCAATCTGTAGCTTGAGACTAAACCCTCCTGCTGGCAAGGGAGATCTATGTTAGGCCTTTGCTGCCAGATTCACACTGGGGGATGTACTGTGACTTCGCAGTGGCTCCACATGCAGTTTGGAGCTCAGAAGAATTCTGAACCATCTTTTTCTAGGGTTAAAAATCCAGAAGAAAGGAGGTTAATCCTAGAGAAAGGGGACAAAATCCTGAAGAGAGAGTACAGATGAGAAGAGACCAAAGAGTCCCACACGTGGAAAAAGTAAGAACAGAAAACCAGACCTCTGGATAGTAGGTGCCAGGCTAGCAGATCTGACGGCTGGCACTCACTGGTGCTGCTGCTAGTTCTGCCCCCTTCCTTAGCCCAGGCCCCATCCCAGCTCCTACCTGGTAGGTACCTTTCGTGGTTGTGGCTGTACTCTGTGGTGTTGAGTGACAAGTGAGTTTGTGTAAAGGGCTGGTTGCCAAACAGATTGTCACTGCGAAGGTTGTGGCAGAGTTTCTCTAGGAAGCGGAGGACGTAGGTGATGCTGTTGACTGCCGGGAGGTTGAGGGTGTGCTGTTCCCGGTCAAACACGGCTGTGGAGTGAAGTAAACAGGGCTGAGCACGTCAGCTGGGCAGTTCAGTGCAGCTCTGGGCAGGAGGAGTCCAGCCCATGGCTTGCCTCAGGCTTACCTGGTTACACAAAGGCAATCAGTGCCCAGGTTTCCTCCCTCCCTCCCCTCTCGGTTTGATTTTTGCCTCCAACTACAAAGAGCTTGCAATAATGGGAGTGGCGAGGCCAAGTCTGTTGTACCCGGGGCTCTGGAATGATTTTATTCAACCTGTGAAAACAACTGTAAACATAATTCTATCTGCTTCATCAGTTGGCTGGGCCTCGCCCAGGAAATCTGTTCATTTAGGGTGCTATTTCCATAAGAACTGCCCAAGAACAGAGGAGCTGGGAAGAAGAGGAGAATACAGCCATTGCCAGCAATGGTTTGGGTGCACAATGCAATCTTTATGAGGGCATTGGAATTTTGGCAACATTTGGGACTATGCCATGTTTGGTTTTATTTTACTCCCTATCTACTTCTATTCAAAAAGTATCTGCATAATCCTTAAAAAGCAAGGGCCTCTGCATTTGTCTCTGAGAGCAGAAACAAAATGGGGGGATAGGTGATTCTCAGGAACCAATCTGGGGGCAGAAGAACACCAGAGGAGGTATAGGTGACAGCAACTAGAGAGAGGCAGTAAAGGCCAGGTCCCTGCAGACTGCTGCTGCACAGGAGCCAAGGAGAGAGAGGGAGTGGCCTCAGCCTCAGAAGGAAAGGAAGGCTTGATTTCCTGCGCAGTTCTCAGCCTTCTATTAAAATTCCGTCCCTGCCTGTCCCATACTCCACCTGTCCAATCACTCCCTTGTCCAGGCTTCCACATCACCCTGCACATATTTCTCTACTGTAACACCCCTCACAGTTAGCTGTGAGATATTCTTCCTTTTCTACCAAGGCAGAGCTGAGCCTTCATCCTCCTTTCTCCTCCTCCCCCAGCCAGCGTCTGTTTGGCAATAACCTCTGACATATAGTGAAGGCACGACGAGTGTTTACAAAAGAATACAGTTGGATTATTTATAGGGTTTTCCATGTCAACTGCTTCCTGAGGCTGCGTATTGCAACTTGTCAGAAGGAAGGGGCAGGAGATTATGGAGTAGCACACAGTTAACACTGAAAGGCTTTAGGTCAAGTCTTCATGGGTTTGGTGGGTAAAAAAAAAAAAGGGGTTTGGACTTAGGAAAACTGAAACAGAACTGAGACACACCAGAAAAAGTGAACATTCTCAGTGAGAACACCACCACCACCAAGAAACACTGTGTAGTTGACTCAGACTCACATAGCAGGAAAGAAAGAGGAAATGACTCCTCCCACTCTGCCCTGGGGTTCAACTTTCTTGTATTAGGGCTGACTGGGGACTGGAAAGCTAAGGAGTCAAAAGACTCTCAAAAGGAGTACAAGGTTCCCTGACGCCAGGTGGGAGGCCGTGGCAGTCTGGGTAAACTCTCCTTTGCATATAATACAGCCCCCATCTTGATTCTATTTTCTGGCATGCCTTTAAAGCAACATACTCATATTTTCTGTATGGAGAGGTGAAGCAGGCAGACTGGAGAGGAGTCTGTTTAGAGGCTCAGTTAAGCAGAGTCCGTGCGGGTATTCCATTTGGCAAAGGGTTGCATAAGACTGAGAGAGACTCAAGGAATTGAAAATGAGGACTCTCTGAGGAAAGGAACACCTTCGCACTTCTCCAGTGCCTACGGGTGTGAGGTGGGAACCAGGATACCTTGTCAGAAATCAGCCAGCTGAGAAGGCCTGGCCCTGTGGCTAGGAGGCCGTATCAGCCCAAGGGAGCTTACCTGAGATAACCTCGCCACTGTGGCCCTGTTTGAGGAAGCTGAAGACAGTTTTCTGGTGATAAGCACAGTCAATGCAAGCCTGGACAGCCTGCTGCAATACCACGGAGGCGCGGGCCGGCCCAAAATGGTCAGGGAGCTGCTGGACCTTCTTCTTGTCTAAGTGGGGGCCTGTGCTGCCGTTCTTGTTCAAGTAAATACAAACTGCAGGAGACAAAGAATTAAAGAAGCTTACAGAGTACTTGGGGTAGAGAAGTTGGAGAATAGTTCTTTTTCCTTCTTTTGTACCCTGGACTCTGGTCCTGAGCAGGATTCCCAGCTGCTAAGCTGGTGATACATCGTGGGAGGGGGTAGAGGGTGGCTGTGCCCAGCTGCTGCCAGCCCAAATTGCATGACCAAAGGCTCTGGGAACAAAGCCTGCTGGAGGAACAGCTCAGACCAAAAGCCAAGGCGTAGCAGAACTTGTACTTTGTCTTCTGTGCACTGAAAAGAAAATTAAAACAATTTCCCAGATATATGAACTTTCATTTTTTGTACTTGGTTGCCTCACATATTCTTTGTGTAGCTTACCTTATATATCCAAGGAGTTGCAGGGCCATGGCTATATTAGGAAGAGAGAGAGAGAGAGAGAGAGGAGAAGAGGGAAAGGGAGGAGAGAGGGAGGGAGGGGGTGGGGAGGGGAGGGAGAGGAGAGAGAAGCTGTACAGCGCGCATGTGTGTGTGTGTGTGTGTGTGTGTGTGTGTGTGTGTGTGTGTGTGTGTGTGTGTGTGTCTGGCCTTGGACTTACAATGGCCTCTCCACTGGTCACTTGTCTTGCTTTCTGTTCTGGGCCTTGAAGGCCTTTTGTTACTTCTACATCAACACTCAGGCCCCAAAAAAGTAGCAAAAATAGAAAAAAAAATGGAACAAAGGAAAACATGAAAAGGGCTTGAGGGTCCCATCTAGATAGTTGTTTGTTTCAGGAGTTTCTCCTGTCAAGATAGCTAGGTACTGTCCTAAGTACAACCCTCCACCGGGCACTGTGATGGGGTAGGGGATAGGTGGGTATAGAAAAAAGAGGTGGTCCTAAACAGAATTGCTTTCTTGGTCTCTGGAGAGGACTCATAGCAGCCTGCTCAGCTATGACATTCTCCTTGCCAATCTGCCTTCTAGGCTTTGACCTGAGTAGGGGGTACTCTCCTTTTTCACACTGTCATGGCTCACTAACTAAAAAGGTAGGAGGGCAAAAATTCTCTTTTGCTATTAAAGGCAAAAAAGATAAGAGCAATAGTTGTGTGGGCTGTGGATGGACTGCTGTCCTCCTTGGGCCTCAGGCTTACCATGTTACTGGTAAAATGCGGGAGCTGAGCCAGATGCTCTCTGAGGACTTTCCTACTTTTATCATTCTAATTCTAAGGGGAAGCAAATAACACTATACCACTTTCTAAGGTGAGAAGAAAATGGAAAACAAACAGAGAGGCAGAATGTGCAAGATGACAGGTGAAAAAGAGAGAAAGGAAAAAAGAAAGGGTAAACAAGATTAACTGAAATAAACATTTAACTCTGTTTTCTCCTAAAACCCACAAAAAGGAGCCAGATAACAAGAGAGGAGACAACATAAAATTTTGGAAGCTGGAAAGCAGACTGGCAAAGTAACAACTGACTTAGCAGACCTAAGAAAGCTGAATCCTTAACCAAGAATGGGGAATGATGACAACTAAACTGTTTCACCTAATAATTCACAAAAGACCCAAGAATGGGCAGGTGCCTCTGGAGGTGAGTGTAAAGGTATACCTAATAATCAAAGGACTGGTTGAAGCCTATTAAGAAATAGGATTTCAATATCAAAATATGATTCTTTTGCTGAAAAATGCAAGAACTCACAGAGATAAGATTAATGAAAATAAATGAAAACATTATAAGTTCATACCGGCTTAGACATAATAGCCCTAAATGAAAATCAACCCAAATGTCCATCCACAAGAGAATAGATATATACATTGTGGTATATTCATTTATTGGAATACCACTTGGCAGTAAAAATGAACTACTGATAAGGTGCTTCTCACAAACATTATTTTGAGGGAAAGAAATTAGATAGGAAAGAGTACATATGGTATGTTTCCATTTATATTAAATTCAAGAACAGGAAAATCTATAAGGTAACTTCTGGGGCAGGGTCAGGGGAAGGTCTGGGTAGAAATGACTTTCATATTGATTGAGGTAGTTACATGGGTGCTTACAGTGACTAAAAGCATCAAACTGTACACTTAAGACTTGTATATTTCACTGTATGTAAACTTTACCTAATTAAAACACACAAAACGGAAAAAAAAAAATATAACCGGTCTAGCAATGTTTAAAAAAATAAATTCTACATGGATTAAAGGGTGAAATATAAAAGGCAAACTATTAACCCTTAGAAGAATGTGGCGATTTTAAAACATGGCCCCCAAATTCTTTGATATCCCTTTCATCGATCTCTGTGATACTTGGCCAATAGTCTACGGTGGAAACGACACTGTGCCAGTTTCTGGGTCCAAGGCTTAAGAAGCTGGCAGTTTCCACTTCCTGTTTCTTGGGACATTCACTTTTTGAACCCAACTACCATGTGTGAGGAGGCAAAACCACCCTGTGGTGAGGTCTATGTGGAGAGAAACCAGAACCAATTTGTCAGCATCCTCCACTCCTAGTCGGGCCACTACAGCTGATACTGCATGGAACAGAGACAAGCTGTTGCCACCTAACTCTGCCGACATTGTTGTTTTCAGCCATTGAGTTTTGTGGTACTTTGTTACATAACAAAAGGTTATTGGAACAGATTGTAGAACCAAAAATAGAGTGCTGCAGTAACAGAAGCCTGACACACAAGGCACTGAGTTTGGAAAAGGGCAGCAAAAAGAAGCATAAAGGGCCACAAAAAGGGTGTTGAGGAAGCTGTCAGTAAGGGCTTAAAGGAAAGTGAGGAAATTCTTAATGGAAGATGGATGACAGGGGACTCTTGTTAGGTAGTGATGGAAAGTCTGACAATACTGTCACTTGAAGTAACATGGAAATAGAAAATGTACCTGATGAACTCCATGAAATAGCTAAGGTGATTTCTAGACAAAGTAATGAAAGTACCATCTGGCTTCTTCTCACTGCCTATGATAAAAATGCAAGATGAAAGGGATGAACTTAAAAAATAACAAATATAAAACATAAAGAATCCAAGGATTTGCAGTGTTCAAAAACAAAACTGCTTCTCATACCTGTCTCGCCATAAGGCAGGTAATCCTGAATTAAGAAAGAGTCAAATCCAGAATGGGACAATAAAATCTCGTTAAGATGTCAGAATGATTTAAGACTATGCTCCATAGACTCTTTCAGACCAAAGGCCCTCTAAGAATCTTATGGACACATCTCTCAGATTCTCTCTCTTAAACAAAAGAACTTTTAAGAATCTTATGGGCATTGTCTCATAGTGGCTATATAGGGAGCCCAAACTAGAGAAAGGCTTACTTTTAAAAGATTTGTGTTTGTAGCTTTTGTCTAATGAGGTAAATCCCAATAGTATTCATAGAAAACTCATTGAAGTTCTAAGAGAATCATTCTGGAGGAAGCATTGCCAGCTAAGACTAAAAGGTACAAAATAAAAAGAATCTTTTAGACCTCAACCTTTCACAGGTAGGAAGAAGACCAAGAAGGCAATCTGTTTTCTTATGTTAAGGAAATGATGATTCAGAGGACAAAACCAAGAGTAATGAAAAACAACTCCCAGAAAATACTATTGGATCTAATTAAATTGGCAACATATGCCCAGCTGGATATCAGAATTTTTATAGACCAGTGATGACTGCTTTGTGCTTCTAGTCTTTCTACCCTTTGAACAGGTGTATCTATGTTATCATATGCCAGTCCCACCACTGTATGTTGGATGTGTGGAGAGCAGACAACATATTTCTTTAGTTCACAGGTCTTTAGATTGAGAACTTCATTCAAGGAACTATATCTGATAAAGTGCACCTGAAACATCTCATTTGCACCTGGATATGATTTAGATGACGAAATCCTACATTTGAAGCCTGATGTTGTAAAGGGATAAGACTTTTAATGGGAAATCCTACAAGGAGAAAAATAAATATTCCAAGTATAAAAAATGTAAATCATTTATGTCCAGAGAGTAGACTAATATTCCCCTTCTCTTGAATCTGGGCTCTGTGACTACTTGATCAATAGAATATGGTGGAAATGATGCTATGCTTATTTTGGAATCAAACCTTAAAAAAATAATAACCTTCACTTTCCTGTCTCTTAGGACACTTGCTTTTGGAATCCAGTCAGCATGGTATGAGGAAGGCTAAGCTATCCTTTGGAGAGGTCCATGTAGAGAAGAAACAGCACCAATTTTGCTAGCCACGTGAATAAACCATGTTGGAAGTAGATCCTCCAGCTGCAGTTGAGCCAACTGATGCCATGTGGAAGAGAGATGAGCTGTCTTAATTTTAAAATACTTGAATATATTGATATTACCTTTTTCAGGTATATAAAAGGTTATGTGCCTTTTCTGTAATAGTTTATGCTTATTGTCTTGCTTTAAAAATCCTTCCCAATCTTAAGGCCAGAAAGATATTTTTGTATACTGTCATGTTTTGGCTTTCTACTGCATCTATGAAATCAGAATTGGAAGTTGTAAAAAAATTTTGGAAAAGGGTCCAGCATATAAAAGAGCTTGGAAGTACCAACTCCATTCTAACAATAAATAAGAAGCAGAACAAAATGAAAAATCAACAACTCATTTTAGGTCCATCAGAGAAGTGAGGTCACAGGGCAAACTGCTGCCCCTCAAATTTAGAGAGGTAGATGAATACAGAAAATGACAATTTGCTACAGCAGAAACTCAGGAGAGGAAACCTCAATAGGAACCCGTGCTAAGGTAAGAAAATCTAAACTGTAATTGATGAATTGCTGGAAATTCAGTGTGGACAACTCTGAGAGTTCCAAGCTCCAGGGAGACCCAGTCACAAGGGGTCCTCATACTTTTATGAGTTTTACTTCCAGGAGCTTGGCAATGTCCTCACAGCGAATATCAGAGAAAAATTCCCTCATACAACCAGCAAGGGAAGGGGTAAAGGAACCATTTTGAAATACAACAGAGAATTCTGTTTTTCTTAACAGGGTCTGCCATCAGGAGAAACTATTTTACCAGAGCTTAATTTGCTGGGGTTTGATCAGATCCTAACCTACCTGGGGAAAGTGAAATACCCATCTCCAGACCCCTCCAGCCATCCTGTTCCACCTAAAAGGGGTTGAGAGAACTAAGAAGCAATTGTGAAGTTCAAAGTCTAGGGTCACAGGCTCACCAAAAGACTGAGACCTACTTGTAAGACTTCAGAATACTTCTCCTCCCCTTCCACCTCACTATTACATCATTAAAGACCTATTTACAAAAATTCCTTTTACCCAGTACATCGCATATGGCTTTCAAAAAATAAAAAGTCACACGGTATATTAAAAGGCAAAAAATGAAGTTTGAAGAGCAAGCATAAGAACCAGACTCAGACATGGCAGGGATGTTGAAATTATTTGATTGGGAATTTAAAACAACTATGATGGATATGCTAAGGCGTCTAATGGATAAATGAGACAGCATACAAAATAGGCCATGTATGCAGAGAGATGGAAATTCTAAGAAAGAATAAAAAAGAAATTTTAGAGATAAAAAGCACTATCACAGAAATGGAGAACACCTTTGATGGGCTCATTAGTTGATTAGACATGGCCAAGTAAAGAATCGTTGAGTTTGAGGATATCTCAATAGAAACTTCCAAAACTAAAAAGCAAAGAGAAAATAGACTGACTCTCCCCTCACCAAACCCCCCACCAAAAAAAAAACAACAACCCAAAACAGACTATCCAAGAACTGTGGGACAACTGCAAAGGGTATAACATACACACACATAATGGGAATACCAAAATGAGAAAAGAACAAAAAAAATATCTGAAGCAATGATGACAGAGATTTCTCCCAGTTAATGTCAGGCACCAAAGCACAGATCTAGGAAGGCAAGAGAACACAAAGCAAGATAAATGCCTCCCACCCCAAATGACACCTAGGCATATTATATTCCAAATGCAGAAAATCAAGGATTAAAAAAAAATCTCGGTAAAACCCCCTCACCTTGCCTATAGAGGAGCAACAATAAAATTACATCCTTAGAAAACATGTGAGCAAGAAGAATGGAGTGAAATATTTAAGGTGTTGAGAGAAAACACCTACCAACCTAGATTTCTGTACTCTGAAAAATTATCCTTCAAAAATGAAGAAATAAAGACTTTCTCAGACAAAGAAAAATTGAAGGAGTCTGTTGCTAGATCTTCCTCGAAAGAAATGTTAAACATGTTCTTTAGAGAAAAGGAAAATAATATAGGTCAGAAACTTGGGTATACATAAAAAAAGAGCATTAGAGAAGGAATAAGTGAAGGCAAAATAAAAACTTATTTTTCTTAACTGATCTAACAAATAAAAGTTTGTTCAAAATAAAAATAACAACAATATATTTGACTATGTATGCTTATGTGTGTGTGTATATGTGTGTATATATATGCTTATGTATACTTATGAGTAAGTGAAATGAAAGACATCAATCATATAAGGGAAAGGAAGGAGGAATTAGGATTATTTTGTTATGTCTGTGAAGTGGTATAGTGTTATTTGAAAGTAAAGTAGACTTGAATTAGTTATAAATGTATATTTCAAACTCTGGCATAATCCTAAACATTTTTTTAAAAAGTATAATTGATACGGTAAAAAAGGAGAAAAAAATGGAATCATATAAAATGCTCAATTAAAACCACAAAAGGCAGAAAAAGAGTGGAAGACAAAAACAGGAATAAAGAACAAGGGTAAAAAACAGAAAATTGTAACAAATATGGTAGCTATTTATCCAATTATATCAATAATCACTTTAAATGTCAATGGTCTGAATACACCAATTAAAAAATAGAGATTCTCAAAGTGGATCAAAAAATAAGATCAACTAACTGTATGTAGTTATAAGAAACCCACTTTAAAAACAAAGACACGTCTAGATTAAAAGTAAAGGGACAGAGAAAGATATACCATGCTAACACTAATTAAAAGAAAGTGGGAGTAGCTCTGTTAATTTCAGACTGCAGATTTTGGAGCAAGGAAAGTTACTGCAGATAGAGGCATTAAGTAATAATATAGACGTCAATTATATAAGAAGACATTAACAACCCTTACTGCATAGGCACCTAACCACAGAGTATCAAAATATGGGAGGAAAAAACTGATAGAACTGCAAGGAGAAATAAATGAATCCACTCTTATAGTTGGAGACTGCAACATCCCTCTAGCAGAAATGAACAGATCCAGCAAGCAGAACATCAGTAAGAACACTGTTAAACTCAATAGTGCCATCAATCGACTGGATATAATTGATATCTATAAACTACTTCATTCATCAACAGTAAAACATGCATTCTTCTCAAGCTCACGTGAAACATTCACCAAGACAGACAACCTTCTGGGCCATAGGACAACATTCTGGGCCACGCCTTCAATTAAAAACAGTAGAAATCATACCATGTCTGCTCTTAGACCACAATGGGATTAAACAAGAAATCATAGGTAAAAAAACAAGAAAGATAGGTAAAAAAAAATCCCCAAATAACTGAGGATTAAACAACACACTTCTGAATAACCTATGGGTTAAAAAAATAAATTTCAAGAGAAATTAAAAATTTTTTTTGAAAAAAAATATTTTGAACTAAATGAAAATAAAAATACAACTTATCAAAATTTGTAGGATGCAGCAAAAGCAGTGGATAGAAGGAAATTTATCACACTGAATGTATATATTAGAAAAGAAGATCTAATATCTAAGCTTCTATTTTGGGAAACTAGAAAAAGAAGAGCATATTAAATCCAAAGTAAGCAGAAGAAAAGAAATAATAAAAATTAGAGCAGAAATCAATGAAATTGAAAACAACATGTTAACAGAAAAATAAATATAACCCAAAATTCATTCTTTCAAAAGATAATAAAATCAACAAGCCTTTAGAGAGGCTAAATAAGAAGAAAAGAGAGGTGTAAGTTACTGACAACAGAAATGAAAGAGGAGACATCAACATCAGTACAGAGCTACTGTCATTAAAAGGATAATAAAAGAATACAATAAATAATTCTACACTCATAAATTTGATAATCTAAATGAAATGGACCAATTCTGTGAAAGATACAATCTGCCAAAACTCGTTTAAGAAGAAAAAGACAATCTGAATAACCTATATCTATTGAAGAATTTGAATCAATAATGAAAATCTTCCAAACTAGAGAGTAGCAGGCTCAGATGGATTCACTGGTGAAGTCTACCAAACATTTAAGAAATACATTTTACTAATTTTCTATAATCCATTTCAGAAAACAAAATCAGAGAGAATACTTCTTAACTCATTCTAGGAGGCCAACATTAGCCTAAAACCAAAACCAGACAATGGCATGTGAAAATTGATAAAGGAAACCTCAACTAAAATTGGATTTGGGAAGGCCTGTAGAGGGAGCTCTCACATCATACCACTTCATCATCAATTACCTCAAATAGAAAGATGTCGATTACTTGGAACAGAAATATGTCAGTTATAGATCTCAAAAGAAAGAGACTTACTTTGCACTTCCAAACAGAAACTTCAGCTACTTTAGAACTCCAGCAGGACGAAGGACTATTTTCCCCCTACCCAGCAACAAGTCCAGCCAATGGAAATGCTGCAGCTCAGCCAACAAGAAACTGTGGTCACCTAAACTCTTAATTTCCTCCAATTAACTTTCATTTTTCTATTGCTGATGACTTCCGTGCCCCACTTTCTCTTCTATAAAAGCCTTCCATCTTGTATAACACCCAGAGTATCTCTCTGCTAGCTGAGATGCTGCCCAATTCATAATCATTTCATAAAGCCAATTAGATTTTCAAATTTACTCAGTTAAATTTTGTTAACAGACATTACAAGAAAATTAGAGACCAATATCTCTTTTGAAAATGCAAAAATCCTCAACAAAAATGTCAGCAAATTGAATCCAACAATATCTAAAAGGAATTTTACACGACAAACAAAATGGGATCTATCCCAGGTATGCAAGTCTGGTTCAATATTCAAAAATTAATTAATATAATCCATCACATTAACATCAATGGATTCAGAAAAACCATTTGACAAAAATCCAAGACCCATACATGATAAAAACTCGCAGCAAACTGGAAATAAAAGGGAACTTCCTTAACTTGATACTTGATAAAGAAGATCCACAAAAAACCTACAGCTAACATCATGTGTAATGGGGAGAAACTAGAAGCTTTCCCACTAAGATCAGGAACAAGGTAAGGATATCCCCTCTCATCGTAACTTTTCAACGTTATAAATCTGTTAAGTCCTAACTAATGTAATAAGACAAGGAAAAAAAGGTATACAGATTGAGAAAGAAGAAATAAAACTTTCTTTGTTTACAGATGATGTAATTGTCTATGTTGAGAATGTGAAAGAATCAACAAAAAAATTCCTGGAATCAATAAGCAATTATAGCAAGGTTGCCAGATACAAGATTAATATACAAAAGCCAGTCTTTTTTCTATATAACAGCAATAAACAAGTCTAATTTGAAATTAAAAACACAATACCACATTAATACCTCCAAAAATGAAACAGGTATAAATCTAACAAAATGTGTACAAGATTTATATGAGGAAAACTATAAAACTGATGAATAAAATTAAAACAAGAACTAATGGAGAGATATCTCATGTTTATGGTAGGAAGACTCAATATTGTCAAGATGTCAGTTCTTTCCAATTTGATCTATGGATTTAATGCAATTCCAGTCAAATTCCCAGGAAGTTTTTTGTGGCTATCAATAAAGTGATCTAAAGTTTATATGGAGTGTCAAAAGATCCAGAATAGCTAACACCATATTGAAGAACAAAGTTGGAAGACTGACACTAGTCCACTTCAAGACTTACCATAAAGCTACAGCAATCAAGATGGTGTGGTACTGGCAAAAGAACAGAAAACAGATCAGTGGAACATAATTCAGAGCCCAGAAACTGTCCCATATAAATACAGTCAACGGATCTTTGACAAAAGAGCAAAGGCAATACAGTGGAGCACAGTCTTTTCAACAAATGGTGCTGAAACAACTGAACAGCAAAAAGATGAAAAAAAAAAAAGAATCTAGAGAGGAGCAACAGGAACTCTCATTCACTGCCTGTGGAAATGCAAAATGGTTCGGCCACTTTGGAAGACAGTTGGGCAATTTCTTCCAAAATTAAACATACTCTTACCATACAACCCAGCAATCTCATTCCTTGGTATTTAACCAAAGGAACTGAATACTTATGTCCACATAAAACCTGCACACAAATGTTTATAGCAGCTTAATTTATAATTGCCCAAATTTGGAAGCAACCAAGATGGCCTTCAGTAAGTGAATGGATAAATAAACTGTAGTATCGCCAGACAATAATAGTATATTATTCAGCTCTAAAAAGAAATGAGCTATCAAGCTATGAAAAGACAGAAAGGAAATTTAAATGCATATTACCAAGTGAAAAAGGTCAATCCAAAAAGGCTACCTACTGTATGATTCCAACTATACGACATTCTGGAAAGAGCAAAATTGTAGACACAGTGAAAAGATCAGTGGTTGCCAGGAGTTTGAAAGAGGGAAGGATGAATTGGCAAGAGCACATAGAAATTTTAGGGCAGTTAAACTATTTCGTCTAATCCTATCATGGTGAATACATGTCATTAGACATTTTCTGAAACTCACAGAATGTACAACAAGAGATAACCTTAATGTAAACTGTGGGCTTTGGGTGATAATGATATTTCAATACAGGTTCATCAGTTGAAACAAATGTACCACTCTGGTGGGGGATGTTGATAATAGAGAAGTCTATGCATATATAGGGGCAAGAGGTATATGGGAAATCTCTATACCTACTGCTCAATTTTGCTGTAAACCTAAAAAACCGTGTGGTAAAAAATTTAGAAAACAAAAAGCTCTTCATAGAAGATGCAAATATCAAGAATGGGAAGCAGAATATAAGCATTTCCTAAAAGTATGTAAGCGACCAAATTTCCTAAATGTATGCAAAATCCTTTTACGCAGAGCATCTTGAAAGATTGGTTTTCTACCAAATACCATTTGGAAAATGCCATTAGAGTAATAAATAATGATACTTTTAAAAGTAAGATGTCAGAAACAAAAAACTCAATACAATGTTTGGAAGATATAGTTGAGGAAAGTTTAAAGAAAGTTGAGCAAAAGACAAAGAAAATAGGAATAAGAATAAAGAGAGTTAAGAATATTAGAGGAGATGAAGAAGTTCAATATCTGAATAACAAGTATGCCAGAAAGAGTTAACAGACAAAAAGTGGAAGACAATCATTGATAAAGGAATTTAAGAAAATTTCAAGAAACTAAAGAATGGAATGGGCACACTAAGTGTCCAGCAGAGTAGGTGAAAATACTCACATGTTAGGTAAAATTTCAGAATACTGGGTATGAAGAGAGGCTTCAAAGAGAACAAACAGGTTTCGTATAAAACTAAAGATGTAAATCTTAGAAAGATTTACATGAGAAAACAAAGACATGGGAAGTAGCAAACTGAGGATAACACAAAAGACTGGTGAAGAGGATGTCAAGGAATTCTGAAGGCTCCAGGAAGATTTCTTTTAGAGTTTGAAATAGATAGAATGTATAATGTAACTGAACACAAAGATAGATGTATACAGTAGTAAGATAGTTTAAGGTTGAATTAATAAGTACATAGCAAAATAAATACATAATAAATCAACAAGACTTACTCTGAAAACAAAATGTTGTGCAACGAAGGAAAAATAATCATAGTATACTACATGGCTCAATTAAGAAAAGCATTTAACAAGTCACCATAACAAAAATACTGAATTTCAATCTAGTCAAAATTATAATAGGGTATTGATATAGAATTAAGATAGAGAAGTACATGTGGGTGGGTAAGGGGCAAGGAGATTAAAGTGTTACATCTTCATCTTCTAAAGTGGGCTGTTGGTTGGAAAATGCCTCAAGTTAAAGAAATAGCAATAGAAACATTTTCATATACAGAGGTAAATACAAGAATTAGCTGAATTAAAAGTGATTTCCTCTGGTGAGCAGTAAATGACAAGGAGTTAGGGTGGTTTGTTTCGTTTTTGTAATAATTCTTGTAGACTTATTGTTTCCTTAAACTGTGAGCATATAATAACTCTTAAAAAGTGTTGTATAGTTAAAAGAATGGAAGGTAAGTAATAAAGGATACAGTGTGACACATAGCTTTTAATCTATGACAACTTTTATTGTTAACATTTGAAGGGCCTATAAGGTAACTTGGACTAATCCTATCATTGTACAAGTGTGAAAACTGAGGCTCAGAAAGGGAAATGATTTCAAGGTGACTAGCCAAGGTCCCACTGGGGAATGGTGACGCAGTAATCAGTAAAAATTGCTATAGCCTGGCCAAGAGACAGAAATGGACACAAAGATTCCATTTTCCCTAGGCTGTGAGAAGCAGGCCAAGGAAGGGATGCCAGCTCAGAGGCTGCCAGAAGAGATGGTCGGCATCATTTAAATGTAATAGTGAGGCATAGTCATGAAGCTCCCATTGCTGTGGATCTTCTAGGTATTGTTGAAAAGGCACATAGGCATCTAAGTGGTATCTAGTATGATGTGGGGTAAACCAAGCATCTGGGCATCTAGGGGTCATGTCATGAGATTTGAAAACATAATCAATATTTTCACCATAGTGTGTGTTTGTCCTTACTTCCTCATTCTTGGCGCTTAGGCACAAAGGCCACTGGTCATTAATCTAATGACACTTGGACTAAACAAACCCAGTAATTGACCATGGTTAGAGGCAGATGACATGTTTGGAGAAATCGTATGATAGGACCCTGATGAGAACTGGACATAAATGCCACAGGCTGGCTCTGTTGTATTCCAAAGGTTATTTGGAGGGGAAACTATGGCTGGCCTTCCCTTTAAGCTCTAAAATTCTAGGATATGGGCAGAGATATACTCAACTCCCTCAAAGACAAGACTACCCTAATTTCCATGGGGATACTCCAATTGATTAGACTTCCCTAAAGAAGACAAAGTATCTGCAGAATAAAAGAGTAAAGTTGTACACATGGATCTTAATTTACACATAAGAAAATGAATATTTTTCTTTATAGATACCCCGTTGGGAAGCTATGTATCTACTCTAAAGGAGCATCTCTTAGTTACCTTCATAGATAGTTTAGGGAATAAGAGTTATGAATAACCTAGGGTGATTAAACAACCATTTCAGCTACCAGATTTTGCTTTGAATAAAACATTAATTGATTTGTCTCCAAAAGTTCACTCTCATAGTACCAAGTTTGCCACCATCACTGATGTTAAAAAAAAAAAAATCAGAGCAGGTTCATATATATTTGAATGGTGGCAGAATATTGTAATGCTGGGAGGGTTCTGGATGGGATCATGCTAAGAATGGAACACCCTGAACTGGAAAAAGTACGTATTATTACAATCTGGGCCAGGGAGCTCCTGGTGGTGGCCCCACCACTACCCCACTCTCATGTACCAGCTCCTCAACTCTGAGTTCACAGAATATTTACCCAAGTTTCTTTGATTGTTTTGACAGGATGGAGGTTTCTCTGAAACTATATCTAATGCCAAAGGGACATTTTTTAAAAAAAGATCCTATTTATGTTTATAATGTACAGAGGGCTAATTATTGGTGCAAGACAAGAGAAAGTACAGACACTTGGGCCTGGGGCTTTTTATAGCTAGCACTATGATTTGCTCTTACCTGTGGGGGCCTGCATGGCTGAGCTGGGGATGGTGGCAGCATCTTGGGGTACAGTGCTGGTGTCCGGTTCAGGGGTGCTGGTTGTTGGTGAGGTGGGTGGTGGGTTCAGCAAAGTCCGAGGTTTCCTCTGTCAAAACGGATGGGGAAAAGTTTGCTACCCATGATAGGTAACTTGTCTTCTTAGTCTTCTATTTCTAGCACTTAATTCATCCATGAAACTGAAATATATCTGTAGATAGGGCTGTGTTTTATCTGTTTTCCAGTAGTCATCTTGCCCAAAGCTGTATATACAGTAGATGCTTAGTAAGTATTTTCTGAGTCTACGTATAAGATTCTGGGCTTCTGTAAAGCCAGAGCTTAATTCACTGTTTTTTCATACTAGAAGCAACATTATGATTTGAAGTTCTTTATTAGTTGGGCAGACAAAAGCAAAAAAGGAAAAAATGCTGTGGTTTGACTTCGTTATTACTTTGTACTTTTTCTCTCTCTTGAAAAATAGAAATGAACCTTCCCCAACTCATAAACTACTTTCCTCTGCCTACCTCTTCAGCTCATTACCTGCCATTTATTATACTTAACCTTATAATCTAGTAATCTCTAACTATATCACTTCTCTAAAAACCTTGCAGTTTTACGTGGTCCACACTTTTACCATAATAAACCATCCCTCTGACTGAAATGCCCTTTCTTTTTTTATCTTAAAAATATCAGTTTATTCAAGAAGCGTTTCTAGATTTTCTCTAGTTATTGTTTTTGTGCTATTTCTGTACTTTGTATTGTTGCATTTGTCACAACGTATTGTCATTATATATTTATATATTGGTGTACACTATTAGCCTGGAACTCCTTGAGAGTCTGCTTCTGAGTACCATTCCTAGCATGGCACTTGGCATATATGTCTCAATAAATATTTTTCAACAAAGCATACAGTATAGAAATCTAATAATGGGAGAAATAATAAAAATGATTTGAGACATCTAGTATCTCCTCTATGCTGGTCAGGGCAGTCTCTGGGAGACAAAGATCTCAGAAGGTTCTTTCTAAGATAAGGTTTTCTAAAAGCCTTTCTGAATGTAAGGAAAACAGTTGTCACTGAGGTACACAAATCCTCGTCTACTAAATGTCACACAGGGTATACTGCTGGGAGCTGTATAAACCTGTTTACTTTATAGGAATGTATTATCTAAAGAGATAGCACAATGACAGCAAGCATAAATTATAAGATAGCCTTGCCTGTGAAAGTACTGAAAATACTTATGAAAATGTGCAAATCACAAAAGGGACATAGACATCTCCTCATATTTTTTGATATTACTAAAAGTAAAAATCCAAATAAGCATTTAGGGAAGAAAGGAATATCAGTTCAATTTTACTGAGTTGTTGGTAGGATTTCATAGGGTCCTTGAAAGAACAACTCTGGTAAGTAAGGTGCCCAAATATTGTAGAAGAAAGCAGAAAGATGAAACACATTATTTTTAGTTGACATAGGTGCAATTACATATATTGCATCTACTCAGATATTACCTCATCTCCATTTTATTGGTGGGAAAACTGGAGCCCACAGCCTCACTTAAAGAAGAATTCCCAAAGTCACTCAGGTGGAAATGAGATATAAACCTAAGTATGTCTGGCTTCAAAGCCTATGTTCTAGTCACAAGACGACTTTGCTTTAGAAAGGAATATAAAGGTCATGGGTTAAGTGGAAGGGATATACACTTATAGAAATAGGCAAAAAGGACAGGAAGGGAAATTAAAGAGTCAAATGCCAGGCCATAAAGTACAGGATAAGATGAGAATTATTGTTTTCAAGAGTGCTGGAAGGAAAGAGGACTTTGGCTACTATGTTTAGCACTGCCTAAGGAAGCACAGCAGAGGCGATTACAGGATCGTAGCTCTTAGGTTTTGAAGGATCTTAAAGTCTATTTATTCCAACCATCCATCCAATACTTCTACTTCCCTGTCCCTGAAAACGTTCCTCCCATACAGTCATCCAGTTCCTGATGAAATACCTCTAGTGATGGGAGATCACTACTTCCATTTGGGGATAGATTTAACTGCTCCTTTTATGTTGAGACAAAGCTATCTGCTTGAGTTTCTGCTTATTGTTTCTACTTCTATCTTTGGAACCTCACGGACAAGTGTTCTCCCTCTTTAATCTGACTGTCCTCAAGATGCCTTCATATCATCAAAGCATAGCTTCTATGGCCTTGGAATCTTAGGGACTTTAGTGTCTCCTCTATCACATGAGAATGAGAAGAGAGTAATGGAGACAAAACTGAAGACCTGGGTTAGGGATTAGTGGTAGCAGGTCAGGAGCATTATGTGTTACACACAAAGATCAGGATGTGACATCAAGAATTCTAAGTCAATAAATAAGAGACAATCTCAATTGGAACATCATCACTCAAACCATCCATCCATCCACCTTGCATATACCGAACATCTCCCAAGAGACTGAGATATAAGGCACTGCAGGAGAAAAAGAGAAGAAAAAGATTAGTTCTCAACTTTGAAGAGCTTATATTCTAGGACTGAAGTTGGCTGGAGCTGATAAACAAAACCAAACCAACTTGAGATTGGAATGGAATGCCCAGGGAGAACTAGGTATTATCTCCACACTGGAACTCAGTATGGCTTAGGAGGGAAATGCAGAGCAATCTCAACAGGGTAAGATAGTCATGAAGAACTGGTCACAACTGTACTTTCAGGAAGTGCTCAGTGAAGCCTGACTCAGCAGTCTTTTCCTACATTAGAGGTAAGTGTTGATTCCCGCAAGAAACGTGAGAGAATGAATATGCGGTAAGGCAGCACTAGCCTTGACACTAGAAGATGTGGGGACCCAATCTCTGTAGCCTTTGCTGTTTATTAGCTATGTGACCTTAGGGAAGTCAATTCATATTTCTAAGTCTCAATTTACTTAACTATTAAATAACATTAATACTACTCATCTCCTAGAGTTTTGTGAAGATTATGATATGTACGTAATGGTGTCTGATACAGAGCCTGATATTTAGTAGGTATTCAATATATATATATATATTTTAAAAAGGGCAGGAATAGAAAAAGAAATACATTTACAGAGTCAATTTGCTCTTTCTGTTCACATGCCTGGGTATCTACTCTGGGTAGGTTAACAATTAGGAGCAGGGCTTTCCATCTATGGAAGACATCAGACCAGAATTCCCTTGCATGTGAGTAATTTTCAAAGTCAAAATCCTATGTTTAATATTATCAACTTCCACATAAGTAGCTAAGTAGGGATGACAATCTAGGAGATTCCTCTTAAAAGCATACACAAGGTAGAGAATAGGGCTAGACATGCCCCTTTCCAAGACGGATGGATATGGATGAGTTACCCCTTTAAAACCCTTTATCCCTTTCTGGGAAACCCACATTTTTACCTACCTTACTGCCAGGTTTGGGACCCCTCTTCTTTGGGAATTTCAAAGGTTCAGCTGACTTGGATGGGGTAGAGATGGGATGGGGAATTAGGGGCTTGGGTGTCCGGCCCCTCTTCTTTCCTGGTTTACGCCCCCTCTGCCCTGGTTGATGCTCCAAGACAGTTTTGGTGCTGCTGTGGAGGCTGGGCTTCTCAGTGTTCACATCGGATGCAGGATAGGGACTCTTTGGAATCACAACTGCAAGAAAAAGACTCATTCTATCACTCTTCTTCCCATCTACATTCCCATCCTAGCCAGAATAAAAAAAAAAAAAAGATTTGCTACTTCTACTTGGGTTTTTTATCTCAAGAAGCTAGTTTCCTGGCATCTGACCTAAATGTTAGAAAATCTCAGAGGAGAATTGAATTTAGATTGGCTAAAATTGGAAGTTTTCATTATTTCTGGCAGATGCAGAAAATATATATATATTTTTTTCTCTCTAAGGCATATAAACAGAACCATCGGCTCAGAGATGGAATGACTCTTAGAAGCCTACAATCCTTTCCCGCTAAGAATAAAGATCTGAGGCTCAGAAGAGTAAATGAGGGTGTCCTTAGGTTATGGATGTCGAGATGAGGACTTCTGTTTTGAAACTAGGCCCTTCAACCAAGTCAGGGATTTTCTACATCAATCTACTTAAGTTTTAGTGTGATTATTGCAGCGAGTAGTGAAATATGTGGATATACATACATCTGATAGCATCTCTCCTCACCTTAAAAATCTTTGCTCCATGTTACCTTTAAGGTAGTTCAAATTCTTTATCTTGATACCCAAGGACATTTGTGACTTTGCCCCTGCCTTGTTCTCTAGTATGGCTGAATTCATTTCCTGTCACCTGCCCCCATGTTCTAGACCCACTCTTTTCTGAACACCATGTCATTCATGTATGTTGAGTTCTCTATTCTTCTTGGTCAGATATACATCAATACTCAGTTTTCAAGACTCAGCTCCAGGGCCACCTCCTTACTTAAGCCTTGTCTTACTATACTCTCCCCAAAAGCATTATGTAGACACCTATGTTAGACTACTTTCAATTTTACTCCAGTCATTCACCTTCTCCTTAAACTGAGAAATTTTCAAGGTAAGGGATATCTAATTCATTCCATAAATAGTTATTGAGTACTTGCTATAAGTTATATACTGTTCTAAGCCCTGGGGATAGAACAGTGAACAAAACAGACATAGTTTCTACTCTGGAGGACCTTATTTTCTAAGGGGAGACAGAAAATATACAAATAAATATACAATATAATGTTAGGTAAGTGCTGTGATTAAACCTAAAGCAAGATAAGTAGATAGGAGGATGAGGAAAGCCCTATTTGAAGAGGTGACATTGGCACAGAGCTCCCAAATGAAATAAAGTCACAGCCTTATGAAGATCTGAGAGGTCAAAGAACTAAGCCCTTCCAAGTAGCAGGTATATAATAAGTGCAAAGATTCTGCAATGGGAATATGTTAATGTGTTTCAGAAATGGAAAGGAGGTCAGTATAGATGGAACTGAGTGAGCAAAGGGGAAGGTGGAAGAGGATTAGATTAGAAAGGGAGTAGTGATATGATCATATAGGACTTTGCACACTGTGAAAATGAACCTGAACTTATTTTAACTATTAAAGGAAGCCACTGGAGGGTTTTAAAAATGGGAGTGGTAAGATATACTTAATAAAAACATTCTGGCTCCTCTGGGAGGGAGCAGGAAAGGAGTAGAACTGGGGAGACTAGATTGAAAAAACCTAATTATAGTAGGCAGGTCAAAGGTAATGCTTCTTATACTCCAGGTGGAACGTAATAGAACATAATAGATTATGGCAGTGCAATGTTGCTAATGCAACAACTAGAAAAAGTCAGATAAATGATTGTAAAAAACATTGCAGTGTTGTAGAAAACAAGAGAATTAGATGAACTGGAATTCCAGACCTGGGTGGGATGGGCTTCTGAGATAGCTGACTGTTTTCTTTCCTGAGGGCATTTGCCAATTTGCAGCATGAATTAAGGATTAGGCTTGGCCAGTTCAGAGGGACTCTACTGGAGGAAAGAGAAACAGGAGAGGTTGTAGTGACAGAATGGAACTTGAGGAGCTCCATGTATGTGGCCAATTTTCCCCAGGGGATATTTGCTGAGTTCTAAGCATGCACGCTCGAGCTGCAAAGCAAGGCTGAGAGCTTTTAAAAGGAAGAATGAAATCTCCCATGATCTTGCGGTTTTAGGAGACAAGGTCCCACTAGAAGGAGGAGGTCTACCTCAAACACATAGCTGATCGACTCTTCAAGATAAATATTATATTTTGAAATTTTAAGAAAAGTGAGAGGTCAAAGAACTAAGCCCTGAATCTCTCAAAGGTAGGACAATCTCTTGCAGTTTTTTAGGCTGAGGAGATGGAGACCTATTAAGTTCTCGATCATGAGCCCAAGAGGGCCCATATCTAAGGAATAGAGATATGTTCATTGCGTATAGAACTCTAGGTTGCCCGTTTATATATTTTAGTCATTTAAAGATAAAAGATATATACAAACATCCAACCTAGAGTTCTATACCCAGTGAAAATAGATTTCAAAAACATAGGTGTATTAATATTTCCACATAAATCAAAGTTGAGAGAATTTGTCACCAGCAGACCTAAACTACAGGAAATAAAAAGGAAGTTCTTCAAGCTGAAGGAAAGTAATCCCACATGGAAGGATGGATCTGTAGGAAGGAATGAACAGCATAAGAAAGGGTAAATATGTGGGAAAATACAAACAAATATTGAATATTTAGAACAGGAATTTAAAAAATAGCTTTTGGGGTTTATAATATATGTATTAGTAAATTACATGAAACCAATAGCACGAAAGATGAAAGGGGGGGGCAGTAAATGGAGCCAAACTTTGTTAAGAATTTACCATTATTTGGGGAGTGGTTAGAGAGCTTATTTAAGGTAGACTTTAATAAATCTAGGATGCCTATTTATATAGGGTAACGAATCAAAGAATTATACAAGAATGTATTGCTAAAAGCTAAGGAGAGAAAAATGGAACAATAACACATTCTTGATTAATCCAAAAGAAAGCAAGAAAAAAGAATAAAGACATGAGGAAGAACTCAGACAAAAACAAATGGCAAAATTCAAAATAGTAGACTTAAATACAAATAGTTACACTAAACACAAGTGGATTCAGTAAAACAATTAATAGGAAAAAATTAACACACCAGACCAGAAAAACCCTAGGTCCCAATTATATCTGTTTATAAGGATACTGGAAATATAATGACATAAGAAGACAAAAACAAACAGATGGAAAAATATATACCCTGTAAACATTAACCGAAAGAGAGATCTTGTGGTTATAGTAGTATCAGCCAAAGCAGTTTTTAGAAAAGGAGTATGACTAACCTAAAAAGGGACGTTTCATCAAGACAAAATACAGTCATGTGCCACTGAACAACAGGGATATGTTCTGAGAAATGTGTCGTTAGGAAGTTCCATCATTGTGCAAATATGATAGAGTATACTTACACAAATCTAGATGATATAGCCTACTGCTCCTAGGCTACAAACTTGTACAGCATATTACCCTACTGACTGCTGCAGGCAGCTGTAAAACAATGGTAAGTATCAGTGTATCTAAACCCATCTAAACGTGAACATTATGTGAGGAATGTGTTGTGCTACGATGTTACGATGACTATGACATCACTAGGCAATAGGAGTTTTTCAGCTCCATTATAATCGATACGCGGTCCACTGTTGACTGAAAAATCATATGAGGCATATGACTGTAGTCAATGAATGCAAAAGGTATCTATAATAACCTTCAATTTCTATGTACCTAATAACACAAAATATGTAAAGAAAAAGTTTAAAGAATAAAAAGGAGAATTAGACAATTACACAATTATAAGTTGGAGATTTTTAACATCTCTCCATAATCGATAGGTCAAGAAGTTGTAAAAAATCAATAAGGATAGAAGATTTGAATAACACAATTAACTAATAACATAAATAACTAAAAACCAATCAACCTAACTGACACATACAGGACACTACATCCAATAAATGTAGAATACGCATTCTTTTCAAATGTTATGGAATATATGGTTCAAAAAAGAAATCCTAAGTTTCAAGGAATTGAAATAATATAGAATATGTTTTCTAACCCCAGTGGAATTTAAATAGAAATTGACAACATAAAATTAACTAGAGAAACCCCCAAAATGCTAAGCAAGTAAGTGACATATGCTTGTAAATAACTCATAAATCAAATAAATTAAAACAAAATTTTTGTAACTTAAAATTCATAAAAAATGACATATCCAAATGTGTAAGATTTAGCTAAAACAATACTCAGAAGGAAATCTATAGCTCTAAATGCTTATATTAAAAGAGAATGAAGATTACATATCAATGATCTAATCTATTTCAAAAAGCTAGGAAAAGAGCAGCAAATTAAACTTAAAGTAAATGAGAAAATCACAGACATGAGCGAATAAGTCAACATAAAAAGAAAGTGGACATATAATATAAAAAATTAAAATTAAAGTTTTTTGAAAAGATAACCCATTAACAAGCCTGATTTAAAAAATATATAAAAAAACATAATCTACAAATATCGAGAATAAAAGAGATCCTTCAGATATTAAAAAGACAATAATAGGATATTATACATAACTTTATATAAATAAATTCGAAAGTTTAGATAAAATGGCCAACCTTCCTGAAGAAAACACGTTATTAAAACAGACACAAGAAAAAATAGAATGTGAAGAACTCCACACATAATAAAGAAATTACAACTGTAATGAAAAACCTTCTGCAAAGAAAATTCCAGGCCCAGATAGCTTCGCTGGTGATTTCCAGCAAATATTTAAAGAAGAAATAACAAATTGTACCAAACTCTTTCAGATAAACAGAGGAGGAGGGAACACTATCCAACTCATTTTATCAGGCCACTGTAACCCTTGTATCAAATCATGACAAAGGTATTACAAGAAAACAAAACTATAGACTACTATCTTCAATTGAACATAGATGCAAAATCCTTAACAAAATATTAGCAAATTGAATCCAGAAATATGTCATATATGTATGTATGTGTGTATGTATGTATGTATGTATGTATGTATGTATGTATGTATATCATGACTAAGTGGGATTTACCACAGGAATACAAAGGTATCTAATAATAGAAAAAAAAACAGCTGAACTCATTATATCAACCAACTAAAGATGAAAACATATATATAATCTCAACAGATGCAGAATAGGCATTTGACAAAATTCAATACCTATTCATAGTAAAAATGATCAGCAAACTAGGAATAGAAGTGAATCTTCTTATAGAAAAGGGCATCTACAAAAGAATCTATAGCCAACGGCATTCTTAATGGTGAAATATTGAAGGCTTTCTTACTGAATTATGGAACGAAACAAAAATATCCATTCTTACCACTTGGTCTCATCAATACAATTACATTGTATTGGAGGTCAATATAATAAGGAAACAAAAAGAAGTAAAAGCTACAAATGTAAATTATAAAGAGGTATTATTTGCATAACATGATTTTTTATATAAACTACACCCCTTTCCACCTACAAAATCTATTAAAATAATAAAATGAATTTTGAAAGGTCACCATATACAATTCAATATACCAAAATCTATTGTATTTCTCTATATATCGATTAGGAAATAAATTAAAAAACTCAAAGTCAAGTATTCAGTGAAAGATGCACAAGACACCTACACTAAAAACTATAAAACATTCTGAGAGAAATTTAAAAAGTTCTAGATACCTCATGGCCATAAAGTTACATATCACATTTATGGACTGGAAGACTCAATACTGTTGAGCTCTCAATTCTCATCAAACTGATCTAAAGAGTCAATGCAATTCTAATCAAAATCCCAGCAGTTTTTTTTCAATGTGTGCGTGTATGTATAAATTGGCAAGTTAATTCTAATTTTTACTAGAAAATGCAAAGGATCTAGAATAACCAAGTAATCTTGATGAATTTTGAAGCAAAGCTGAAGGGAGTACGTACATCATCAGATATCAAGGCTCATTATAAAATTAAAGTAATTAAGACATATTTATTGGTGTAAGGATAGAAAATGGGTCCATAGAACAAAACTGAGAGCCCAGAAATATAAATATAGTTATCTAATTTATAATAAATATGCCCTTGTAATTCTCTGTGTGTGTGTGTACATGTGAGGAAAACATGGTGTTGCCAATAAAATTGTGGTGAGTCAAATGGATATCAATATGGAAAAAAGATGGACTTGAACCCTACACTTCACATCAGACATAAAAATCAATGTGAAAGTAAAACATTAAACTTCTAGAAGAACACAGGGGAATGTCTTCAAAACTTTGGAGTAAGCAAAGATTTATTAAACAGGACACATAAAGCATTAATTATAAAGATTGACGTATATGACTTCATTAAAATTAAAAAATTCTGTGCATCAAAAGATAACATTAAGTAAAAAAAACCAAACAAACTAGAGAGTAGAAAAAGATATACAAAACACATATGTCAGGAAAATCCACCTTAAACTCTAATAAAGACTGACAATACAATTTAAGAACTGAATAGGACTTGAAGAGCTATGTCATAAAATGAACAAATATCCAATAAAAATATGAAAAGTTGCTGAATGTTATTAGTTATCAGAAAAGTGCAAGTTAAAAATATAAGACACGACATCTCGACCAAAACTGCTAAAATTAAAAGGAATGATAATATCTAATATGATGAGGAATACAAAGCAACTAGAACCCTTACAAATTGCTGGTAGGAATGTAAATCACTTTGAAAAACTGCTTAGCTATAAATGCCCAAGAGAAATAAGCGGAATGACCACCAAAAGACATATACTAGCCTGTTCACAGTAGCATTTTTCAGAAGACTCTCTGGCATTATCTAATAAATCTGAAGATGTATATACTCTATGATTCAGCAACTCCAATTGTAGAATAAACCACCCAGATTCTTGAACATGTACACTAAGGTATGTGTAAACAAATGCTCATAACAATGTTATCTGTAATAACTAAAAACTTGAAATGATCCAAATGTCCATTACTGGTAAAATGGATTTTTAAAGGTTATGTAGTTAGTAGTTTAGAGTATGGTCTGTGAACCCTTGGATGTTTTTGAAATCTTTTTGAGGGTCTATAAGGTGAAAATTATTTTCATGATACTAAAACATTATTTTGCCTTTTTCACTCTCATTATCTCAAAGTAGAGTTTTCTAGAGGCTACATGTGTGATATTATCACTCTGACAGCTAATGGAATGTGTGCTTGTGTATTATTATGTTTTAAAAAGTTCAAAGTTTTAATCTCTAATATGGTGATATGGATTATCCACATAAATAAAAGCTCATTTGGGTTTTTAAGGATATAGAAGTTTCTTGATACTGAAAAGTTTGAGCATCACTGATCCATAATTATAACCACTTCTCTGTCCTCCTTTTTTTTCTAATACACTTACCTAGAAAAAACTCCAACTCTCTAACTATTTCATGCCTAACCCTGAGTAACTGAATATGCCAAATGTTTAAATTGATTACTATAAACCCTAAGACTGCCCCATATATCTCCTGTAATAGATCATGAAATCTGAGTTGGGTAGAGAGGTAAGTGATTTACTTTGGAATTCCTGCCGTAACATGACGAGGTGCTTTATTCTTAGCTGGTATTTAGCACATGCTTGTAGAATAAAAAAAGAAACAGATATAAGAGAAAAACTGAATAGGGCTTTACTGGACCTTCTAATAGTCACGAAATATATTTTTCTTTTCTTTTCCCTTGAGGCTGGACATAAAAATCCATGATGCCAACTAGCAAAGTTTGCTGTCTCTGGCATGAAAGATCTGGACAGAAGAAACTAACCAATTATACTTAACAGTTCTAAAAAATCAGGGCATACAGGTCACGTGTAAGTAGCTAGCACCGAAATTAAGTTTCATATTAATTTAAAAGCTTCTTAATAATGGATTTCTTAAACTTTCCTTAGGGATTCCAAGATTTAGAAGTTCTTCCCACCAGGAAGCCCTGTTCTGCCATATCCTAACTTAATTATCCTAGTTGGGGGGAAAAAAAAAAAAACCAACACTGGGTGATGTCAGGGGACCAGAGATCTAATTCTTGTTCTGTCACTAATGGTGTGACCTTCAGCTGTCATTTAAACACAATCTTCAAAAAAATTTTTCCAAACATAAATAGTTAAATAATTTAATGACTGTTCTATTTCAGAGAAAGATGAAAGATCGGAATATTTTCCAACAGACTTGATGCTACTAAGGTTCACAGAATTACTCCCTTAATCTACAATACTTTGACAAAATTCTTTTACAATTAAAAGAACCTGGAGGAGGGAGTAACTAAGTCTGTAAGAGAAGGGGAGAAGGCAAGAGAGACAAGCAAGTAAGATTTGTCAGGCAAGATATCAAAGTAAGTGACATTTTAACTAATCTTTGATGAATGAATGAATCTTGCATTAGGAAAAGGGCAAGGATGGAAGGTGAGTACGGGCACTTTAGACAGAGGAGAGTATGTAGAAAGGCATGGAGCTGTAAAAAAGCATGATTATATGAGAACCTGTGGGTAGTTCTGAGTGGCTTAAGAACATAAGAAAGAGAAAGAGGTTAAGGTTAGAGATGCTGGAGCCAGTTTGAGAAGAATCCATATTACATTTAAGGAACCTTCCAGCTCTAATATAGAAAGACTATACCAAGAGGCATAGAATGGGTATTACAGCTCTACATATGGAAAAGTTAATGGTAAGGTTCATTGTAAAGGCAGAAGCACATCTAAGGCAGGTTAGGAGCACATAAGGGTGTATAGAACTGGGTCTTCTCTCCTTGACAAACTCTTGATCTGTGCACATAGTGTGTTATCTAATCTTTATTCCTTTGACCATAACAATGACCAATAATATCACTAAAAGACAGACAGAAGCTGATAGAACCAAGAATGGAGAAAGGAAGTAGTTTACACATGGGTGCCCCCTAATGATGTTGTTAATTTTGCTTAAAAGGAAGTAGCATTTATTGAGTACTTACTATGAAAGAGGTGCTATACTATTTGCAATGGTGATATGGACAATCACTATTGTTGATAAAATTTACCAAAGTGCATAAAAAGCACTACATATTAGCAGTTAAAACAATGGGCTTTGAAGACTTGCCTATGAAACATATACTATTATCTCTAACAGATGAAGTGACTATAATTTGAGTAACTTGGCCAATGTCACATAAGTAATAAGGCAAGGCTGGAATTTAAATCTAGAATGCCTAACTCCAAAGTCCTTGCTCTTTCCATAATAACATACAGCTTTCTTCTTACAAACTCAAGATCCATTCATTCACTCATTTGTTTATTCATTCATCCAATAAACAGTTTGTATTGAGACTATATTATGTGGTAGGCTCTATGGTATGAATCAAGAGTATAAATAAACAAAGAAGTAATCTCAGATGGTGATAAGTGCTGTGAAGAAAATAAAACAGAGCAATGTAATAGAGAATAATTGAGGGAGGTCAAGAAAGGCTCTTCGAGAAGGTGACATTTGAGCTGAGATTGGCATGACAAGAAGGAATCGGGCACGTGAGGATCTAGGACAGTGTTTCAGGTAGAGGAGGCAGCAGAAATAAATGCCTTAAGAAAAAAAGATTTACCAGCACTGAAAGAGTAAAGGAATGTGGCTAAAAAAAGAACATGCCTTTGCCAAGAAATTTCTCAAATACATTTCTTTCACTCTGACCCCACCTGCCACTACCTTAAATCAGATCCTCATCACCTTTTTCCTCAGTCACTGAAATGGCCAACTAATTGATCTCTCTTCCTCTGACTTACCCCCACCTCTCATTATTTCTAGCCCTTATCTAACAGGTCATAAGGATCTGTCTAAAACACAAACATGACCACGTCACTCCTTTGGTTAAAATCCTTCAATGGTCTCTCATTATCTTACTTCATCTAATTTTAATTTTATGACTTATGCCCTGTGTTTCATTTTTCAGAATAATCCCTTCCTCCCTTCCTCCTTTCCTCCCTCCCTCCTTCCCTCTCTCTCTCTCTCTCTGCCTGCCTGCCATTTCTCCCTCCCTCTTTCTTTCTTTCTTTCTGTCCTGCTTTCTGCCATAGCTTGCTTAGCCTGTGCTTTGTACATGATAGTCCAATGGAATGCTCTTTCCTATTGCTTTTTCAGTTGACTACTAATTCTAGGCATCTTTCAGCAAATGACACAAATCCCAAGAAGCCTTACCCAACCTTCCTTCTTTTCACCTATTCAGTTTGTACGGTATTATTTTAAATTATTTCCGAGTAACTCTTAAATATTTCATTCTATTTCTGACAACTTTTTTTATAAAGATGAGCTTTTGTAATATACATAAACGTAAACATTTAATACTACCCATGAAAGATTCAGCTTACTTATTATCATACAAATGACATATACCATCTGATAGCTAACCCAAATAAAACTTGATGAATTGACTTACTCTTACTGGGCCTCAATTTCCTTGGTTATAAAATAACAGCATTAGACTAAAAAATGACTCACATTTTTTGATAGCGTAGTATGTGCTAACTGTTCCAATATATGAACTCATTTCACTTCTTATAACAACCTGTCAGGAGGAACTATTTATTATTGCCTCCAATTTATAGATGAAGAAACTAAGGCTAAAAGAAGTTAAATAACTTGTTTAAAGTCACATAGCTAGTAAATCTTTAAAACAGTCCTTCCACTTGGAAAGTCTTATGAGAATTCTATGGTTCTAAAAAATAACCAAATCAGAACCAGATGCAGAATAAAGTCAAATCAGCAACAACTGTTTCTGTCTTATATTCTATTTATCTATATCTCATCTCCCCTAATAAAATTATATTTCCTGCTGTATCTAGCATACTAGCCAATACACAGTAGGAACTCAGTAAGTATTTCTGAATGAATTTTCAATTTCTACATATTACACTGAAAGACAGGTGTAGGTCAACAGATGTTCCTGAGAAAGAAGAGCTAAAGAAAATCTAATTACTCCTCAATGTTAATGTGGAGTTAAAAAAAATTAACTTTTTTTTTAGGGTCGGGGGTTAGCTACTGCCAAGTTAGTCAAGGTGAAAATATTATTTTATTTGAGATATGTTAACATAATTCTGAAAACAAAAACACACATAAATAAAAGAAAAACAGAAAAAAAGTGTGGTGATACACTGTCACTGAAAAGTACAATCAACCAGAAGCACCGTAAGCCCCTATCCAAATATGCTTCAAAGAGGTATTAAGCAGAGACAGACTACCAGCAGCTATACCAGGAGCAGAAGGACCAAGAAACTTGCACATACTCAAAATATCCTTGGGGTTCCTCCCCAGGAACCTCCCTAGATGGCTTTTCTAATCCCATTTCCATGAAAGTTAAACTTCCTAGGAATATCTTGGTTGGCATAATTGGTTGTACAACACTATATACAGATGGCTTTACTCAATTATGAATGACTTCCCCATGGCAGCTATTGTATTTCATTTTCTATGGCTGAACAGCTGGTAGTGACTGGCCTGGAAAACTGACTTCTCTTATCCAAATGTACAGTAACTAGTCATTGGTGCTTTGAAGGATCTATCTCTCACTCTTGGTCCTTCTTATTTTACTTCCAATGCACATTTCGAAATCATCCCAACCTCCAGTTGTGGGGTTAAAAAGGACCTTGGAGTTTCTGGTAGATGTCACTATGCATTTCCGAAATCACTAATGGAAAACCCTCCTATGAGAATCAAACTTAACAATTCTCAAAGTATTTTAACATTCATTAACTCATTTGATCTTCTTCACAATTATCTCAGACTTATTTGCCTGATGACTATCTCTAAACTTCCTTTGAGGCATAGAGAACTGAAGTGTGGTACAGTAGAAATATGAATTTTGAAGCCAGAAACCCATGGAGCTAGGTTCAAGTCCTTGCAAATCACTTAACTTCTTTGATTACTGACTACATGTCATGACTGAATTCATCTCTCAGGTAGGTTTTCATATTTTTATAGATCAGACACTGCATGATCGCTACTGAATGGAATGAAGAAAAGTTATGGGGAAAGAAGAATCCTTTTATCTGATAAAAACTTTTACTTTAGAAAATACTTGGGTTTTTCACAACCTGGGTATTATGATAAAAGAAAATTATAAAAAGACTTTCAAAATTTTGTGAATTACCATCCCTACCCCTCAGTAGCAAAACAACAACACTACCAGATAACCTCTTACATAACATGGTTATTATGTCCTTAAACTCAGCTTGTGCTGAGCCTAGATAAGAAGTAACACTAAGCATCTACTGTGACCATTTGAGAATATAAAAATAGAAAAATGCAATGCCTTATCATCAAGCTGGGTCATAACATAATCCCCTTTTAAAGGAAGTGAGAGTGCCATTTCATTCCACACTAGTGAGCCCATCCCTAATGTGCGAGTTCACTCTTGGCACAACACCGTAAACCGAAATGGATCAAGAAGAAAGTCCAAGCTGATAAGAAGCTTAGAAACTATCCAATCTCTGAGATATCTAATTAAAAAGACTTGGAGGAACAAGAGTATCAAGAGCTATCTGAAAAGGTTTCAAGTGAATCAAGAAAACAAAATTTGAGCCAATGAATAGATAATGGGAGAAAGCAGATTTCAGCTCAAAATTAAAAAAGAATATTTTTTAGCCATTAGAGCTATCACAAGTGGAAGGAAGGTGCTCCTTTGAGAACTTATAATCTCTCTGGCTCTGGAAGAATTTAAGTAAGGGCTAGATGAGTATTTACAGGACATGGTCTTTAGATGAGTCCTGAATTAGGCAGGAAGTTGAATTTGATGACTTCTGAGATTTCCTCTAACCCTGAGATTCCAGGATTCTATGACTTTTTACCTTTCTGACATCTCGTATTTATTATTAAGGCAACTAACTGAATTTTAACCAAAGTAACTTCTAGATGGGAGAGAATGTGGTAAAGAGTGGCTCTGAAGTCTTTAAATATTGGAAAAATGTTAAGCTCATACTGGTGGATACGAATTTTCCAAAATTCTAATTTTTGCTTGAATGTTTAAATTTATCATTTATAACAGATGGTTATAGGTTGTCTTATTTGAAGTGACCAGCCCACTTAATTTTGGAGAAAGTGTCTGCCAAATAGCCAAGTCAGTTTTTCTTTTAAGTAAAGATGATGTTCATTAAAAAAAAAAAAAAGTGGCCACTTCAGCTTGCAGCTCAAACAATCAAACCAAGTGCTCTATCCTGAGATGACGATTACTCTTGGATATTTTAAAGTTGAAGAAACTGAACTCACAGAGGTTAAAAGACTTGCCAAAGGATATGTAACTAAAGCTAAGATTTGAACCTAGATCTTTTGGTCTCCATGCTCTTTCCACTATGTTCCCCTAAAACCAATAAATAAAACAAGAATGTATCCTCAAATAAAGGAATATAAATAACTAAATATGCCTAGTTATGATAACAAATGGCATCAGGGTACTGCTGACTTCTAGGTTTCTGTTAAGAATCTTTAGTTAGGAGTCAGTCTCAGTTGCCCCAAGGAATTCATTATCAGATCACCCCTCTCTGAAGCAACACACAGAATATGGAATTGGAAACAGAGTCATAAAATGTAAGTAAGCCCAGCTTGTGTGTGTGTGTGTGTGTGTGTGTGTATGCATGCACTCACACGTGTGTGTCTGTGTCTACATGACATAGAACATAAACAATGGAGAAAAAAAAGAACAGGGGAAACCCATTTGGTTTATCAGTTTCCTGGACTGGGATCTTGTTTTCATTCACGGCAGTGTATCATTGGCCTTGGCACAGTAATTTAGAGGATGTGTTCTTTATTAGCTTTGCTCAACTTGGCTAGGTTCAGCTATATGCTGCCAGCTGGGCTGATGCCAAGGCTGAAACTCTATTCCTCTAAATTCCAGTTCATTTAATAAAGCATGGGTTGTCTCCTGCTCTAATCTAACTCAGTTAACACTTTCAGTTCTCTATTTCTAGCTCCTTCTTTCCCTCTTGACTCTTATTCCTACAGCATGAATAGAGGACCTCTGCAGTAATAAAGACATTTCATGTTTTCCTGAGGACTTTTTAGGTTGATAAATCCACACAGAGTGGGAAAGACAGAAGGATCACAAAATCATACATGATGGGTCCACAAGAAACCTCAAAAACCTCGTACTACTGAAACTGAAAGGAGTGACTGACCTGAGTTTTCCAGGGCAACAGGTAAAAGGATTCAGAAGCAATTTCAGCAAGTGGAGACCTATGTCTTCTCAGAAAATGGTCTACTAATATGTCTGGTGAAGCCTAGGGCCCTCAGAGAGGTGGCATAAAAGCACACTGTGATGAAGCATCTGCTAGTCAGCTACGCAGTCAAATGAACCCATTCCAGCCAGTTTCCTTTGCACAAGACAATGAATCTAAAAAGCAAATTCCTGCCTTATTACCATTTCACCCTCATAATTTTCTGTTTTTCTTCGCTGTGTTTAAGAGTTTGTTGTTTCCCTCATCTTCTTGATATACATTCATGTTTGTTTTATTTATTTTCTAGTAAGTAATTTTTGATATTCAGAAATTCTCACTTATAACTATAATGTTTGCTCAAAAAATCATCTAGGGAATTAAGGGGAAAATGTAATAACATAGAGTTTATATTACTTTCCAAAGTCATATTTCCAATGTGATTTTCCTAAGAACCACATATACTTATTTAAAATATGCATTGATGGTGGCACTCAGTATTACAATACAAGTATGCCAAAGAAAACTACATGGGTCTAAGTATTCTCAAGAAAACAGCAGGTGTGGTCAAATTTATGAATTGCCTAAGTCGCTTCTCACTATTTCCAGGAGCTTGAGAGATGCCAGCTGTTTCATTACACATGCCAAAAAATTTGCTACCATTCTCAGGCATCTGTGGTTGGTAAAGACAGGAGAACTGAGCAGAGCCAAGGGGCAGCTTAAGGAAGTTGGAAGGGAAGCATGGGACAGGATTTTTCAGTGCCTTGGGCATATATAACTAAGATCAGCGATAGAACCCAGATCCCATTTCGTATTCTAGTGCTACTATTTTCATTTCCCATATTCCTATTTCTATTTGTGTACCATAAGCATACAATAAGAGAAAACCAGTTATGGGAGCACTGGCTCATTATACAAACCTCATCCCATAAATATATTATTCCTGATCAAAAGAGAGCACTTAAAATGCCTCTGTGGGTGCAGTTCCTTTTTCTTGGGATGTCTAGGCATCTTAATTCAGATATAACTAACATATAGTGGGCATCTACTATATGCTTCATGGCACTATGCATTTGCACTTTTTAAAATTTAAATCAATCAACCTGGGAAGGAGGCACTTCTCTATCACCTCCACTGAGCCTAACACTGCTGATACTAGGCTGCTCTACGACTGATGGATAGATGGATGCACAAAGGCCAGAGTTTCCAGATGTGATTAGAGTACAAGGATGAAGTTGGAAGAAGAACTGATACTGTGTGTATGTGTATATATGTGTGTGTAGGGAGGAAATGGTCTGTTAAATAAAGGGAAGGCCTGGAACTAGTATATCTGAAAGGGGAAAATGGAAAATAGCCAAATAGCCAAAAGGCTGTCCTCGTTAAGGGCACCAAAGAATTTGTTTCACTTATTACTCAATGTGCCCATACTTTTCTGACATGGTTAGTAAACACACCTTTTCAGGAAACAGGAGGGGCATATTGGTTGCCAGAAGCTTCCTATAGAGACATTCTCCTGCTTGTTGTAGCTTAGTAGAAAAAGAAGTTGGGTGGAAGAGAAGAGGGATAGTAGTCCAGGTACAGAGGTACACATATGTTTAGTGACAGAGAGGTGGGTGAATATGGGCTTGGAAATGAGCCTCTCAAGATGAGTCTCCCTTGCCACTCTTATTTACGGCCATAAGGTTTCCAAGATTAAAAATAACAGTACGTTAGTTTAAATAACTTCTAATCTGCTATTAAAATTGCAGTAGAACTCTCACTTTTATAATTACATGAATAATGGCTTTAGATAATAATGAATAGAAATGGAATCAGAAAATACAGCATGATCTTACTCAACAAATATTACTGAATAACTACTAGATGCCAAGTGTTGGGGATATAAAGATGAAATTAATACATTAGTTCAACTTAACAAGGACTCCAGGTAGAAATAAATCCTAAATTCCTAGAAATGGCAGAAAGAAAAAATTTTAGCTTCCTTATTAATACTTATACTGAAAAATTAGCATTATTTTACATGTTGCAGTGCTATTTGGTAAATAAACAAAACAGCTATGATAGGTGCTAAAGTAAACTTTAAGAACTTACTTTTTGGCCCCTTTATTCAAAAAACATGTCCCCTCTCCCCAATCTTAACCTTTTCACTACAATGTCACTGCCTCGATTCTCTCTCTCATCTGGAATATTATAACAGCTTGTTAATTTACATCTCTGCCTCCAGTTTCTGGAAGCCACCCATCCGTTTACTGCTACCAGTTCTTCTAAAACAAATCTGGCCACTAATTAGAGTCCATTCAATAGCTCTTACTGCTCGTAGGGTAAAGAATCAGATTCTTAAATGGTCTAAAGGGAAGCTGTGCATTTCCTGTGCCACTTTCTCTAAGATTATCTCTTTCCACTCCTCTCCTTACACCCTACGATCTAATCACTTAAACATTTCTGAGTTCCTCAACTACACTTTTTTCTTTTTTTAATCTCGGGGCTTCACTCATCTGTTCCCACTGCTAGCTAGAAACCTTTCTCTCCCTCCCCATTCTTCAGGTTTAGATATCACTTCATTTGGAAGCCTTCCCTGACTTCCAACTTCCAATCCTTCAATCTAGGTTAAGGGACCTTTTGTACTTTATCACTGCAAAATTGTAATTCTCTATTGGTCTATGTTCTCACAAAAATGTAAACTCTAAAGGCAGAATTCCCATCAAACTGACACAATGACCAGCACTTAGTCATGACTTAATAGCTAGAGGACTTGAATGAATGGCTGGCTGGCTGAAGAAAATCAGACAGTCCATTGGCTGATCTATATGCTGCGACCTACGGTTAGCCCTGGTTGTGTTATTCTTGCCTCTACTCTAGTTTTTCCTACCTAGTTTAGAATTACAGTGTAATCTCATTTCTGACCCAGAATCCCAAAGTGATTATAGTTTAGTTTCCTATGTAGTTTTACAACAGGAAGAGTCCACCCATAAAGTAAGGGAAACACTTTTTAAATGTTTCACAGAAAAAAAAGAAGAGACATTCTGGAAGTTTTGTTTTTAAGCATCAAATTCTTACTCTCCAGACCAGGGTGATACTCTTGCACATCAACCACAGCACTGAGTCAGATTTTGAAGTTTTCTCTTTGTACAGAAAGGGTTGACTGAAAGGGTAAAGGAAGCCTGGCTGACTGACCACTTACTTCGACATGTATGCTCAGCACTTCTACTGGACTTCTGTATTTGTATCAGCATATAGACTGTTTCCAGACCCAACTTACATTATATTAAGTTGCAAAAGACTGATGTATAATCCAGAATGCAACAGATTAATTTATAATACAAATATAAACATGAAGTAGCTTGGATCTCATGTTCTCTTACTGTTGTAAAATTATATAGGTAGCCAAACTAAAATCTGAAACTGGCTTGCTGAGCCTGAAATCAGAGCAAGGGGGAGTTAAGTGGATTATTATGATGGCTAAAGCCCTAATTAGCATTATAGTTACACCAAGGGACTGAACTTTTTATGTGGCTTTTAAATTTAAAAAGTCATGCCTCTGTTTCAATTTTAAGTCACACACACACAAAGTGATCTGTGCTAAAAAAAAAAAAAGGTTTTACAATCAAGTACCCCGGATTAGTTGCAAGCTTGGTATTTGTTATCTACCAATGTTGGCTGGGCCCCAGGAGTTAAGAAGCTAAAAGGGATCCGGTTTAGTAAAGGAGAAACAGCTGGGAAGCAGGAGTCCCCTTAGAGAAGCAGAGTCTTATGTGGGAGGAGAGCAGAGCTAGGTGGTAGGTGAGCCGATGGATCTGGAGTCACAGGAGTCACTTGTTACCCATTCCCCCAAAACTATACAGTATTATAGGGGGTGATGGGCCCATAAAAATCATCTAATTCAACCTCTCACATTCGGATCGACTTGCTCAAAGACATAAATAAGTTCGTGGCCCAGCTGGGATTAGATCTCAGTTCAGTGTTCTGATATGACACTATACTGCTTCTTTCCTATTTCATATGAGAACCTGGAAGCCAAAACTCAGGGTCTCAAGTGAAACTTTGAAGAGAGCCCAAAGGAGAATGGGGAGAGTATAGGGGAGACATGTGTGAAGGCAATATGGCTCAAAGTGATGACATTGATATCTGGTCCTAATGAAAGATCTCCATGGCCTCGCCCTCTAGACTCAGATATCAACAGAACAAAGTCACTTAAGCCTCTGAACTTCACTTTCTCATAGATAAAATGTATCTGAAAATAATTATACCTAGCCAGTTACCAGAAAGATAAAATGAAATAATGTGTGTAAAAGAACGTTAAATGAATATTGGTATTTTTTTACTACTTACTGCGAGCAAGAAACACTTGGTATTTTCTAACATATGCATACTAATAACCAGAAGGTAGAAAAGAAGGAGGCAGTAAGAAAAGAAGGAGGAGACAGTATGATTAGAAAGAGAACAGGCTCAAACACAGAGAACATCTTGTTTTGTGAAATGAATTGAGTAACCACATTTTTTTCACAGTGCGTCACTTGCTTCTTAGCCAGGACACTGAGACGGCTGAAGTTCTGCCATTACTGAAAGCTACGTTACAGAACCCACTAAGGGTATGGGGTGAGGAAGGAGGGAGTGGTTGGAGGAAACAACCTGGCTGCTGGAATGATGACCGCAGGACCTGGTCTGGAAATGCAAACTGTAAGAAGGTCTCTCTCTACCTTCTGGGCCTGGTTCTTCTGGTCATCTCTGTTAAAACTCTAAGATTTTCAGAGACACACAGGAGAGGAGGGGAAAACAGTCAGCAAATACCTCTGGAAGCTTCAACCACATAGTGAGTCATATTTCTTATCAACGTGTGTGCAGACAGAAAGGAATGCATGTCCAGCAATTCCTGGATGCAAAGACTCTCAGCTCTCCTGGCTCTGAGAACTGCCTTACTGCTCTAAGAGATTTACTGATCAAAGTAACATAGTGCTCTAGGCAGGAAAGTGAGAAAACAAACCTACTAACTGATCCTACTAGCCTGGATCAACAAGGCTTACCCTGTTTCAATCCTGAGTAAACAAAAATGACTCCACTATCACTTCTTTTCTTGCTGTTTCCACAAGCTTGCAGAGGGATGACAATGGACTTCACATACCAACCCCAAGGCACTTGTTTCTTGAAGCATATAGAGGAGTAGCACTTTCCTTACACAGGAAGTGTGCCTTATTTTCATCACCCCTCATCATCTCAAGTTCCCTCCACTTCAGTGCCACCAACCTAATCCAAGTCATCCTTGTTTCTTCCTTGTCCATAGATACCATGGCACAACCCATTCCCCACAGAGCAACCCAAGTGATTTAAAAATAACAGCTTCATTGACATATAATTTAAATATCCATCCTTTAAAAGTATACAATTCAGTGCTTTTACTAGATTCACAAAGTTGTGCAAACACTATCCCTATTTAATTTTAAAACATATTCATCATCCTCAAAAGAAACCCTATATCTTTTAGCAGTCATTCCCCATTTCCCTTCTCCTACCCCAGCCCCTGACAACCACTAATCTATTTTTGTCTCTGTTTTTTTTGCCTATTCTGGACATTTTGTATACATGCAATCATACAATCTGTGGTCTTTTGTGACTGGCTTTTTTCACTTAGCATAATGTTTTTAAGGTTCATGTATATTGTAGCATATATTAGTACTTCACTCTTTTTTATTACCAACTAACATTTCATATGAATATACCATATTTTATTTATCTATTCAACAGAAAATGAACATTTGGGTTATTTCAACTTTTTGGCTGGTATGACCAAGGCTACCCTGAACATTCATGATATATTTTTGAGTGGACGTATGTTTTCTATTTCCTTGGGTATATACCCATGAGTGAAATTGCTGGGTGACAGGCAACTCTGTTTAACATTTTGAATAACTTCCAAACTGTTCCCAAAGTGGCCGCAGCATTTTACAATTTTAATAGCAATGTACAAGAGTTCTAATTTCTCCACATTCTTGTCACACTTGTTACTGTCTGTCTTTTGATTATAGCCATACCCATGTATGTGAAATGGTGTCTCCTTGTGGTGTTGATTTGCATTTCTCTATTGATTAATGATGTTGAGAATTTTTTCAAGTGTTTAGCAGCCATTTGTATATCTTTAGAGAAAAAGTCTATTCAAATCCTTTGCCCATTTTTTCAACTGGGTTATCTGTCTTTTTTATTCGTTGAGTTGTAAGTATTCTTTTGTATACTGGATTCAAGTGCAAGTGATTTAAAAAAAATAAATCAGATTTTGTCACTCTCCTATATAGTACCCTCTAATGATTCCCTACTATGTTTGCAATAAAATCTAAATTCTCATTCTGGCTAACAAGGTTGCCACTTTTCCCCACACATAGTGCAGGAGTCGGAGCGGTCACGGTCATTCTCAGTATAGTGTGTGCGTCCCAGCTGCCTGCTTGGAATTAGCTTTCTTTGAATGGCTCCTTCTAAAGAAGCTCCCCCTCCACAAAGGGGAACAAGAAAACTTTGGGGGATGATGGATATGTTCATTATCTTGACTGTGGTAATGGTTTCATGAATGCATGCATATGTCAAAACTTTTAAATTGTATACTTTAAATATATGCCTTTTTTTTACTTGAATTATATACTTCAATAAAGCTGTTAAAAATCTTCCTTCATAATCACATCTTCACTATTACTATCTTAGAATACTTTATTTCCTTAAGAAAAATTGTCTATCTTAAATCACCTCATTTATTTCTTGATTTAAATGTTTACTATCCAATCCCATTAGAACGAAGTAACCGTGAGGGCAGGAATGCTGTTCAGTCAGTTTTTTTTTTTTTAACTACTGTATCCTCAGTTTGGTTCAAAATCAGGTGCTCAATAAATAGATAGCTAATTGAATAAATGAATTCAACAGATGTTTAAAAGATACCTACAGACAATATGAAGGGTGACTTCCTATTTCCTCAGATTCATCACTACTCTTAGACTTAAGGGGTTGAGATTCATATTATTTCCTTTATTAAGAGCAGCTATCTCAAACTCTATCCTGGATAATCTTTAATATCATCATTAAAAATGTAATTTACTTTTCAATAACTCTATGGTACTATTCTGGTACCACATGAGAGAATATATATATTCGCCCATTGGTAGTGGTTATTTTTATAATAGCATAATAATAATAGCATGTTATAATACATAATATAGTAATAACATAGTATAATTGTAATAAATATAACATAGTACATAATAACTATAATAGCAACAGTAATACAATAAAAAAATTTGTTTAGCACTTGCTATTTGCCAGATATTATGTGAGTAATCCACCCATATAATATCAATTATTCCTCACCATAACTTTATAAAGTCGGTATTCTTTTACAGATGAGGAATTTGAGATTTAGAGAGGTGAGCTCACTACCCAAAGCCACACAGGTGGTAAAAGGCAGAGCAACCTAAATCTATCTTACTTCAAAACCCATGCTTTTTCCATTCTGCTATAGTGCTTCTCAAGTATTTTTATAACACAATGCTACTCCAACTCATATAAAAGCCCCTACGACCCGCAGAAGATGTTCACCCTGAGAATGACACTACTCAAACTGTGAAATGGGTTAGGAACAAAAGTCAGAGAGATGAAAAACTAGTTGCCTGAGAATAAATCAAGATATTTAAAGCAAGAAATTTTTACTTTATCACAAACTTCCCATCTAGCTTCATTTGATATTTTGTTTTTACTGTTTCTGACGACTCTTGGATAGACTTTGGTTTTTACCTAAGTTGCTGGCCCTTGCTCCTCCTCTGCCTCCTAGTGAGGTTTATTAGTGAAGATACGTTGACCATGGGAGATATAAGTAATTTCTATTAACAATTTGGGTCCTGATTTCTAGAGCTCATAGATGGGCCTTTACCTTTAGTGCCAGGTGGCTGTAGGTTGTCTCCAGTCAAGGAACACCAGCCCACAGGGAAGATGTCCCGGGAGTCGAAGCGGCACCAGTAGTCAAAGGCCCCTCGCCACCCATCAAAAGTGACAAGCACCTCTGAGCCCCGCACCTCCCCAATAGTGGCTGGGCATATGAAATGAGGGTTCTTCCTGTCCACAGCTTCTAACTTCATTCCCATTTTGAAGAAGTTGTGGGAAGGTGATGGTGGTTCCTAGATGAGAAAAGAAATATATAGACCTAGAGGCAGGAGAGAGGCTATGTATGCCAAAAGACTGCTACCTCATTTGGATGATTAAAAAGTGACCCCTAAGGTAAGATTTATGATGGAGAGTTAGTCTTTCTTTTAAATGAATTTCAAAGTATTCCAAAGTATTACTTTCTTAATCCTAACATTGTGACATCCTTGCTTCAGGTTTTTTTTTTTTAAAGAAATAAAAGGTTACAGATAAAGTTGAATCCCCTTTTGTGCCCTTCTCCTGTCCCACTCCCTATGCATGTTTTTATACTTTACTATATAGGTACACATCTATTTGCTTATTTAAAACTTTTATATAAATAGTATTATACTGTAAATATTTTATAACTTGTTTGTTCAACATTGTATTTTTGAAATTTTCCATGTTGACAAATTTAGCTCCAGTTCATTTTAACTGCTAATAGTATTCCATTATATGTATACATCATAATTTATTCATTTTCTTTTGATGGACATTTAAGGTTTTTCCAATTGTGTACTATTTCAAGAGTTTTAATGATCATTCTTGCACTTATTCCTTTGTACACATGTAGGTGGGTTTCTTCCGGGTACATACCTAAGAGTAAAATTGCTGGGTTATAGGACAGATATATACATCTTCTGCTTTATTAAACATTAAGTTGCTCTCCAAAGTAGTTGTAACATTGTACACTACTAGAGTGTTCTCTTTCTCCCAAACTGATTTGCAGTGTAACAAATAAGTATTGTACATTCTATTCTGTTCCCCTGGTTTTACTGTCTGATCCTGTACCAATAATAGTCTTATTAAATGTTTATCTGGAAAAAAAAGTACCTCTACTTTGTCACTCTTCAAAACTGTTTTGGCTATTTTTTTTCTCCTTGATCTTTCATGTGAATTTTAGAATCAGCTTTTCAAGTTCTACATAAAAACCCTATTTAGATTTTGACTGGAATCCCAGTGAATTTATAAACTAATTTGGGAAGAAATAACCTTTGTATATATGATATCAAGCCTCCCCATCCAAAACATAATAGCATTTTTTATTTGTTAAGTATTCTTTAATGCAGATTTCTTCTTTAATATAGATTTAAAAATGTACTCTATAAATATCTCCTGCTTTTTACTAACATTTTTTTACTAGACATATTACAATTTTTTTGCTGTCATAAATGGTATCTTTTTAAAAAATTAATTAATTTTTTTATTATCGTGACATTGGTTAACAAAACTCAGTAAGTTTCAGGTGTACAATTTAACAGTAAGGCATATATATATAAAATATATATATTATGTATATATATTGTACTGTGAGGTAGCTTTTAAAATTTTCATTTCAAAGCATTTGTTACTGTTAAATAGGAATACAACCGATTTTAAAAAATTGATCAACAAAATTAATATTAATTAGCTTATGTTGATTGCTATACTAATTTTTCTGCCTGCCTGATTTATCAATTTTTGAGAGACCTGTATTAAAATAGTCTCTAATGATTGTGGATTTTCCACGTAAATCTCTCAAATTTTGTTTCATATACTTTGAGGCTATGTTTTTTAGAAGCATGCATATTTATAATTGTTTTATTTTCTTGGTCAACTGTACTTTTTAATCATTAGATAATGACTGCTTTAATGTTTTTTGGCATCAAAGTCTGCTTTGTCTAATTTCAGCATAGTAACAGCAGCTTAGGTTTGCCTGGTATATTTTTTATGTTCTTTTACTTTCGACATTTTTGCATCATATTTTAGCAGGGTCTCTTTTAAATAGCATGTAGCTAGAGTTAAAAACAATCTATGTCTGACTAGACTGATGAATTTAAACTTATTTCTTGTGGTAACTGATTTAATTAAGTTTATTATAATGATTATATTGCCTACACTTCTATTTTACTGGGGTTTTTAAGGTTCTTTTTCTTCCTTACAACTGACTGAATTTGCTTCCCTTTTCCCTCTCTATTGATTCAGATGTTAACCATTCTATTTATAGTCTTTTAGTGGATCTCCTTAAGATTGGAACTGTATAGCTGACATAAGTCTGAAACTCATCTTTATCTCTAGTCCCAAACAATACAAGAGCCTTAGAATATTTAACTACTCCTAAGTTAATAAGTGTTTGATTTTTTTTTTAGTTTTTAAGAAGTTTTATTATTAGTTTCAAGTATACAGTACATTGGTTAGACATTTATACAGTTTATAAAACAATTCCCCTGGTTGCTCTTACTCTCCTCTGGCTCTCCACCTAGCCATTACAGTAATGCTAACTGCATTCCCTATGCCATGCTCCCCACCCTCATGACCATCTATCAACTACTAATTTGTACTTCTTTAACCCTTCACCCCTTTCTCCTAGCCCCTCAACTCATCTCCCCTCAAACCATCACCAGATTGTTCTCTATATTTATAAATGTTTGATAATTTATTCCACATGGTTATACTAATTAATCACTTTTGTTATTATAACTGGTTTACGCAGTTATAGGCAATGCTTGATTAGCTTTACCTAAATGTTAACCAATCCTTCCTTGACACTACTTCTTGCATCTTTTCTTCCTTTATGAGTTCAATTATCTTCTTCCTGAAATATATTCTTCAGTTGTTCTTTCAGCAGATATGTTAGTATCTACTTATATTAGTTTGTTTGAAAATGTCTTGATTTTATATTCATTATGAAATAATAGTCTAACTAGATATAAATTCTAAGTAGACAACTATTTTTCCTCAGTACTTCAAAGATATTCTGTTATCTTTGGCTTGTACTGCTGCTGTCAAGAAATGTGCTGACGGCCTAACTTTAATTCTTTTGAAGATATTCTGTATGATTACTTGCTCAGATGTTTTCTTTTGACTTTAGTTATACCATGATGTTTTAAGGTATATATTTGTCTTTATTATACACTCTGGAAAATTCTGTCATTATCTTTTCAAATATCGACTCTTTTTTATTCTTTCTAAGGTTAGTATTTCTGGATTTCATGTTCAGCATCATTGGACCTTCTAATATTATTCTCCTTGTCTCTTTTCTTAATATTTTCCATTTCTTTATCTCTCTGTGCTGCATTCTAGGGAAATTCCTTACAAGTCTTTCAGTTAATTCTACATCTATGTCTAAGTTGCTTGTATACCTATTAATTTTGAATTTTAATGGTTAAGTCTCATTTCTAGATGTTCAATTTGATTTTTTTCAAATGTCTTTTTAAAAATAGAATTTTATACTTTTCTCATCTAAAAAATTTCTTCTTTTCATTCTTTAATCATTTTCAAATACTTAATTTATAATCTCTATCTGATATTTCTATTATCCAAAAGTCTTTGGCATTATAATATTATTGTTTGTTGTGTCCACTGATGTCCCACTATGTTGGATTTGTTTTGAGGGCTCTATAGTTCTGAACCAACTACTCATCTTCATTGGTACTTTACTTTTGGGACTTCTATAACATCAGGGTTGAAAGCAATCAAATCCTCTAGAGAGGTTTTGGGTTTGCTTCTGCCAGGCATTCAGAAATATCTCCATACAACTCTGGAGTTCTTAGATAACACAGGTACTATATCTGAACTCTGAACTTCCATTGGGAAGATTATTTTATGGAGATGTCTCTCTTCCTACTCCTTCCCAAAGCCCAGGCAAAGACTCTTCCTCATCAACATAATAGCCTTTTTAACTATTATGTTAAAGGAGTAAACATCTGAAGGATCTGATTTGGTTTTGTATGTGGCAGTCTCAAGTCCATGCCCTGGCTTGCCTGGACCCAAGGCCTCACCTCCTATCCTACTGTGGCTATTAAAAGATAAGATTCTTGGAAAGTAAGACTGGCAAAGCCCCTTAAAACACCTGCAGGTTCGGTACATACACTTCATACTCTGGTTTGCCTTCTTCATTTTGGCCTCTGGAGAGTGTTCTTACTTTCTAATAAGCTCGACAAAGCATTTAAAAGAACATTTGTTGCTTCCCTGCTCAACATTTTGAGATATTCTGCAGTGAAAGAGTTTTTAAGTTGCCCAGTAAACTACATTCTGGGAACCAGAGTACTCTCAGAGTTTAGACTTTACTAGCAGCACAACCTTTTACAGTAACTCTAATCTCATTAAAGAATTCAACTGAGAGCAGACTGATGCCTCCTTACTTGAGAAACAAGGAAGAATGAATACAAGTTTTGGATCTCTGTTCCACCACTTATTGGCCATGTGATCTTGTGCAAGTTGCTTATTTGAAAGTATTTGTTTCTTTAACTATTAAATAGAAATAATAATTCTTGTTTCAGAAAGTTAACTGTGGATATTAAATGGGGTAGTGCATATAAACTCCAAACATACCATAGGCACTCAAAAAATTATCTCCTTTCTTTCTGTTTAGCATATGGACCTTATGAAACTCCAAGATCTGTAATAAAAACAGCTCCTTTAGATTTATATCATATTTTACATGTTTTACTAGTAAACACATTTTAACTTAACAACTCTGTGAGGCAGAGAGAATTTCACTTTTTTATACATGAGGTTAAAAGGATATAGCTTATTATTGGCAGAGCTGAGATCCAAAATTCAGGAATCCTAACTTATGATCTAATATTCCTCCAGGCATAATTGTTCTTTCATAAGGTACCAAAAAATCCTTCTGCTGAACTAGTATCCTCAGGCCATAAACATAATATAGACATTAGAGGCTTAGTAGTTGAAAGAATGTAAGCATTTGACCTTAAGCAGTTTGGAGTTGGTGGTATCTGAGGGACACCGTACCTTATGGAAAATCCTGATGGGAGCCATCTCTGCTCCATTTAGCGTCTTCAAAAGGAACATGGGCCAAGAGGAGGCATTCAGCCGAAATCCTGTAGCAAACATAATGGGCAACAGATAAAAAATATGTTTTAAAGGGAATGGTGATATTAAGTTTTCCCTTTGGAATCCAGCTACTCCTGCCACAACCTATGCTGTGATAAGTTACGGAATCATAGATTGTTAGGAAAGGACTTAAAGGTTAAACAGAAGAAATGCCTCATTAGACAGATGAAGAAATGAGGCACACCGAGGGAATATAACTTGCCCAAGTGTAATGATGCAAAGTAAGTAGTGGAACAAAGTCCCCAACCAAGTTTCGTGACTCCAAGATAAGTATTACAGATTATATATCATAATGCCTAAAAGTTTTCCTTGAAAAATCCAAAATAGATGTGAGATAGAATTAACAAATACTTAGAAATGACCTAGATAGTAGAGTGTGAAAGTTATTCTTCTTAATAATTTCTTAAGAAGAAACCAATTATGTCGACTGATAAAACCCAATACGCAAGTAAATCTTTTTGGTTTATGTCAATATAAACTAATTCACTATTTCTTTCTCTCTCTCATTCACTTGTTCTCGCTCTTCACCCTAGTTTGTGTACCTTCTTCTTTCACACACACACACGCACACACACACACACACACAAAGTACAAAACACTTTTTGATATTTATTTTAACTTAAACAACGTAAAATCAGGCAATGATGAAGATGTAAGAGATCATCCTATCTGAAAATATTTTTACAAAAGAGGAAAAAGCCTAGAGAGGTTAATTGTGCATTGTCATTCGACAAGGGAAAGCCAATAAGAATGCGCCATTTAATTAAGAAATTGTAAAAATAAGATTGTTACTGTAGTAGGTCTTCCAATTAGTAAAAAAAAAAAGCTCCAAGTACTTTTTTCAATCTAACTTCAACTCTCTGTCCCAAGATAGCAAAATCTAGTGCTTTTGGATAGTTTCCCAAACTACTACAGATTTCCTGTTCTTGACAAAGGAACCACTAGGTTGCTCCAAATCTGCAGAGCTGGAAATAACAACAGTATCTGATATTATTGAGCACTTTACAGTGCGCTAGACACTGCGCCAATTACTTTCCACTAGCTAATATTTACCTGGTGAGGTAGATATTATAACTGGTAAGGTAGATATTATCTTCAATTTATAGATGAGAAATGAGGTATAAAGTAAACTTTTTAAGATTTCAAAGTGAGTAAATAACAAAGATAGGACTGAAACCCAGGCATAAATAACAAAGATAGGACTGAAACCCAGGCGATCTGACCCTTGAACTCATACTCTTAAATGCTATGTTAAACTATCAGTATGCATGTAAAATGAAAAAAAAAAATCAGCTTTTGGGATTAAGTACTGATTAATGACTATAATTAAATTAAAAGGGAAGAAGGGAGAAGAGAGAAGAAAATGGAAAAAGAAGAGAGTTATCACTCATATGATTTAAACTTTTAGTCTCAAAGCTGGCTAAGCTACGTCAAGCTTCCCAAGGTCACTTATATCAACGATGCTGATAGCAATGTGGATGTTCCTATCACTTAATCTAAAACTGCTATCACTTACTTTTTCCTTTTGGGAAAAAACCCACCCGAATTCTATGTGATTTTTTGGGAATGTCTGTCATATGGCTCTACCTGCCTAGTCATGGAGTGGAAAATAATGGCATTTAAGAGCATCAGATTCCCTGAGACCAAGAAAGTGCATGTATGTCCCAAGTTGGGTCAACTGTTTTCTGACATATGCATATTGGAAGAGAGAGTATTTCTTTCTCTCAGATCATGGCTAGAAAGATGTTTGTAGATTTGCTATATGGAGAACATAACTGAGAGTAAAGCCAAGGGCGAGCAAGAGACGGAGAGACATCAGAGTGTTTAAAATCCTGCATCTAGACACTAACATCAGGCCTTAGGTTTCTCAGTTATACAAGTCAGTAATTCCTGTATCTTCCTTTTCCCCTCCTCTAACCTGGTTTGAGTTGGATTTGGCACTCATAGTCCAAAGAGTCTTAACTACGACTCTTCTTTTTACCATAGTTAAAAGAAAAAAAAAAATAAATTTCTCCAGAAATTCTGGTTTGGGCCTTGTCTGTGTGTATGGGGACAACAACTCTCCTTAGGTCAGGAAAGGGCTGAAGCAAGCCAAACCTAGAACAGATTTGTCATGAGTGGTTCAATACATCTATGGATAAGGCAAAGTAAGGCACAACTGTTCTAGAGAAATGCTCCCTACACCTTGGTAAAAGAGGGGAGTAGTAAGGAATGCTTGCACAATTAGAAAATTCAGATTCAGGACCTCAGTTCCCAACAACTAGAGTGCTTCGCCATTTAACACCCAATTCCATTTTTTAGGAACAGTTTACTCAGGTGCCTCTACCTCATCTGGAACTTGAAAAGCTAGGAAAAAAAAAAAAATTCTCTCAGCTCCGGGAACCCTTATAATAGCTAATATGTATTGAATGCTTACAATGTATTAAATATTTTATATGTAATTTCTTACTGTTTATTTGAAATAATACTGTGAGGTATGCACTGTTGTTATCCTTAGTTTGCAGATGATGAAACAGAAACTCAAGACAAGTAGCTTGTCCAAGGTAGTAAGTGGTGGAGACAAATTCTAATATATGATGGTCTCACCCCAGACCTCATGGTTCTGAACTATTGTTTTAGTACCTCCTAGCAAGCTTCTTCAAAAGTAGAAGGGCAAAAAAGAAATGTTACCAACCCAAAGAATTACTGAGGAACCTTATTTCCTGTACCCCGAGGTGACGTGGGGACCCCCTACCACTCCAAATTCGAATGTTTTCATAATCTGTCTTGGGTAGGAGGTCACAGATAGATTTTTAACATTGAAAGGGACCTCAGAGGCCATACAATATGAAGGTTTTATATTGTAGATGACAAAACTGAAGTCCAGAGAGGCTAGGAAACTTGTTCATGGTCATGTAAGTTGTTCCTGCAGTCAGGCTGGAGCCTCAGGACTTTTCATCTGGTTCTGTGCTGCCTCCCAAAGAAAACACCGATTACGCATACATTATGTGCCAGGCTCCACGTGCTAAGCACTTCAAGTGGGTTATCTCATTTAACCACTAAGACAACTCTGTGAATTAGGAGAAAAGTAGCACTGGCTCTAGAGCAAGGCTGCCTTGATTCAAATCCAGCAGACACTTACTTGGTGTGTAACTTTTGGAAAATTACGAATTTTCCCTCTGGCTTTAATTTCCTTAATGATAAAGTGGGATAAGAATACTTATTACCTCAATGGGTTGTTCTAAGGATTAAAATAGGTTAATACATGCAAAGGACTTAAAACATTGCCTGGTATCTAATAATTGTCAGATAAATACTGGCTAGTGTTATTATTATTATAGACGAAAAGACTGAGAGTAATTAAATAAAATATCCAAGGTTACTAAATTAGTAAATAGCAGAGGTAGGATTTAAACCCAACTCCTCTGTCTCCAGAGCCTTCACCACATTAATATCTTCAAATATTTCATCACTCAACCCTTCCACACTCTCTTGGTAAAAAAAAAAAAAATAAAAGTTGGAGTCATAAATTTGTGAAAGCAGAAAGGGAAGAATAAAAACAATAATTTGAGGGTCTCCTCAAAGTAAACAAGGGCCTGGGTGCTTACAAGGAAAAAGACAGGTCATTTCTTGGTTTCTACTCTCTTTGTGTCATATAATAACTGCCAATTAATATCTCCAGCCCAAACCTCTGCTCTGAGTTTCATGCTCATATTTCCAATTGCCTTATCCTATAACTCTACGTGGAGACGAAGAGATCTCCAAATGAGTAAGTCTAAAACAGAATTCTTGATTTCGCTATCTCCTCCAAACTTGTTATTTCCTCCAGTCATCTCATCTCAATTAATGGCACCACTTACTAAACCCAGGTGCTCATACCAAAAAGCCTAGACTAAGTCACCTGATTCCTCCCTTCCTATTACTCCTCAAATACAATTAATTGGCAAGTCTTGATGGCTCTTTCATCTTATATCCTAAACCAAACCAGTTCTAATCATTCTATAGTTCTCATCCACTACTAACCACCCTAATCTAAGCCACAGTAAGACTTTGCCTAGACTATTGTAACAGACTTCTAACCAGACTGTTTCTACTTTTGCCTCTTACTGTCTGCTCTCCACATAGCAGCCAGAATGTTCATTTAAAAAATATATATATCAGATCACATCACTCTTATGCTCATATCTCACAGCACAAAAGAAATCTAAATTCTTTTATGCATGTTAACAAAACTTACATGATCTGGAAGGTGCTTACTTCTCCTAACTCATCTATCACTATTCATTGATTTTTCTTTTCCTCAAACACACCAAGCTGTGTCTCTTTGCTTTAAACACCCTTCCTTTTCCTCAAATCTTTAACAGTTCTTTGCTGAAATCTCAGCTCCTCAGAGAGGCATTCTTAGACTATTTACCTAGAATAGCCTCTTAATCCTGCTCCTTTCTTATTTATCCTTAGCTCTTAACACTGCTTGAATTTCCTTTCTTTTTTTCCTTGTAATGTGTATGTATTTTCCAACTATAAGCTCTATAAGAGTTTTATTGAACAAAGAAAAAATATCTCCATTTATTAAATGGGTGCCAGGAATTGATGTATGTTTTATCATGTTATTATATTTAATCCTCACAAAAACCATATGTGGCAGTTTATTAATGATCTGGCAGGTGACGTAGTTGAAATTCAAGGTTAAAAGTCAAAGCAAAGCAACTTACTGCACAACTAAACTAGTAAGTGGCTAATATTACAAAGTCAGGTCTCTTTAATTCTAAACGTAGGCATGCTGCAAGTGTTCTGCTTACCTTAAAAATACTGATATGGAATAAGTTATAAAGAGCTTCCAGGTGCTCCCAAGATGATGGAACTACTGAATAAATTAGGGTGCAGCTGTTTAAACAATGACCTGATGAAGCTCTGGATTTAAATGCAGATCATAAGGTCTAAAATCTAATCATAGTTCATGCCCTCTGGTGGCAGTTAACAGAACAGCATCCACACCAGGAACCAGGGCCCTACTCTCCACCTTGTCATTGTCCTACATAATAATTACAAGCTTTGTGAAGTTATTAGACTCTATGGTGGTCAAGATGATTCCATGACAGTCCCAACGTATTCTTTCCTCCTAGAAGAGCTTTGTATATGTGTGTATATACAAACACATGTACTGAAATATGCCACTCTCTGTACAGTCTTAGACAACTTGCTTTCCTCTTCCTGTTTCTGTATTTGTCAGATAAGAACACTGAATTAAAGCAGTGCTTTCAAACCAAGGTTTGGTGGCCTATCTAAATTTTGCCCCAAGAGTGACAGAAATGAGAAGTAGAACTAGAAGACAGGTAAGTGCTGAACAAACTGTCTTCCCTGAGGAAGAAGTGATTGTATTGGGGAAGGACTGTTAGGATTCCTTTTAGCTCTGATAGGATTCTATCACCACTTCTCAGCTATACCCCCATATACACACTGAAACACAAATTAATTCAGATTAACTTAATTGGGGGTGGTAGTTGTGACTAATCTTGAGCTAGGCATAGCTATAGATGGTTTTGGAATTCCCCATATTTTAAAAAATTAACTTTATAAACATTTAAGCCACCATGGTTAAAGTCAGTTCTTTCTAAAATTTTGTTTTTGTTTTTTTTCCCCCCATAAATTTCTATAAACAGAGTTCAAATTCCTGTGACCAGAAAATGAAATATGCATCTTTTTAAATCCCCCTTTTTATTGACGGGTCCAGGAGGTGACTTAGTAAATGAAAAGGCTGATCAGTGACAGAAACATACAAAAGGTTCCTTTCAAGTCAATGTACCATATATACACCGGAGTACATGACCAAGTTTGCTAAGCAGGCAGTTTGTACTGGGATCCTAATACACTTGGTTAGGGGCCACCAGAGGCTGGCTTCTGCTCTAGACCAGTGACTCTCAAACTTAGACACTGGAATCTCCTAGGGAGCATTAAACGGTACATCCGTATCACCCCAGAAATTCTGATTTAACTGATCTAAGGCCTAGGCACTGAAAATTTTAAGAGCTCCCTAAGTGATCCTAACTGGCAGCCAAGTTTGAGAACTAGTGATCCAGACAGCCCTGTTTACAAGAAATAATCAGTCTTGAGTAGTAAAAAAGGTCAGTAGAACAAAGGGACATGAGGAAAAGTTTGGCAGCACCGATAGATAACGTCACCTGTAGATCATCCTACCTTTCTACCTTTTTCCCTGGAGGACTCTTGTGAGGGAGCAATAAATGTTCTTATGAGAACAGAACATGTGCGCGCACACACACACACACACAAATCATACAAAATTTTAATAGAGAAAGAATGCTCTTCTAGAGCAATGCTTCCCAAATATAGACCAATTGCATTAGAGTCTCGGGAGAGCCATTTACCATGCAGAATCCCAAGCCCCATTACCTAGAGATTCTGATTCAGCAACTCTGGGGAGAGGTCCAGAGGAGGCCTGGGGAACATGAACACACACACATATATATGTATAATTATATATATAATTTATTTAAAACTTTATTTTGAAAAATTTTAAACCTAGAGAAAAGTAGTAAAAATAGCATATGAACAACTATGTATCCTTCACTTAGATTCAATAATTACTAACATTTTACCACATTTTCCCATATACCTACATACGCTTTTTCTTCTGAACTATGTGAAATTTAGAGACATCATGATACTTTACCTCTAAATACATCGGTACATTTGTCCTCAGAACAAGGACAGTATCCTTTAATACTGCATTATTATCACACTCAAGAATTTAAAAAATATTCTCAATCACCCCCAAAATGTTCTCTATAATAGCTGTTTAATTTTTTAATACAGGATCCAATCAAGAATCACATATTGCATTTGGTTGTCATGTTTCTTTAGTCTCCTTTAATCTAGAACAGCCCTGTTGTCTTTTGTTTTTTATGAAACTGATATTTTTGAAGAGTTTGGGTTAGCTGTTTTATAGAATGTCCCACAATTTTTATTTTTTCTAATTGCTTCCTTATAATTAATTAGGTTCATGTTAAACAGTTTTGACAAAAATACTATACAAGTAATGCTGACTACTTCTCACTGCATTACTTCAAGAGGCACATGTCAGTTTGTCAAATTATTGATGATACTAAATTTGATCACTTGTTATGGGTGACTGACAGATTTCTTCACTGCAATCCCTTTGTAACAGGTAATCTGTGGGAAGAAACTTGAGACTGAATATTCTATTCTCCAATAAGCTTTTTTACCCTCTGGTTTTAGCATTCATTGATTATCTTTCACTGAATCTATTAAAATGGCAATTTTCTATCATTCCATCTATATTTATTAGCTGGCATTCTGTAAAGACGGTCTTTCCTTGAAACTTGATTTTTTTTCCTTGTATATCACTAGGGAACCATGAATGCTACTACCATTGTTCTTTTATTTTTATTATTCTTTTTAATACTCATATTGTTTCAATTTTGGTTAGTAAGAACCCCTTCGAGCTAGCTCCTGTGTTCTTTTGATATGTCTCCATTATTCTTTGAGACTTCTTTGCCTTCTGGCATAGCAAGATGTTCCAGATTCCCCTTGTATTTTCTCTTCTGCTCAGCCTTTGAATCAGCCATTTCTCCAAGGAGCATAATTCCTTTTAGTGGAAAATGGGATTTGGAAACCAAAATCAAGGTGTGCTCATTGCTTCTGAGGTGTCTCTGAGGTGTCACTGCTTCCAGGCCTTTTCAATGGACAGTGCTTGGAAAATATATACATATGATACAAATATATAAGTTAAAGTTTAGAGTCCATACAGATGCCTCCTATCAAATCCTGTACTGCAGCATTCTTCTTCATCTTCTCCCACTCCACATTTGTATGTTATTTACTCATTTGCTCTATTTTCAATACATGTAAAATAGTTTCAGATTATGGCAAAACCATTAATATTAAGAAAAAGTCAGAATTTCTTTGCAGTTTCATTTTTTCTTTAAAATATGCTCCATTAAGGGTATACAGTGAAGGTTCAGTGTTCAGGTTATTTGAATTCTTTTTTCAATATGGTTATGATATGCATTTAATACACGATTCGGTTTGTTTCTGCTTTGTTCATCTTTTTTGGTTTAATTTTATTTATTAAGTAAAACATTTATATAATACAAAGTCAAAAGATTATAAAATGGTATTCTCAGAGAATACCATTCTCTCTCTCATTATCATAATTTCCACCGTATTCCCAGACACTCCCAACAGGTGACCTTTCCATTATGTTCTGGTTTCATATTACTGTGTTTCTCTCCATAAAACTAAGTATATAAAATAATTTCATATATATTATATATGTGTATGTGTGTATAAACACACGTTTCCTCTTTCTCAAAAGGGGCATTAAGTACATTTACATTGTTGTGCAACTATCACCGCCACCCACTCCCAGAACTTTTTCATCTTTCCCAACTGAAACTCTGTACCCATTAAACAGTAACTCCCTATCCCCTTCTTTCTCCCAAGCTCCTGGCAACCACCATTCTATTTTCAGTCTCTGTGAATTTCTCTATATTAAGCTCCCGCAGATAGATAAGTGCCATTATATAGTATTTGTCCTTTGTACCTGGCTTATTTCACTTAGCAGGATGTCTTAAGTTTCATCCACACTGTAGTATGTGGCAGAATTTCCTTTAGTTTAAAGGCTGAATAACATTCCATTGTATATACATGTATACACCGTATTTGTTTACCTGTTATTCTGTTGATTGACAATTGGATTGCTTCAACCTTTTGGTCATTGTGAATAATGCTGCTAAACATAGGTATACAAATATCTGCTTGAGCCCCTGGCTTTCATTCTTTTGCCTATATACCCAGAAGTGTAATTTCTGAATCATATAGTAATTCTATTTTTAATTTTTTGAGAAACCACCATATTGTTTTTCCATAGTGGCTGCACCATTTTACATTCCCACTAGTAATACACAAGAGTTCCAGTTTCTTCACATCCTCACCAACACTTGCTATTTTCTATTTATTTGATAATAGCCATCCATCCTAATGGGTGTGGAGTGCTTATCTCTCTGTGGTTTTGATTTGCATTTCCCTAATGATTAGTGATGTTGAGCATCTTTTCATGTGCTTAGTGGCCATTTGCCTATCTTCTTTAGAGTAATGTCTTTTCAAGTCTTTTGTCCATTTTTAGATCTTTTTTTTTTTTTTGTTTTTGTTTAGTATTTCGGTGTTGAAGGAGTTTTTAAAAATTATATATATATATATATATATATATATATATATATATATATATATTATATATATATATATATATATATTCTGGTTACTAACTCCTTACCAGATATATAATTTGCAAATATTTTCTCCCATTGAGTGAGTTCCCTTTTCACTCTGTTGATAGTGTCCTTTGATGAACAAAATTTTGATGCAGTCAAATTTTTTTCTTTTGTTGCCTGTGCTTTTGGTATCATATCCAAGAAATCATTGCCAAATCCAGTGTCGTGAAGCTTTTCCTCTATGTTTTTCTTCTAAGAGTTGATCCGTTTTGAGTTAATTATTGTATTTAGTGTATGGTAAAGGTCCAATTTCATTCTTTTGCATGGAGATATACAGTTTCCTCAACACTATATGTTGAATCAGATATGTGATTTAAAAAAAAAAAAGCTTTATTGAGATATAACTCACACCCAATAAGTATATGATTCAGTGATTTTTAAGTGCAAGATCATTGTGCCTAATTTTAGAATATTTTCATCACTCTTCCAAAAAGAAACCTCATATCTATTAGCAGCCACTCTCATTTCTCCCTGGAAAATACTAATCTACTTTCTGTCTTTAATGACTTACCTATTTTCTCCCATTGTGTGGTTGTCTTTTACTTTCTTGTGTCCATAAAAGCACAAAAGCTTTTAATTTTGATGAGGTCCAATCTATCTAGTTTTTCTTTAGTTGTTTGTGCTTTTGGTGCCATATCTAAGAAATTATTGCCTAATCCGAGGTTTACTCCTATGTTTTTTTCTAAGAGTTTTATAGTTTTAGCTCTTACATTAAGGTCTATCATCCACTTGAAGTTAATTTTTGTATATAGTGTGAAGGCAGGGTCCAACTTCATTCTTTTGCATGTGGATAGCCAGTTGTCCCTGCATCAGTTGTTGACAAACCCCACTGAACTGACTTAACACTCTTGTTAAAAATCGACTGAGCATAAATGTATGGCTTTATTTTTGGATTCTTAAATCTAACCCACTGATTTCTATGTCTACCTTTATGTCAGTACCACAATATCCTAAGTACTGTAGTTTTGCAGTAACAGTTTTGAAATTGGGGAGCATGGCATAGGGAAGGCAGTTAGCATTAATGTAATGGCTAGGTATAGAACCAGAGGAGAAAAAGAGCAATCAGAGGGATCATTTTATAAACTATATAAACGTCTAACCATTGTACTGTATACCTGAAATCAATAATGAAATTAAATAAAAAATAAATTGGGAAATATGAGTTCCCAGTAGTGTGCTGAATTTTGTCGAAGTTCATGACTTTCTTCCTTATTCATTAATGTCTTCAGTACTTTTGTTTTTTGTCCTCTTAGCCTGTCTTACCTTAAGAGAGCTATGTTAAATGTTAAATCTCCTATTAGAGTGTTTGTCTGTATCTCTTTGCATCTATCATAATTTCTATTTTGGTACTGAAATATTTGGTACTGAAATATTTATAACCATTACACTTTCATTGGGATTTGTGACACCTTTAAGCATTATAAAGTGGCTTCCTTGTCTTGTTTAATGCATCTTGATCTGAATTCTACCTTCTCTAATACCAAAATTGTAACTTCTGCTATTATATCACTTGAATATCCATGGTGTATCCTTGATCATCATTTTATTTTTAGCTTTTCTGATTCACTTTACATATATGTCCACTGTACACAGTATAAAGCTGGGTTTAACTTTGAGTACCAATCTGAAAATTATTTCCTTTTAATAGTTAAGTTAAAACCACTTACATTTATTATTATGCATCTGGTTTCAACTCTGTTTTATTTCCTGTGTTTTCCATATTAGTTTATCTCTTTCTCTGTGTGGTCTATTTCTTGATCTTGTTGTTCCTTTGGTATTTGGACAGTTTTGGAATTTTGTTTTAACTTTCTCATTTACACTTCTACTATTTGGTTTATTAGTTTTAAGTGATATCCTTTGATCCTATCTAAGGATATTACAGTAGGAAAGTGGCTTGCTTTCTGGTTCCAGTGTTTTGCTCGGCAGGCTCCTGCAGCACTCCAATCTTCTCTGTTGCTCATCTCCTGCAGTTCATGGAAGTAACTAGTAATCAGTGGCCACCACCAGCAGCAGCAGCATCAGCCTTCCTCACCTTAAGTGGTTTTGCAGCAGTTTCTCCAAAAAGACACCTTTCCCTGAATAACTTTCCTAGAGCCCTAAAGGGTAAATTTCTAACAAGTTCTACAGCTGTGGCACCATAGTGACTTCTCTTGTCCAGTGAGCCATAGCTGTGCCCTCTCCAACAAGTTCTACATCTCAGCTCTGAGAATGGGGGAGGGTACACTCTTCTTTGGGCCCTCTATCTTGGCCCCAGTGTAGTGGCTTCTCCTGTGTCTGCTATTCTTCTATCCTTTAGAGTTCTCTTTTCTTTCGAGTAGCCTATCCCTCATTCCTCTAATCCTCTGTTACAGTCAACTATTAAACTTTCTGCGTTCAAATTACTGTGTGGGTTCTCTCTCTTCATGAGACCTAGACTGATACATATACTATTTTCTTGTTCCTACTTCTGTTTTTGCCTTAGATTGACAATCTTTTTTTGGCTGAAGCTCTTTCTCTAATTCCTCCGAAAGGGCTTGGGGTTATAGGGTTTCCTAAGTTCTTGCATGCTGAAAACGGTTTCAGTAATAATCTCATTACTTGAAACAGCTTGTCTTGATATAAAATTCTTGTTCTCACTTTTTTCTCTTGAATTTCTTGAAAACATTGTTTCACTTCTTTTCACTTTGTACTCTGCTGTTGAGAAGTATGATGCAAACCTGACTTTTTTACCCCTGTAAATAATTTGGCCTTTTTGCTGGAGGCTTAAGAGGAATTTTTCTTTATTCTTAAAGTGTAATTGTTTTATGAGAATATGTCTTAGAGTTGACCAATCTGAATCAATTTTCTTAGGAATGAGGTAGGTTCTTTCAATATGTAGATTCAAGTCTTTAATGTTTGGAAAATTTTCTTGTATTATAATTTTAAGTATTAATTTTATTCCATTGTTTAGTTTATTTTCTTCAGGAGCTCCAATTATACATACATACAAACATATATAGATACACACTGGATCTTTGTTGAGTAGGTTCTATATCTATTAGTTCCTTTCTGATACTTTTTGACCTTTCCTAATATTTATTTTTATTTTCTTGGCAATTTTTATTTCTCTTCTCAATGTCCGTTATTATATTTTAGTTGAACCTAATGTCCCATTGGGCACCTGGAATTGAGTCTTCAATTGAAATAATTTTGTCTTTCTTCATTGTTTTTTCTTAAGTTTGGATAATTCTATTTTTTATATCTTCTTGTCTATTGTGCATTTCTAGTTTGGCTTTTAAAATCTATGATTCAAGGTTATTTTTTCATGTCTGTCAATACTTGTTTAATTCAAGTTGGGTTGTCATACAATAGTGTTCCTCTGGTTAGTCATTTATTTTCAGTAGTTAAAATGGTCTTATCCACATCTGTTTTCTGTCATATAGAAACATTTTATGAATGTTGACTGCTGTTTCCTAATCAATTGAAATGTACTGTCTTTTCCTGGACCAGCAAAAACAGGAAGTTCTATTTGGCCGGGGATCTGGAGTCATGAGTATTTCTATTGGCCTAGTGAAAAGCAGTTTCTTTAGTAGATGGGATGGATGGAAAGATCAATATGTCTTTTGATTTTATGATTCTCTTTTGTTCCTATATAAATTACCATCCCTTGATTCCTTCTTTTCCTTTAGGATTAAGTATCCCTTTCCCCCAAAGGTAGTTATCTTCCCAAGACTGCTATCTCCAGTCCCTTACACTTTCAATTCACAATCTTCCTTCTGATTTACCAGAAGCCAATGCTCTGGTCCCATAGGTCTTAGCTCTGTTCTTAGCATTTCCCACTCTGGATGAGACTTTTTCTGGGGATTATGTTAAACCCCTACTGCCCTCTCTCTTTTTTAAGCAGTTCCCACTTACATACCATTCTTCATTCTGGCATCAATCTGGTACTGACTGTACTAGTTTCGGTTCTTTATAACTGAACATATAGACTAACATGTAATTGAAATCTGTGATATTCTTGACTCCTATTTATGTTTAGGCATGAGTTCTGGGTGCATTGATTTGCTTTCCTTTTTGATCTGTACACTTATGGAGAATTTATGGAAAGATTTTGATTTAAGTGGTCACCATTATCCCTGAGACCTTTTATTTTTAATAGCCTCCCAAGATACTTCTAAACAATTATTCCTAAAGTAGGTTGAGAATAATCTGGTACCATATGACTATAAAAAGAATTGAAGAATATCTCTATACTACTAAGAAGTCATTTCAGGACATATTGTTAAATGAAAAAAGCAAGGTCGAGAAAAGTATGTATAGAATGCTGTCATTTATATAAAAAGGTGGAGGATACATATCTATATATGTACACACACCTATACACACATGAATACATTTTTTATATTTAAAAAATTGACTATAAACTATAAAAGAAAGTGGTTACCTATGGCAAAAGAAAGGAATAGAATGAAGAGGATTTCACTGAATATGCTTTGCTGTGTGGCTTTGTCTTTAAGAAAAATGTGTATCGTTTATGTATTTATAAAATAAAATTTAAAAAAGCAATCTCTAAAAATCAAAATTAAAATGAAACAAGTGAGTCTAAGTTTATATCAAGTTGGTAGCACTGCTACCCAGGGAGAAACTAATCCAATTGACTTTATAACACATTACTTGATTGTATTTCCCTTGAATAGAAAAAAAAGAAAGGCAAATAACTCAAATACTGTTAGTACTCATAATGATGGTAGTGTTGGCATTGTTATCCTAAGACTGTTGTATGTGTATTGAGGAAAAAGCAAATGAGTTATTTTGTTAGTGACATAGAGAACTAGAGTTTTGTTGTTGTACAACGGAGACACAGATTTACGAGAGCAAAGATGAAATAAGTATACCACTGTCCTGAATTTTAGTAGTAAGTATCAAAATGAACTAATGATTTTTTTATCTTAATAATAAAAAAAGGATGTTCCTACCACTCTATATCAAAAAGACTTAGAAAAAATGACCAACCCACTAGCTTTGAGCACTCTATTGCTCAGATTATGGTCTCTAAATACCATTTCCCACTAAAAGGAGCTAAGGCGCCTAAAAGAAATAGCTGATTTCATATTTGTGGCAAGAAATGTACAAGACAAACAAGGAACACTTTGAAATTCCAAAAATCCAAGAGAGCTATCAAACAATAAAGAGTGAGGAGACAACTTGATGAGGCTCCTATGAGGCCAAAGGTAGGACAATTCAAGAATCAATAAAAACAATTAGTACAATGAACTAAAACACATTGAATATGTATAAATCCTTGACTTTATGATACTAAACAACAAGAAAACCCTCCTAAATCTTTTTGAAGGATGTCAGTAAAGCAATTCATAATTTTGAAAACTGGTAAATATAGAAAATAATTGAGCATTTAAACCATCTTTCTTGCACAAATTATGCCTAAGGACAACCAAATAGTTGATGAAAACTTATTTTAATAGGTGTATTCCATTTAAGTTATGTGGACAGAATAATAAGATTTAAATTTCTCATTTTTCAAGTATAATAAATTGATGAATCTAAATCAGAGGTTATCAAACTATAGCCAGCAGGCTGGCCACCCATTTTGCCCATTTGTTTGTGTATTGTCTATGGCTGCTTTCATACTACAAAGACAAAGTTGAGTAGCTGCAATAGAGAATCTATGGCCTGTAAGCCTCAAATATTTACTATCAGACCTGTTAAGGAAATCTGTCAACCCTTGATCTAGACCACAAGCAGTAATGACTGCTACATTATAAAAGAAAGAGATAATCAAACTGTACATGTTTCGTAATAGAAGTAAACACCACCATTTATGAATTATTATGAAAAAAATTGAAACTGAACCTAATCAAGCCTCTAGATCTAGCTACCAATTTCTAGGAAAGAGAGGATAGAGAAACATGTTAAATGATCCCATACATAATCAACAAAATCTAATTGTGGGAAATTTTGAAGACAAATGACTTAGGGTTTTCAATTAATAAACTGCAAAAAAAAAAAAAATTGAGAAGGAGAACCTAAAGGTTAAAAGAGATTTAAGGGACATATCAACCAATTGCAATATGTGGATCTTATTTGGATCCTGATTCAAAGAAACTGTGAGAGAGAGAGAGAGAGAGAGAGAGAGAGAGAAACAGAGACACAGAGAAACAAAGAGAGACACATAGGGAAAATTTAAACACTGAGTAAATATTTGTTAATATTTGTAAATATTTGTGTGATACTGTTATAATTGTGTTTTAAAATATTATCTATAAGTGATATATACTAAATATTAATGACAAAATGATACTATGTTTGGGCAATTCGGCAGACAGGGGCAGGCTATAAAGGTACAGATAAAACAAGATTGGCTCTGTGTTAATAATTATCAAAGACAAAGGATACATGGACATTCATAGTGCTATCCTTTCTACTTTTGTATATGTTTGAAATTTTACACTAAAAATAATTTGTTAATGGGGGAAAATGCTAAATAACTTTTCAAAGCATTTTCAAACAGTACATGTCCTGTAATGCTCAATTAATCTAGTACAGCCTCCTGATGGGAACATATCCCATAGCCCATAACTCATCTCTCCCTAGCCTCCACTGAGACTCACTGCAATAATGATTCACAGTAACTGAAGAGATTGGCTAAATCTCTCAGGTACACTGAGGCAAAAAAAAAAAAAAAAAGTGAACTTAAGGAGAAAAATCTAGTGGAGTTAGTAGTTAAATAGAATAATGCATTTTATTGGATAATTAACTCAAAGGAAGAAAATTCCCAGGACTAAGTAAGAATTTAGGGTAAAGGAGAAAAGGGACCCTTATAAAGGTCATCCTTTTTACTGGAAAAATTTCCCCTCAGTTCTTGTTATCATTGTAGGATTTGGCAAAAGCTCTATGGCTTTTTGAGGGAGATTAAATGGCAAGACCTCCTTCCAGTCTGTCTCTCAGGGTAAATGGGAACTGACAAAGAAAGATGAAAAGTGTGGTTTTTTTTGTTAGAAAAAGGAGAGTCTGAGATGCTTGGCTCTCATAAGTTAATGTAGAGATGAAATTAACCTGATTTTACAGCTCATTTTATTTTGCGTGTGCCTTTTCTTTTGGACCATATGAAAAAGAAGAGACAGGCAGGGGGACTCTAGGTTTTTCCATAATGGGATGGACAACTTTGGGAAGATAACTACTTGACTAAGGAGAGCTTGGGTCTAGTTACTCACCCAGAGGGGGCTGCAGCATACCCCCATTCTTCTCACAGTTCCCAATAGGCTGGATTTCAGCTGAGTCAACCAGCCGCCAGAAGTCATTCTTGTTGTCGCTGCCATCAAGGCGCAGGCGGAGGCGAGCACCTGTCAGTCCAACTACTGTGGCAATACAGGTGGATGTGGTGTTCCTGGGGTCCTGTGCTTCCAATTTCATGCTGATCTTGAACTCGTTGCTTGGAGGTGTGTAGGACTGAGGAGAACAAGCCATGGGGATTAGGCAGACTAAGGTAAATGGCATTTTCAGTAATGGCGTTAAGAGATGGAATCTGAAAATTTATGCTTTAGACTCAAAGTGGTTACAGCTGGGCCAGGGACAACCACCCTGAATTATTCCCTAATACTGAGGAAGGGTTACATGCAAAAGGAACATTGACAGGTAAGATGAAGGGGAAAAAACTACTTTCTACTAAAGCATCAAGTATTGACTCACACAAGTTAGAAAAGGACAAGTGTGCCTCAAATGATCCTAACTTAAATGCTTTCTCATCCTATCTTCCTTCCCTAACTCCCTAATCCTCTAGGTGTTTATAACGTTTTCTTTTCAGAAATCACCTTATTTACCTATCATATCTTTAGTGTCTCTTCATGGAGCATTTCAGTATATTGGTCTGTATATCCACCACACAGACTATTGGGGATTAATTTTTTTCTTATTTTGGCATTATTTTATAAATCAATTCATATTTTTAAAACAATTTTAAGTTATAATTGACATACAATAAACCATACACTTTGGTAAGTCTTGACATATGTATACATCCACGATACCATATACATCACATACACCTTTGAAACCATCACCACAACCAAGATAATGAACATGGACTTGTTTTCTTACGTCCCTTTATAATCCCTCTGTCGGGCCTTCCCAGACTCTTGTCGCTAGGCGGTGATCTACTTTCTCAGCATAACTATCTTGAAAGTCAACCATATTGTTGAATGTATCAATAATTCATTTTTGTTTTTTTTTAAGGACTTTTTAAGAGCAGGTTTACGTTCATAACAAAATTGAGAGGAAGGTACAGAGATTTCCCATATATATCTGCCCCCACATATGTACAGTCTCTTCTATTATCAGCATCCCCCACCACAGTGTTACATTTGTTACAACTGATAAACCTATATTGTACATCATAATCACCTGAAGTCCACAGTTTACATTAGGGTTCTGTTGGTCTTGTACATTCTATGGGTTTGTTCAAATGTATAATGGCACACATCTACCACTATAGTATCATACAAAATAGTTTCACTGCCCTAAAAATCCTCTGTGATCTGCTTATTCATCTGTCCCCCACTCAACCACAGGCAACTCCTAATCTTTTTATTGTCTCCATAATTTTGCCCTTTTAAGAATGTCACATAATTGAAATCATAGAATACGCAGCCTTTTCAAAGTGGCTTCTTTCCCTTAGTAATATGCATTTAAGTTTCCTCCATGTCTTTTCATGACTTGCTAGCTCATTTCTCTTTAGAGCTGAATAATAATCCTCAGTCTGGTTATAACACAGTTTATTTATCCGTTCACCTACTGAAGGGCATCTAGGTTGCTTCCAAGTTTTGTCAATTACGAATGAAGCTGCAATAAACATCCATATACAGGTTTTTGTGTGGTCATGAGTTGTCATGTCCTTTGGGTAAACACCAAGGAATGACACATGGTATGAGTACATTTAGTTTTGTAAGATCACCAATCTGTCTGACAAGACGGTTGCACCATTTTACATTCCCACGAGCGATGAGTGAGAATTATTGCTGCTCCACATCCTCACTAGCATTTGGTATCAGTGTTCTGGATTTTGACCATTCTAATAGGTGTGCAGTATTTCACTGTTGTTTTAATTTGCTTTTCTGTTATGTGCTATCTTTTTTGGTGAGGTGTCTAAAATGATTGGCACATTTTTAATTAAGTTGTTGGCTTTCTTATTGTTTTTAAGTGTTTGTTGCATATTTTGTATAACACTCTTTTACCAGATGTCTTTTGTACATATTTCCTCCCAGTCCGTGGCTTCTCCTCTTATTCTCTTGACAGTGTCTTTCACAGAAGTTTTTAATTTTAATGATGTCTAGCTTATCAATTTTCTTTCATGGATCATGCCTTTGGTATTGTATCTAAAAACTCATTATCATACCCAAGGTTACCTTGTTTTTCTCTTATCTTCTAGGAGTTTTATAGTTTTAAGTTTTACCTTTAGAGTTGTGGTCTATTTTGAATTAATTTTTGTGAAAGAAGTAAGGTCTGTATCTAGATTTTTTTTTTTTTTTTGCATGAGGCTGTTCAGTTGTTTCAGCATTATTTGTTGAAAAGACTATCTTTGCTCCACTGTATTGCCTTTGCTCCTTAAAGATCAGTTGACTATATTTATGTAGGACTATTTGGGGGCTCTCTATTCCGTTTCATTGAGCTATCCATCTCTTCTTTTGCCAATATCACACTGTTCTGATTATTGTAGCTTTATAGTAAGTCTTGAATTTGGGTAGTGTCAGTCTTCAAAGTTTGTTCTTCTCCTTCAACATCGTGTTGGCTCTTCTGGGTCTTTTGCTTCTCTATATAAACTTTAGAATCAGTTTTTCAATATCCACAAAATAACTTGCTGGAATGTGTATTAAGCTTGCACTGAATCTATAGATCAAATTGAGAAGAACTGACATTTTGACAATATTGTGTCTTCCTATTCTTGAACATGGATTATCTCTGTGTGTTTAAGTTCTTCTTTGATTTTATTTAGTTTTGTAGTTTTCCTCAGATAAAATTTATACTTATTTTGTTATGTTTATACCTAAGTATTCCATTTTTGGAGGTGCTAATATAAATAGTATTGTTTTTTAAAATTTAAATTCCACTTTTTAATTGCTGGTATACAGAAAAGCGACTGACTTTTGTATATTAACCTCGTGTTTGGCAATCCTGTTATAATTGCTTATTAGTTCCAGGAATTTTGTCAATTCTTTTATATTTTCTACATAGACAATCATGTCATCTGTAAACAAACAGAGTTTTATTCTTTCCTTCCCAATCTGTATATCTTTTATTTCCTTTTCTTATTTTATTGCAATAGCTAGGAGTTCCAGTATGTTGTTGAAAAGAAATAGTGTGAGAGACGTCTTTCCCTTATTCCTGATCTTCGCAGGAAAGCTAGTTTCTCATCATTACATATGATGTTAGCTATAGAGTTTTTAAAAATAGATATTAGTATGATGTTGGCTATAGGTTTTTTACACATATTATTATTCAGCATAACTATTACACTCATCCATATTGTTGAATGTAGCAACAACTCTTTCTTTTTATTGCTGAGTAGTATATCCTAATGATGAACATTTGCTGTTTCCAGTTTTTGACTTCTACAAATAAATCTATGAACATCCATGTATAAATCTTTGTGTGGAAATACAGTTTCTATATTTCAATACATATTTTAGAAATATCTAAAAGTGGAATGGATGGGTTGTATGATAAATATATATTTAACTCACATACAAGAAAATTTACTTTTTTACAGTGTATAATTCAATGATTTTTTAAGTATATTCACAGACACAAAAATTATTCCATCTATACTGAGAACATTTGCATCATCCCCCTCCCCCCGAAAAACCCCATACCCATTAGCATTTTCTCCCCATTCTTCCCTTAGCCTAGTCCCTAGAAACCATTAATTTACTTTCTGTTTCTATGGATTTGGAGATTTAATACACAGATATTCTGGAGATTTAATATAAAAGGAATTTTCAATATGTGAGTAGCTCCTTCACTTAGCATAATGTTTAAAAAGTTCATCTACAGTGTATATCAGTACTTAATTTTCATTGCTGAATAATATTCCATTATATGCATATACTACGTTTTGCTTATTCATGCATCAGTTGATGGACATTTGGGTTGTTTTCTCTTTTTGGCTATTAAGTATAATGATACCTTCAACATCTGTATATAATTTTTTGTGTGGTCATATGTTTTCATTTCTTTCTCTTGGTTACATATCTAGGAGTGAAACTGCTGTGTCATGGTAATTCTACATTTAACATTTTGAGTAACTTTCAAACTGTTTTCTAAAGTGGCTATAGCACTTTACAATTTCACCAGCTACACAGAGGGTTCCAATTTTTCTACATCCTCACCAACACTTGTTATTGTCTGCCTTTTTGATTTCAGGTAGATGTGAACTGGTATCTTATTACAGTTTTGATTTGTATTTCCCTAAAGACTAATGATGTTAAGCATCTTTTATGTGCTAGTTGGCCATTTGTGTGTATGTGTGTGTGTGTGTGTGTGTGTGTGTGTGTGTATTCAAATTCTTTTGCCATTTAAAACAGGTTATTTATTTTAACTGTTGAGGTAGTAAAAGTTCTTCATATCTTCTGGATACAAGTTCCTTATCAGATACATAATTTGCAAATATTTTCTCCCATTGTGTGGGTCGTTTCACTTTCTTGATAGTATCTTTGGAAGCACAAAAGATTTTAATTTTGATGAAGTCCAATTTACCTAGTTTTTCTTCTGTTGTTTGTGCTTTTGGTGCCATATTTAAGAAACCACTTCCTGATCCAAGGTCATGAAGATTTACTCCTATATATTTTTTCTAGGAGTTTCACAGTTTTAGCTCTCATACTTAGGTCTGTCATCCACTTAGAGTTAATTTTTGTATATGGTGTGGAAGAGTTTCATTCTTTTGCATGTAGATAGCCAGTTGTTCCTGTATCAGTTGTTGAAAATCCCACTGAATTATCTTGGCATGTCTGTCGAAAATCAATTGAGCATAAATGTATAAGTGTATTTCTGGACTCACAAATCTAATCCACTGATCTACATGTCTATCTTTATATCAGTACCACAATGTCTTGACTACTGTAGCTTTGTAGGAAGTTTTGAAATCAGGAAATGTGATAATTGGGTGTTCTGTTGACTTGAATTCCAAGCTCCAGCTCATTCCTTAGATTTGGGAAATTCTCGTCCACTATTTGTCTGAAAATACTTTCTAGTCACTGCTCCTTTTCCTCGCCTTCAGTAATGCCCATTATTCTTATGTTTCCTCTCCTGATGGTATCAGCTAGTTCTTGTATTTCTCTTTCATTATTTTTCATTCTTCAGTTTCTCTCTTCTTCCTTCTGATTTATTTTTAGATTTCTGTCTTCGATATCACTGATCTTTTCCTCCATGGTCGATTCTATTTCCCAAGCTTGCTATTTCATGTAGTGTGTTCTTCATTGAAACCCTTTTGAGGGTTTCAATCTCCTTGCTCTGTTCGTCTAGTTGTTTTTTCAATTCCTGAAATTGTTGACTTGAGTTGTTTTAGATCTCGGTGAATTTTTTCAGAAGTACCATCCTGAATTCTGTCATTTAAGTCGCATATTTCTATGTCTGTAAGCTTATTTTCTGGAGATTTTTCTCTTTCTGAGATGCCCTGTCACCTTGGTTGTTCATGGTGTTTAATGGATTATTTTTTTGCCTGGGTACTAATGGAAGTGCATTCTGTTGTTTTTCCAGAAAGAAGATTTATTACATAAAGGTCTCTCTTTAGTCTGCTGCAAAGAAGGTGCTTTTCTTTTGATTTCCAGTAGATGGTGTCTAAGCCTCTTGGATCCCTGCTTTATACGAAGCCTAAATGTCTTTTTTATTTTCTTGTAGATATTTAAACACACTTGCTACTCTCAGTTTCAGTCCCTGTCAGTGTTAGCAACAGTTTCAGTAGTGTTTGCTCAGATTCCCCTGGGGCTCCGCAGTGATCGGTCTCAGAGGATATGGGGGGGATGGGCCCTTTGGGTTGGGGGCTTCAGGCTGCAGTTCAGCCTCGGTTTTGGAACCAGGGCCAGTAAAAATCAACTGTTGCTTCTCTACTGTCCCGTTCCGCTTCTGTGCTTTCTGCCCTGATGACTGGGCCCTGCTGCTGGCTGCTAGACGTTCCGGTACTTCCAGGCAGGTTGATCAGGGAAGCCACTGCACCTTCACCCCTTCCCCTCCTCTTGCAAAGAGCTCCGATGGCTGTGGGAGGCAGCTTCTTTATTTCTCCCAGTCCACCGCCCAGCACCCAGGGTTCTGACCCGTGGTAGCTCTTATGTGCAGATCCCACGCTCAGATGTGCTGGTGTGCAGTTTAGGTGTTTTCGTTGAGTTTTAGATGTTCAGCTTATTGTTGTTTCAAGGGGAGAGATCTGAGGATGTCTCTCACTCTGCCATGTTTCCCAGAATCCTCCTGAAATCAGGAAATGTGAATCCTCTACCTTTGCTCTCCTTTTCTAAGATTGTTTTAGTCAAAACAATTCTGGGTCCTTTGTATTTCTATATAAATTTTAGAGCAACTTCTCAATTTCTACAAAACAGGCAGCTAGGATTTTGACAGGAATTACATCAAATCAATACACCACTCTGGAGAATATTGTTGTCAGCTATGTGATTTGCCAATATTTTCTTCATGTCTATGGCTCCACGTCTAAGTCTATGGTCAATGTCTTCTGAAGAGCAGAAGTTCTGAATTCTGACATAACTGACTTTGTGATTTTTTAAAAAATGGATCATGTTTTTGATAAGCTGTTTCTTAAGGTTTTCTTTATATGTTTTGCATATTTATTAGTTCATTCATAAATATTATTATTTTTTGCTGCTATTGTAAATGGGAGGTTCCCTTCCATTATATCTTCTACTGAGTTACTTTTTACCATTGAGTAAATGCCAGCTTTAGTACTGAGGTATTAATTTTTTTTCAAGTTAATGATATATTATTCAATTCCTAGTTTTATTTAGTGATTTTCTTTGCTCAGTGGTATGTTAAAGTTTTTCTGTCGAACTATTTTTCAGAGTAATTGAACAATTTTATATTTTCACCAGTAGTTTATAAAATTCCACTTGCTTTACATCCTTGCTAATATTATGTATGATCAGTCTTTTTTCATCAGACATATTTAAATAAATGTATAGTGATATTCCCTATGCTTTTACTTTCTACTTCCCTAATAAAATGTTGACCATTAATTCATTTGCTTATTTGCCATCCATATATTTTCTTCAGTTTACGTTCTAATCTTTCAACCTGGATTCCTTTTATTTACTTTCTTTTTTCCTTTTTTGGTCTGGTCGCATTGGTAGTACAATGTTGAATAGAAGTGGTAAGAGCAGACATCCTTGTCTTGTTCCTGACCTTAAGAAAAGAGCATTTAGTCTTTTACCATTAAGTATGATGTTACCTGTAGATTTTTCATTGAAGTCTTTAGGGTTTAGAATTTAAAAAATTCCCTTCTATTTTTGTTTGCTGAGAGTTTTTATTAGTAATGGACACTGGATTTTGTCAAATGCTTTTTCTGCATCTATTTAGATGACCATATTTTTTCTTCATTAGTGTGTTCTATGGTGAATTACATTCATTGATTTTTGAATGTTAAAAAATTTCGCTTTCTTGAAATTAAACCCCATTTGACCATGAGTTACTTTTTTATATTGTTGGATTCAATTTCCTAAAATTTTGTTCAAAAATTTTACACGTATTTTCATGTGGGATGTTGCTCTGTAGTTTTCTTTTCCACCAAAGTGTTTGCCTAGTTTTGGTATCAGAAATGCTTGCCTCATAGAATGAGACAGGAGGTATCCCCTTTTCTTAAACTTTCTGGAAAAGTCTGTGTAGAATTTGCATTATTTTTTTCCTTAAATGTTTGGAACAAGTCACCAGTGAAGTCACTGAAGCCTGGAATTTTCTACAAATTAAATTTGTGTAACAGAAATAGTGCTATTCAAATTTTCTATCATCTTAAGTGAGCTTTGGTAATTTGTGTCATTCATGTAATTATCTATTTCATCTAAGTTGTCAAATTAAAGGCATAATTTTTTCATTATATTACTTTATTATCCTTTCAATATCTATAGTATAGTGATGTTACTGCTTTTGGTTCTGATATTAGTAATTTATGTTTTCTCTTTTTATTGTTGATCAATCTGAGCAAGTTTATCACTTTTATTGATCATGCAAAGAATTGGCTTTGGTTTCAATTATTTTTTCTATCGCTTTGGTTTTTTATTTGATTGATTTATGCTCTAAACTCTTTTTATGCTCTATTTCCTTTCTATTTCCTTTCCTCTGGTACTTTGGGGTCAACTTATTCTTTTTTCTTTTTTTTTTTTTTTAAGTAAGAAAGCCGAGGTCACTAAATGAAACTTTTCTTCTTTTCTAATATAGGTGTTTAGTGCTATAATTCTCCTCACTGCTTTGGCAGCATATCACAAATTCTTGAATGTTCTGCTTTTGTTTAGTTGAAAATACTTTCTAATGTCCCTAAATACCCCCGATGGTATTTAGAAATGTGATATTTAATTTCCGAATATTTGGAGATCTTCCAGATAACTTTCTGTTATTGATTTTTAATTTAATTCCAATGTATCAGAGAACACACTTCATATTACTTAAATCCTTTTAAATATCACAAGCCATATTTTATTGTCCAGAATATGGTCTAATTTGGTAAATGTTCTCTGTGCACTTGAAAAGAATGTATATTCTACTGTTGTTGGAGAGTGTCAATCAGGTCAAGGTGGTTAATAGTGTTGTTAAAGTCTACCATATACATGCTGATTTTGTCTACTTGTTCTTTAATCATAGAGAGGAGTATTAAAAGTCTGACTTAAATACATTTTAGAATTATTTCTCCTAACAGTTCTATCATTTTTTTGTTTCATATAAGGATTGTCTGACCCCTTAGCATGATATTACTTTCTTTATCCATGGTAAGATTCTTTGCTCTGAAATGTACTTTTATATTTATATTCACATAGCCAATGTCAGTCATCATGGTGTATCATTTTCCATTCTTTTACTTTTGCCCTATTTGTGTCTTTATATTTACAGTGTAATTTCTTGCAAAGAATATATAATTGTGTCTTGCTTTTTACCAAGATGACAATCTCAACCTTTTAATTGGGGCATTTAGACCATTTATAATTAATTTGATTACTGACATGGTTGGATATAAATCTTCCATATTGCTATTTGTTTTCCATTATTTTAGTGGTTGCTTTGGGATTCATAGTAAACATATTTAACTTGTCTTACAATAGTATACTTAAGATTCCTTCCCTCTTGGCTTTCAAGCTTATTGTTATCATACATTTTACTTATACATCTGTTAAACATTTCTACAATGCAATATTATTACTGTTGTTTATACAATGATCTTTTATAGAGATTTAAAAAATAAGAAAAAACATCTAATGTCTATATGTATGTAATTAGAATTTCATTCCTTTGTGTAGATCTGTAATTCCATCTGATATCATTTTTCTTCTACTTGATGGACTTTCTTTAACATTTCTTGTAGAGAGTCTGTTGGTGACGAATTCCTGCAGCTTTTGTATGTCTGAAAATACCTTTATTTTGCCTTTGTTTTGGGAGATATTTTTGCTGCATATAGAATTCTAGGTTGACAGTTTTTTCTTTTGGTACTTTAAAGATGTTACTCAACTTTCTTGCTTGCATTATTTCTGACAAGAAAATATGTCATTGTTATCTTAGTTCCCCTCTACATAAAGTATATTTTTCTCTGGCTGCTTTTAAGATATTCTCTATCACTACTTTTAAGCATTTATGAAATGCCTCTGTGTAATTTTCTTCTTGTTTTGTTTTTCTTTTTGCAGTGAGTCACTGAACTTCTTAGATCTGTGAATTTATAGTTTTCATCAATTTTGGAAAATTTTTAGCCATTATGTCTTCAGATATTTTTCTCTTCTCCCATCTGGTCTCTCCTTTGGTCTCTCCAATTACACAGTCTATGAAATTATCACATGGTACTTGAAGTTGTCCTATGGCTCAATGATGTTCTTATAATCTTTAAAAAACCTTTTTTTCTTTGTGTTTATTTTGAACAGTTTCTACCGCTATGTCTTCAAGTGACCAGTATTTTCTTCTACCATTAATACCATCCAGTGTATTTTTTATTTTGCATATGGTAGTTCAATATGAGTCTTTCTTTATATCTTCCATGTCTCTGCTTAACTTTTAAACATATGGAATACAATTAAAATAACTGTTTTAATGTTGTTGTCTGCTATTCTAAAGTCTGTATAAGGTTCTGAGTCTGTTTCATTGATCGATTATTCTGCTCATTATTGGTTATGTTTTCTTGCCTTTTTATATGCCTAGTTTGATCAGATGCCAGACATTATGAATTTTACCTGTTGGGTGCTGGATATTTTTATATTCTCTTCTTGTGCTTTGTTCCTTGATGTAGTTAAGTTACTTGGAAATAGTATGATCATTTTGAGCCTTGCTTTTACAATTTGCTAGACAGGTCCAGAGCAGTGCTTACTTTAAGGCTAATTATTTCCCACTAGTGAGCAAGATCTTCCTCAGTATTCCACCCAATGCCACATGAATTGAGATTTTCCAGTCTAGCTGGTGGGATCAAGTACTATTCACAGCCCAGTATGAGCGCCAGGCTCTATTCCTTTTAATCCTTACAGATGGCTTTTCCTTTGGCTTTGGGTAGTTTCCTCATGTGCAAACACTGAACAATAGTACTTTGCTGAATACTTGGAAGGAGATCTCTACAGATCTTTGTTGTTTTCTTTCTATGCAGCTCTCTCCTCTCTGGCACTGTCCTGTAAATTCCAGCCACCTTGGTTTCCCTGGATTCTCAGCTCCATCTCCTCATATTAGGGAGTCTTTTGGGCTTGACCTCGGTTCCCCTTTCCTGGGCCATGGTCTCAAAACTCTCTTAAGGCAGTAAGCTGGGAAATCATAAGGGGCTCAACTCATTTGTTTTCCATCTCTCCGAGATCACTGTGTTTGGTTGCCTGATCTTCAGCAACTTGAAAACAATTGTTTAATATATTTTGTCTTTTTAAGTTATTTTAGGTGGGAGTATGAATTTAGTCCCTATTATTTCAAATGAGCAGATGCCCTGAATTTGTACTTTTATTTAGAGCACAGACAAAATTCAAACTCAGAGTAAAAGCTGACAGTTTGAGGAAATAACCATTACTGCTAAAGGAAGAGAGATGTAAATAACTTCTAATTTTTAGCTTTGTTTAGCAGCAGTACACTTCTTTGCTTGCCAGCGTTATCATGTCCTAATACAGTCAACATCATCTATGCATTGTGTGGGGCACTTAATCCTAAATGGGAAGCTCTGGTTGACCTCTGATGAGTTCCTAAATTACTGCCCCTCATGGGACTCAGTGCCAGTGTTTTTATGGAAAGAGAAGATTGTGGCAGGGGTGTTGGGTACAGAGAAACGAATACTGCTTTACTTTCAAGAACTGTCTAAGGGCTATAACTGCTTCCTTAGTCTGAAAAGAGCTATAGTAAAAATTAGTTATTGTTTTCAGTAACACAGAATATCTTCAGGGAGGTGAAGAAGGAAAAGGTGTTACTTAGGATGAAGTTGAGGAGAATGTGCGCTGCCAAAACTCATAGTGAGTCTTGAGTTTCATTCTTCTCATAGGAGTTTATTATGGGAGCTTCAGGTAAGAAGGCCAAGGGCTCCCGCCTCATGTTTTGCTTGTCTAAGGGCCAAAATAATCCTACCTGCCTCCCACCTACTGAAGATGTTGAGAATCAATTACCTGCTTGAAGCAATGGACAGGCGCTGGGACTGAACATGTTTCTTTTAGGTATTTGTCCCAGGTAAAATGACCTGTAAAGGAAATAGAAATCTCTATCACAGTCAACTTCCTAAAAAATGCTTTCAGGATGTAATCTATACTAAACATTAGGCTATTTTCAGGCTTGTTTGGAGCATAAAAAATTTTATTTTTCCCTGTTTGGGTTCAAAGGAATATGAGGGGGAGGAATCTAGGTGACCTGAGTAGATTATTTTAGGTCCTAAGTGTTTTTAAATTGTGGTCTAAAGATGGTCTGAAGTGTTTTTCACATTAGTTCCTAAAGAGATCCAAAATGCCAGAGCAAGATACACAAGTGTCTCAAAGAAGTGCCCAGGAAGCATGTGGAAAACAGAAGTAGAAAGTGGGTGAGGAGATTCCTCCTGAACAACCTGGCTCCTGGAAAGCTCCTTTGATGCCATCAGGTGAAAGCTTTTAACAGCCAATATGGCTGGATCCTTTTTCAGCTCAGAAAGAATGAATAAAAGGCTATTTGGAGATATTAGGTAAGGACCTGAGGGCAGAAAAAGCCAAATGAGTAAGATTATACTGAATCTTCACTCTAAAAACTGGCTCTCTCTCACCCACCCCCATTTCACTTCCATCCCTGTCACTGTTGCATTGCTCTGAGGTGCAAAATGACAAAGATCTGATAATTTAGAGAAAAGTTAAGTCCCGGGTAGTATTTCTGATGACAGTAACTAAGAACAAATTGGGGGGTGGTCTACAGAATCTTTTCGCCTCTTGAAGATCCCTTAGAGTCTTTCAAAGTTTAAGGAACACTGCGCAAGAGAAACAATCTTTAAAGTGACGCTATGCTGGGCCCAGGGAAAACATTTTTAAGGGACAGGCTGTTAAATATATATCTCATCGGACCACAAAATAAAGGTTAAACCAGTTACCAATCTCCCCCTAATACCCACCTAGAGGAGACCCCATGGTGGAGCAGGGAAGGTCTCAGAGACTCTCATAAGCTAAAACACTGTAGCAAACCAGCATTTCTTGAGGTTTCCTCTGCAGTGGAGCAGCACAGAGCCCCTTTGGGCCATGCAAAAAGCACTAGATGCTGGGAATAAAAATGAGTCACTGTATGATGAAATCTAAATCACTTTAAAGATGATGCCAAGACTTTATACTCTATTGACTTTATAGCTTCTGTTTTAAAACTGGTCCCTTTCCCACCACTCTTAACCAAGCCAAATAAATTTGGCTAGAAATTACAGTCAGTTCTAAACCATTACATGAACTGGCCAATGATTAATCATCTTGAAGAGAAAGTTAGTCCAAAGGGTAAATGAGATGGATATTTCATGGAGTCAAGATTTAAAGAGCTTATCAGTATTTAATAAAGAGTTTGCTCTTAGCTGAGACAGTACTAAAGCAAGAACTGAATATATTTCATCACTATTTGCTGTTATAAAAAGGAGACATTACAAATTATTATTCCATACTTACAAATAAAGGATTAAATAAAACAATAAGTCTTGAATTTGACTGGGCTGCAACTCCTGAACTCTAGTATCTATAGCAGCACTGTCCAATGAAACTTTCTGCAATGATAGAAATGTTTTGTATTTCTGCTGTCTCATAATGTAGCCTTGCCACGTGTACCTACTGAACACTTAAAATGTGGCTAGTGTGAATGAGAAATTGAATTAAATTTTAAATTTAATTTAACTTTAATTTTAATACCTATATGTAGCTAACAGCTACTGTTTAGGCAGTGCAGGTCTAGAAGTTTGGTCAGTCTGGGTAATTGCTTGTATTAGCTTGAGTTCTGACCAATAGCACCCAAGAGACTTTGGTTTTAAGAATTACAGCAGCATCAGGGGTACCAAATTAATTAGGGAATTAATCACAGTTCTATATTACACATATCAATTATGGTAATCAATCTGTTATACAGGAAAGAAACCTCATGTCTGTCCTCATTTAGGAAACATCCTATTACCAACTGAATGAAAAGGAATCTCTGTGAAAACCAGTTCACCCACTATGAGGGTTGACTGGTTTGAATCATCAGATAGTCTTTTTTTTTTTTTTTAACGCCTACAGCACCTGGTATTCCTAGGTGGTCTCCCATCCAAGTACTAACCAGGCCTGACCCTCCTTAGCTTCCGAGATCAGATGAAATCGGGCACATTCAGGGTGGCATGGTTGTTGAATCATACTTAGATTAGTATCTCTCTTATATTTGACTGCACAGGCTATATAAGGCTTAGTCCCTTATTATCAGGTAAATTGCAAAATAAGTTAAATTTTATTGACTCAATAAGAATATCTGAGCACCTACTATAATGCTCATAATGGATCCAAACATCATGTCTCCCATATTTCCAAGCAAACTAAAGGACTGGAGAGTAAAATTTTATGTTTTGTGGGCCATACAGTCTCTATCACAAATACTCAATTCTGCACTGTAGCGTGAAAACAGCCATAGACAATCTGTTAATGAATGAGCATGACATGCTTCGCTAAAACTTTATTGACAAAAACAGGCAGCAGGCTGGATTTGATCCCCAAACAGTAGTTTGCCAACCCCTGGTATATTATCATTGATTCCTAAATGTGGCTTATCATCAGAATCTCCTGAATAATTTTTCTCATTTCTTTAAACAGAGCTCTGGGCCCTATCTTCAGAGGTTCTCATTTAGACTATGGGTATAGTATGAGAATCTGTATTTTCAAAGCCTCGCTAGGTAATTCTGATTAACATCTGTGTCTAGAAACTACTAGTGTAGTTGAAAGAATGTGATATTGAGAGTCATAAGATGCTAGTTAAAGTCTTGTTTCTATAAATAACTATCTTGATAAATTACTTAATCCATCCAAGCAACAGTTTACTCATCTAAAGATGGAGATAATATGTATCTCACAAGACTGTACATACACTCATTCATTCAATAAATATTTACCAAACTTCCCAGTGTAAAATCACTGTGTTAAATGTTAGGGGAACAAGATAGACATGGTTCCTAAATTCATGGAGCTTGTAGTCTAGCGATAAGCAGAGATATTAAATAAATAACAAAACACATAATCTAGTATAATTATGATAAATTTAAGTTAATAAGGTAGTATAGGTTGCTTTGGGAATGTAGAACAGGGAAATCTAATTTATACTTAGGGTCTTGAATTATTGTGAAGATTAACATTATTAACTAATATAAGCATGTTTTATAATTTACAGAGTGATTTCAATTATTCATTCAACTGATATCTGAGTATCCTCTATGTATCAAATTCGAAGTGCTAGAATAAGGCAAGAGATACCTGCTCTTATAGAATTTACATTCTGGTGCATGATGAGATACAATTAACACACAAACAAATGAAGTAATAAGTGACAAGTACTTGAAGTTTTTAAAATAATGTGATGTGATAAATAGAGAATGGAAACTATCTTAGATGGTGAAGTTATGGACAGATGCTCTACAGAAGGAATATTTGAGCTGAGACTTTACAGATGAGAAAAAGCCAGCCATCTCATTTATGTTACTGAATAATGCTAATGAAAGTGTTTTATAAACTATAACATACACATCATGATAGTTACATGTACTAGGAAATAAGATCCCTGCCCTGAAGAGACTTACAAACTAAATAGAAGTATTTTTTAAAAACTAAGAGTTCCCCAAAATGTAAAGCGTAAGAGATTCACCTAGTTGAATGTGTGAATCCCTTTCTCCAATATTCATTCATTCAACAAATATTTACTGAGCACCCACTATATGCCAAGCCCGGTTCTAGGCACTGGTGATACATAGCAAAGAACAAAATAGCCAAAGTCTCTGTCCACATGGAACTTACATTATAAGGGGAAGAGAGAGAATAAATAAACAAACGAACATATATCAGTTGGTCCAGAAGATAACAGAGACACCAGATAATAATTGTACAATTCCTGGCCCTCTGCAAATAAAGAAATAATAAAGCAAGGTAAGCAGGAAAGAGAGTGCCAAGAACATGTGCACTAATTTAGGCAAGATGGTCAAGAAAGGAATCTTGATGAGTTGATCCAACCAACAATTAGGACCTGAAAGGTTCCTCCAGTGCCTTGAATACTTACAATGATGAGAAACTCATTATTCACTATTGTTTAATGGTACAAATGGACAGACTTTAACCTCTACAGTCAGTCAAAGTCTGCCTTCTCCCAACCTCTACTCACTGATTCCTGACATAATATATCTAATCTCTCTAAATATGTCCCAACTGCTAAATATTTTCCTTAACTACTGCTAATTTGACATATGTCAGGTATCTCCACTCATGGCTACTGTTCTAGCCACATTCCTCTACAAGACCTCTACTTTATTCCACCTAAAGTGTGCAACCCAAATTCCTAAGAGCAATAAAAATAGTTTTTAGACCAGAAATTCTACTCCAAGATTATTAAGTGAAAAGTGTTCAGCTGTTTCTATGTACCATAATTTACATAACGATAGTATTTGTTAAATACTATTGATTGTCATTTAAGTGTTTTGTAATTTTTAATGAGTATCTTTGTATACATACCTTTTAACACTTTTAAGATTGTTTCCTTAGGACAAATTCCTTAGAGTGAGATTAATGGACAAAGAGTAATATTTTATTTTGATGCAATATAATTCCTGCCAAGGGTACATAAAAACCATGTTTCTTTTATCCTTGCTAAAATTCTTTTATCCATTTCTATAATTCTGATAAATCTTACCAGTGGAAAAAAAAATGTTATACTTTTATGTGCAATTCTTTGATTACTAATAAAGTTGAAGATCTCTTTAGGCTTATTAGTCAGTTTGTATTTTATTTTTGCCATTTTTCACAAAGTCTTCTTTTATTTTCTCACAGATTCTAAGAGTTCTTTATAGATTAAGGATATTAGTCCTTTATCAAATACGTTGAAGACATTTGTCTCAGTCTGATAGGATCTGCCCTTAAATTTCTGTCTTCTTTTATAGTTTCTTCATTTTCATATCATGCTCTCCTCACTTCAATATTACAATATTAACCCATGTTTTCTTCCGGGATTTCTCAAGGTTCATTTTTTTACATTTAAGTGTTTGATCTATCTGTAATTTATTTTGTGAGACAAATGTGGCAAAAATATAGCTTTCCTTTTAACCTTTATTTCACAAATGTGCTTCGACATCATTTATTGAATAAATCATCTCCTCCCCACTGATTTGAAATGTCACCTCGATCATATGTTAATTTCTTAAATACACTTGAATCTATTTCTGGACTCTATATTCTGTTCCTCTTATCAGTCTATTCCAGCACCAGGACTACTTTATTTCATATAATTTCATGATCAATTTAAATATCTGATAATGCAAGTCCTTTTCATAAGTCATATTCTTAACTCTATGCTTTTTTGACACTTTCAAATGATTAATAAGTTGTGGCACATCCAATTTGAATAAAACACGGTGATTCTAAAATGTCCAAAGCTAAGTTTATGAGATACATAGTAGTTCATTCTCAAAACATTGTCCATGGGTTTTTTAGATCAATAGTTTGATATCTGTGAATAGATTATCTAAAGATAAAACACCAAATTGAAAAGAGAATTTCTGATTTTACCTGTCTTCCCAGAACAAACCATCCATTTCCCTATCTCCTATAACATCATGCTCATACCTTTACTTTCACATTCATCACATTATATCATTCTAATTATTTATGTGAGCTCTTCTCAGATAGGGGCTATCTTATATTAATTTTTAAAAATCATTTCTGTTTAACACAGTGCCTAAAACTTAACAGAGGTTAAATAAAAGTTCAGCAAATAAAAAGAAGCAAGCAAGTAATAGTCTTAATGTTTTTTGACAAGTAAAATTATACCTGGTATATTAAATTTAGTTTTGGGAGCTATACTTTGAGAGAAATAGAATAAACCAAAGTCTAAATGGTGATCTACATGGTAAAGGAACACAAAACCATGTCACCTGAGGGTTAGCTGAAAGAACAATGAATATTTAGCATGAATAAGAAAGCAAAGTCTCAGAGCCATTTCTTCATCTGTCCATCCAACAGGTATATATAGTGTGCACCTGTGGTCCCCAACTTTTTGGGTACCAGGGACTGGTGCTCCTATGAGAATCTAATGCTTGATCATCTGAGGTAGAGTCGAGGCGGTGATGCTAGCACTGGGGAGCGGCTGTAAATACAGATGAAGCTTTGCTGCTCACCCGCCACTCACCTCTTGCTGTGTGGCCCAGTTCCTAACAGGCCAGTGACTGGTACTGGTCCATGGCCTGGGGTTTGGGGACCCCTGGTATACCAAAGCACTGTGTGGGTGTTGGATACACAACCATAATCAAAATATTGTTCTTGACCCTCATAGAGGTTTATAGTCTAGTGAGGGACAGAGCCCAAACAGCCAATTATTATGAACTCTGGTAAGTGCTACCCTTGGAGACGAGGATACTACAGGAGCCCCTTAGAGGGTTTGTGGAAGGATTCCCAGAGAGAGGAACCTCTAAGAGTCAGCCAAAGAGGAATTTTTTGTTTGTTTCAGAAAGAAAGAAAAGTATGTATAAAAATCTAGAAGTGAGAAAAAGCAGTTCTAACAAGTGAATCTTTTGATATGGCTACTGGACAGAGTTTAAAGAAACAGTTTAGAAAAGAGGTTGTAGATAAAAGCAGTGTTCAGGTATCAGAGAACCTCACACATCACATTAATAATAAGAGGCATTGAAGCGTTTAGGGTGAGTCATTCTGTCTGCAGTGTGAAGAACAGATTGGAGGAGGGAAAAGGTGGAGGCAGAAAAACTAGTTAGGAAGCTGTTCTAACAATCTAGATACAAGACGATGGTAGCCTGCTCTAGGAAAGTAACACAGTGGCAGTGAGAAGGTAGTCCCTAGAGCTGCTTTCTAATAACTAGAGGCTGGTGACTGAAAAACTAACTAAACATACTCCGTGTGACCCTAAAAGTTATAAGTATGACTAAAAGAACTTACAAAGAAACAGATATTGGCTCAATAATTATCTGTCTGAATATGATGTGAATTGCCTAAGGAGGTTATAAGTCCCCAACAACTTTGAGTTCAACACAAGACAATTTATAAGAAATTCAAAACTCTGGATTTTGAAATGCTGGGCCAAATTCGATTATTTTGAGGCCTCTTCCACACTCTAAGATTCTAAAAATCCTCTAATTTTTATTTCATTTTGATATTTGAGGCTTCTCGCCATGATTTATTTAAAAGGAAATATATAGGATTAATTTATCAGAGGATATGCCTGGGTGTACTAACTCTATTCCCAAAAGAAAAATACACTTTCAAATTTGAACATTACTTTATATACTTTATGTTAAATTGATTATCCACTTTTCACAATTCCCTGTGAAAAAACAGGTTGTTTATACCTTGTCACTGAACTATAACTGTTATTATCATAAGCAACAAAATGCAAAACAGCAGCAGCTATCACTGAGTGCCTTCCACTTGGCAGCCCCATGTTATACTATGTTCAATAGCTCCCATGTTCATTATAACCTGAGAAGTAGGTTTTACTCTCATTTTCTAGATGAGGAAATAGGCTCAGAAAGATTAAGTCATTTTCTTGGATTCACAAAACTGGCAAGTGGGGAATAGGAATTTGAACCAAGGCCTGCTGATTCTTACGTCCATGTTTTTTCTAACACACACCAGCACCTTAGAAAGCTTGAGGAAATTTTTTAGGAATAATAAAAAGTGACTATCGTTTATTGTTTTTCAAGTGCTAGGCCCTTTATCTGCATGATTTTGTTTCATTCATTTCTTCAGCTCACATTCACAGAATGCTTCACTTCAAAGAATGTCACAAAATTTGACTTAAAGTCTGAGGATAGTTGCTGAACAGGATGAAAATAATAATCCTTCAAAGTTGAAAAGTATTTGAGAGTTTTTAAGATCTTTTTACATCATTAGCTCATGTAATCTTCTTAATAAACCTGTAAGTAGGCAGAATGGATTATTATTCCCATTTTACAAGTCAGAAAACTAAGGATCAGAGTCACAGAGTTACTAAGTGGCAGAGTTGGCTTTCAAAGAACCCAGAAGTTCTGGCTCCTACTCTAGTGTTCTAATACTTTACATTATCTCCTTTGTCAAAGGGCAATGCAAGTAATATGTTATTGGAATAAAAGGTAGGAGGAAGCAAATAGACAATGATAGTAACGGAGCTGAACACATGAAGTTGCAGTAACAAAATATATAAAGATACTTGAACAAAAATTGATAAAGGCACCAGGATATCAATATTCGTGTAACATGTAGAAGGATTTTAAAGAATTCTATAAACACTAATGTTTATGCAGAAAACCCGAAAGCTGAGAAATATTAATACTAGTTTTATTTCTCAAATCTTACTTCTAAAGTACACTATGCAGGGATGAAAACTAAGTATAATATTAATCTGACTCATGTTATTGTATATTTTAGTAGTTTAGTTTTTATTTAGTTGAAAATTTTTTTAAAAAGTTAGTTTTAATTTCAGTTCAATCTCTCTCATGAATAATTTATTTTGGGGAAATCCCACCATTCTGAATTATGGACGGTGGAAGTTTGTTTTAGCTTTGGATTTAGTAAATTAAGAAATTACTTCAGTTGGTTCAGTTCCCATTATCCTTGTACTCTATGTAATTAAATCCTCTCTCTTCCCTTTTTGTTAGCTTGGTCTGTGGCCTCCTGATAAGAGGGCTTGACATGGCGGCTGAAATGAATTACGTGGGCTCAGTAGGCAGACAAGAGCACAGGATCCACAAGTTTATGAGTCACAGACACAGAATTATTTTCCTAGTTGCAATCTAATCCCTGGCTTAATGATTCTCCTTATTTAACGGAAACACAAGAAAAATATCTTACCTAGCTCCAGGATGTCAATAGCTTCTATTAAAAAAAAAAATGTTACAGTGTAAGTCATCATGACAAACATACCAAAATGATACAAAAGTGAAGTTCTGGGGTAAATCAAAGGCTCAAGAGTTTGTCCAGTTCAATTCTCTCATTTTAAAAAATATCAAGTTTAGAAGTAGTAACTGTGAAAGTACACCATCCAATTCTGCCTTATTCCCAAGTGTAAACTCTTAAAATGATGGAAGTCCAGAGAGGCTAAGCTAAGTGCCTAAAACTCTGAAGCTAATTTGAGATTACCTGTATTTCAAATCTAAGTTTCCTGATTTCCAGCTCAAAACAAAGCACATTGCTTTTGACAGATACCTCTATAAATGACAATATTTGTTTTTGTTTTAACCAGTGAGTTCTTTGTATACTCAGACCTTTAAAAGCAAAGGTTTTATGGTAAGAGATGTTAAATAAAAGTCTTCCATGCTAAACAGAGTTTTTTTCTTACCTCGATATTGGGATGCACACGCTGACAGGTGACCATATTTGTGTTTTCTGACATCATGCCAGTCTATTTCTGTGGGAAAAGAGAAAAGTCACGTGCCAAGAAAATACAAGATTCAATACTTCTCCAATTTAGCAGTATGCATCTATAGTTTTCAATAAAGTAGTCCACTTCTGACTCTATTCTAAGGTAATAATCCAAAATACAGAAAAAAAGTTTTATTTTTAAAAGTTGCAGTGTTGTTTATACATAAAAAAGGGGAGGCATCTAAATGTTTAGAACAAAAGACAGATTAAGATACTGGAATACATTCGCTTGCAAAATATTTTGCAAGTGAACTTTATAAAGGCTAAACAACGTAACAGAAAAATGTTTAAGTTATAAAGTTTTCCGGTAAAATATGGAATAAAAAATTATATTCATGGAATAATAACGATTATGTAAAAAATGAAAAACAAAGAACAATCCTTTATGAGCTGAACTGTGTCTCCTCAACACTGATGAAGTCCTCACTTCCTAGTACCTCAGAATGTGACTATTTGGAGATGGTGTCTTTAAGAAGTTAATTAAGTTAAAATGAAGGCATCAGGGTGGGCCCTAAACCAATATGACTGGTATCCCTATAAGAAGAGGAAATTTGGACACAGGTACAGAGAAAAGATGATATGAAGAAACAGGGAGAAGATGGATACCTACAAGTCAAGAAGAGAGGACTCAGAAAAAAACAATATGGCTGACACCTTAATCTTGGACTTCTAGCTTCTAGAACTGTGAGAAAATAAATTTCTGTCGTTTAAATCACCCAGTCTGTAGTCTTTGTTATGGTAGCCCTAGCAAACTAATACAAATTATCATTAGAAAAAAGACAGAAGTAAACACAGCAAATATAAACTGGTTATCTTTGGGTGGTAGTACTGTTTTTTCTTTCTTTCTATTTTCTAATCTTAAATATTTTCAAATTTTCTATAAGGAGAATACATTACTTATGCAATAGAAATACATTTTCCTTGTTTGAGAATTTAGATTCATCTACTGACTCTACCTATCAATCACCCATCATTATTTCACTTCTCTTCCTATATACAGGGCAGATTCTATGGTCCTTCATTAAAATCACTCCCTGGTAAACACTTAACTCCCTCCAATCCTCAATCCTAACTCTGGTTAAAACCACTTATCTACCTATATCAAGCCTATCCCAAGAGTTCACAAGTGCTGAAGAATGCGAGCTCACTGGTCTCACTTTAAATTCAGGGCTATAATTCTCAAATGCTACTTAACACTGTCTAGAAATCACAGCACATTTTCTACTAAGTTTTCTTCTCCATACTCCAAATAAATAAATAAATAAATAAATAAATAAATAAATAAATAAATAAATAAATAAATAAATAACACAAAATTCATATCCTTTTCTCTCTCCTCATACTCCATATATTCCCTCTCTCACCTTCAGTCTTAGGGGGATGATGTTAATTCAGGGTTCATTGAGAAAACAGAAATAAGGGATATTTATTTCCCTTATTATAAAACAGAAACAAGATCAAGTCTGTACCTTCCTGAAATGAGAGGCGTATTCTTCCTATACGCCTCTCATTTCAGGAAGGTACAGACTTGATCTTGTTTAGTGGCATATCCCCAGTGCATAGTATAGTAGTAAGTGTTCAGTTAATATCTGGTGAATAAATGAAGCTACTTATTCATTATTCTTTCTGACTTCTTTCCTGTTGCTGTGGATGAAGTATCTGTTTTTATCAGAAGCCAACCCTCCATTTTTGCTCCAGATCCCATTTCCTCTCATCCTCTTAAGGACTTTGCAAGTATTCCCCTTCTAACAGATCATTTATATCTTACTATTCCATCGTCTCCTATCAAAACAAACAAACACACAAAAACTCAAACACCACCCCCCGCAACCCTCTTAATCCCACATATATCCCTTCTGCTACATTCTTCTGTTTCTCAGCCCTCCTTCATGGGAAAACTTATTTTAAGAGTTGTCTATAGTCATTGCCTCCTCACTTCCTCACATTATTGCCTCATTCAAAAAGGGTTTTTCTGCTTACCACTCCACTGAGATTACTCTCAAATTTATATTTCCAGCAGTGGCCTCTTCTTGGAATTCCACACATATACAATTACCTACAGGCCATCGCTACATATTATCAATCAGATATTTCAAACTTAACAGTTTGAAACACTCTGGCTAAAACAGAATGTCACCGCTTGCCAACCTGTTCCTTTTTTTGTCTTCCCTAAACTAGTAAATGGCATCTCTATCACCTAGTCGCTCAAACCAAGTATCATCAAAATTATCCTTGGTGTCTCTATTTCCTTTACATTCACATCCGATCCATCAGTAAGTTCTGTCGGTCCATATCCCAAATCCATCTACTGCTCTTCATCTCACCACTCACACTCTAGTTCAAGTCACCACTACCTCTTATCTGGAACAGTACAACAGTCTGCTAATTAGTTTTCCTGCTTCTGCTCTTGCCCTACTCTAACCTATTCTCCACACAGGGGTCAGAATGGGCATTTTAAAACATAAAACAGATAATGCCATTTAGCTGCATAAGGACCTCCAACAGCTTTCCACTGAGTTAAGAGTACCTTACTATGCAGGATCTGGCTCCTGCCACTTCTCTGATCTTATCTATTATGACTTTTCCCTTTTTCACTACACTCCAGTCATACTGGTCAATGTCCCACTCCAAGTGTGGGCCTTCTCTCCTGGTTTGATGTCTCCTATCTTTCTAGTAATCTGCCATTTTTGTTCTCTTCTAAATCATTACTGAGAATTACAAACTTGATCAAGCTTAAAAATTACTGACAGAGATAAAAGGTATTAGAGTATCATAATTGAATTTATGTTTAAAATTTTTCACAATTATTTTATAATTAGAAGGAATGTACTCTTAAAAATTAAATACCAATATAATAGGAGGGTAAAAAGATACTTACCACTAGGCTGCATAGTCAATGAACTAAAAACTGGTCAACGAGTTAAGAAGTTTGGGATTTATCCCTGGATCCACCAGTACCTTGCTCTGACCTCTGACGTGTTAATTACTCTGTATGTTAATTTCTCCATCTGTAAAATGGGGGTAGGGAGGAAGGAGGACACTTATTACTCTGTAAAGTACTGAGATTTTTAACTATTAACAAGTTAGGCTACATTATAAGAAAAGTAGGACAGTTAGATACAATTTTTTTGCTAATTAGAATATCTCAGGGACAGTACCTTATAGCAAGTATCACAGGTTTAATTCAACTAAGCCTTAATATCCACAGAAATAAAGAATATAGATATTTCCTACATTTGGTCTCACACAAATACTAAAATATAGTTTCCAACTAACCAGGTTAAGCCAGAAAATCAAGATACTAAAAAAAACCATTAACATGTTGTTATAGAATGATCTGTGTCCCTACAAAAGTCATATGTTAAAAGTCCCAATCTCCAGTGTGATTGTATCTGGAGACAGGACTTTTAAGGAAATAATTAATGTTAAATGAGGTCATGGGTTGGGGCCCTAATCTGATAGGACGGTATCCTTATAAAAAGAGGAAGAGACACCAGAGATCTCTCTCTTTCTTTCCTTCTCCCTCTCCCTGTCTTTTTCTCCTTCTACAAACACATACAGAGAAAAAGGCCAGGTGAGGATATAGCGAGAAGGTGCTGTCTGTACAAGGAGAAAAGCCTCACCAGAAACCAGTTTGCTAAAATCTTGATCTTGGACTTCCAGCTTCAGAACCTGTGAGAAAATAAATTTCTGTTGTTTCAGCCACCCAGCCTTCGGTATTTTATTATGGCAGCCCTCCTTGACTAATACACATGGTCATAGGACAAATGAGGCTGTAGCAATTCTCTGAGAACACTCCATGCAACACTAGTGAGTTTTCTAGTTGCCCAAAGGAACTTTCATTCTTTCTTTTATCACTGTCTAATTGGTAAAATAGAGCAAAAGAAAATAAAAATGAAACAAAAAATACTGAATTTGAAGTTAAAATTTTATCCTGTTTAGAATCTCAATTCTATTTTCCATTAAAGTCTTTTTTCCTTAAAGACTTTAGGCAAGTAACTTAACTGCACTGAGTCTAAGTTTTCTTATGAGTAAAACAGGAATGGTAATCTAATGCTACTTGCTTCACTCAGTTGTGAAGAACAAATGAAAAAAAATGGCTTTAAAAGTGCATAATACAGATAATCAGAATTATTAAGGAAAAACTTGCTGTTTACTAGAGGGAAAACTCAGATCGTGAATAATACAATGTACTTATAAAAAGGACATTAGAACCACCTGTTACTAGTTAGCCCCTAAAGATTCTAATATTCACAATTTGAATAACTACTCTAGGAATATCTGCTAGAATTTCTTCTACTCGGTCATGGGAGTACAGCTCAGGAGTAGAGCATTTGACTGTAGAATTACTCCTACTTTGCTTCTTCTCTCTTTGGTTTCTTCTCACCTGTTGACTGGGACCTTTAAAAATTATGGTAATGTGATCTTCTCGGGTGAAGTGAAAGTGCCAGTATTTATTTCAAAACAGAGTTACGACACTTTGTGGTTAGAAAAGGAAGAGTAACCTGAATCCTTCCATGTCTAGAGCCCTGAAACACTGAGAATAGTCTTTTATATCCTCTTTGATTTCTGACAAAAGAGTGCAAGAGCATAGACTAGTAATACCTAAAGCAGTGCCAACCAACAGAACTTTCTGCAATGATAAAAATGTTCTATATCTGCATCATCTAATAGGTAGCTACTAGCCACATGTGGCTATTTAGCACTTGAGATGTGGCTAGTGTGACTGAAGAGTTGCATTTTTAATTGTATTCAATTTTTATTAAATTTAAACAGACACATGTGTCCAGTGGCTACTGTGTTGTATAGTGCAGATCTAGCAAATATAAAGATCCTGGTTTTTCTGGAAACCCTTGAGAGAAAGATAATACATAATATAAAAATCTAAAAGGCTATGGAAGCATCCTTTCAAAATGTGACAAAACAATCACAACAGGTCATACCTAAAGCAAGAAAAAGTAGAAAAAATTCTTCATATATTGTGATATTAAAAAAATTCAGTTATAAATGATCATTTGTGTATTAAGATAGTAATAATAATTATTATTAGCATTACATAGCTATTATTTTTAAGTGTTTACTATGTGCCAAATGTTGCGCTAAGAATTTCAATAACACCATCTCATTGAATCTTCTCCAATATGATACCACTTAATATGGTATCATTACAACTTTTTGTGAATGAGGAAATGATATCCAGGGAGGTTGAATAACTTTCTAAAAGGATACAGTCAGAAGAAGAGGCAGGATTTGAATGCAAACTATGTCTTTAACAACAGTATCACTCTTCAAAAACAAACTCATGAAAAAGAAACCTTACAAATGCTTCTAACATAAATAGCCCAGCTTGGGAAGAACTACAAACCACATGTGAATGTGGTTTCACTAAAGTAAAAACTGAAGTATTAATGTTTATTAGCTTGATCTGGGTTTTGAATAAGATCAGGCATAGTCTGCGATTTAATGAAGTAAAATTAGATTAAACAGAGGATATCCATAAGTACTGTGTTTTAAATATTCATAGAGCTTGGAAAATACAAAAGAAGTAACACAGGCTTACATGCACATACCAGTGAGAAAGAGAGGGCGATGAGGAAAGGAGGAAGGGAACAGGGAATGAAGGATGTTTTCCTCACGAATAAAAAAATAGAAAAAAGAATCATCGAATGTACTTCTGAAAACCTATTAAGACAGAACAGATCTCTTTCAGTGTTAGATAACAGTTGTAGTTTTAGTAAGCCATAATCTTTTGCCAATATGCACAGAGATTAAATCAGAAAAGCTGGAGTAGAACTGCCCCCACTGTGGTCACAAAGGACAAGCTACAGAGGACGCAGGAGACAGACAGGGACTGGTCTGGGATATACCACTGATTAGCCACTCTCTTATTAACAAGTATTCCTAGCACCTCTCAGCTGATCCTCTGCCTCCAGTTCTCCTTCATTTACTTTGATCCATTTAGAGATAAGTGTGATAAGATGGTAATATTCCTCTGGGATGATCCACCAGAAGATGGGGGAGGGGAAGCAAGCTAGGCAATCACTTTCTCAAAGAGAGCAATAAATCCTGTCTTGCGCATGTGGCAGATGTGAACAAAGAAGCTGGAGCAGATCTCTCCTTGGTGATCATCCCTCCCCCTACTCGCTCTGTAGCAATTATACATCTCTGCACGTGCACACCAAGAGACGAACCCCCAGAGAACATCAATATTTCCTTTAACAAGCAAAGCAGCTAGCAATGAGTGGCTAATGAAAATGCAGAGAAGCCATAATTCCCTTTGTCTTACAGGCTGTCCTTGTAGACTTCAATTATGTATACTGTTTACCCTTTCCAGAAGATTACAGAGGAGTGATCCTGAGCATAGGAGAAGCTAATGCCTTTTAGAAAGTTTCTGGCTCATGCTTTCTGAACAGTAAAAAAGTTTATTGGTACCCATGGTGCTACATCATACTTCCTGGCAGACATATATACATCTGATTTTATGAAAAAAGTAATGCTGTACCACCCCCCCCCACCTCTACTCCTTCCTCCTCCATCTCCTCCTCATTCCAGTAAGCACACTTCAGAAGCAGAGTTTTATGTTCAAATGTTTGCTGCAAAGTAACGTGTTCTATAAACTTGAATTTTATGTATTGTACTTTGTCCTCCACTCAGGTCAACCATGTCAAAGCCACACTGGTGTCTTTTCCTTTGCGCTTGGTAATCAGTCTATTGGTGTAACATAGAACTATAGGTTTGGAAAAAATGTTAAAGGCCATTCAGTTCAACGTCTCCTCCTGCCTCCAATTTCAACGGTCCTAGCCAATGCTTGAACCTTCCAACATCACTACCAAATCTTTGCTTATACTTCCAATGATGAAGATCCCCAGGAAGTTTCTTCCATTCTTGGCAGTGGATCTTGGCCTTAGGGAAATGATCCTCAATATTTTTTGTATCTCAATACCCATGAGGGAATCTCATACTTCCATCAGTAATGGTAGTTTCATATAAAACCAAACTTTTAATAGAGGTTCTCTTGTGATATCAAGATGGTAATAAGAGGGAATCTTTCCCTTTCCATTTGTTATACTTCTGTTGGTAAATCTTTCATATATATTATGTATATATATTACTTTAATGCATTCATACATACATTTTTTAAAAAGTGGCCCAAGAGGATAAATGTTTGCCACAGCAGTGATAGGGAATTGGATGGGAACACGTCCTATTGGGGGAACAAAACGGAATGACAGGGAATGATGTGTGTTATGATTCGACATATGACTATAATATATTTGGGGGTAGGGTGTTGAACTGACTGTAATATATCTGGGGGGAGGTTGAATGCCACCTACCTCCTTGAAAAGATAGCCATCACTGCTGATCTCTATCTCAATTGTGTATGCCGGCTCTTTAGGCATTTTAAGAGAACTTTCATGTGTGTAAAGAAGGTTAACAGCTTTCTGTCTCATCAGGGTTAAACTTAATGACTAACTGTATAACATGACTCACTGTATAAGGCATCTGCCTCCTTTTCCTGCCCATTATGCCTAATCCATAGTATTCTATTTGCCTTCCAACATTTCTCTTCTATGGTATGTTCATTTTCTCTTACTATGATGGTTTGGCACACTTCCTAATTACTAAGACTAATTACCTTACTCTGAGCTGAAGGGTACTTTTTTTTTTTTTTTTTTACTAATAAGGGTATTTTTTTTTATCTCCAGATTTCCCTCCTCTATTATGAAGACTTTGAAGGCAGACAGCCTGGGTTCAGATTTGGTTCTATCACTTATTAGTTGTATAACCTTGGCCAAGTAACTTGACTCCTAGTGCCTTGGTTTCCTCATGTGCAAAATAAAGACAGCACAGTAATTACCTCATATAGTTGCTGGGAGGATTAAATAGGATACACATAAAGCACTTAGTATAGTACCTGGCACATAGTAGACAATCAATATTTATTTGTATTGTTGCTTCCTTCTCCTTCTCTTTCATCATCATCATCATCATCGTTATGCCTTGCTACTACTTAGGAAACTACTTTACTACAGGCCCGGAATGTTTCCTCGACAATTTCTTTCCATTGGATTTCTACATTCCCTCTTTCTCAATCCAAAGCATTCCTGACATTTCATCTCTTCAACATAACTCTCTCCGACAAACTGGATTAAAGTGGAACTTTCTTATTTAGCATATCTACTACTATGGCCTGTTTTCATTGCATTATGATATATGCTCATGCTTCATCAATTCATGTTCCTCTTCTTTTCCTACCTTTATTCAAAACCCATCTCCTAGAGCAAGGATTGGAAAACTGTTTCTGTAAGGGGCCAAATAGTAAATATTTTCAGTTTTATGAGACTGTTAGTATGAAAGCAGCATACATAACACATTAACAATGAATATGGGTATGTCCCAATAAACCTTTATTTACAAAAAAGGCAGCAGACAGGATTTGGCCTATGGGCCATAGTTTGCTGATCCCTGATCTAGAAGAATCCTTCTCTAAATAACTCTGCCTGGCTGTGGTCATCCCACTATTCTATTTCAAGCATGTACTATATTCATTTGTATATGTTTACAAGCTTCTAAGTATTTTTACGTAGTCAGTCTCCTACTTAGATTAATGTACAGATCCTTTAAAGAAAGCTGTTCTTTTATTCTTTAAACAAAATATATCTACATCTAGGAGTAGCTTGAGGTGTTGAGGCTACAAAAACAAATAAGTTCCAGACTATGCTCGCAAAGAACTCACAGGATAGAGAGCTATTCAAATACACAAACATAATATAATATAAATTTATACTGTAATAGTGATTTGCTATACAAAGTGCTCTGGGAAAATAGAAAAGAATGATTAACTTTGCTTGGGGATCTGAGGAAAGCTTCATAAAGGTGATGAAGTTGAGCTAAGATTATCAGAAGAAAGATGAATACACATTTTTGGCAAAGACAATATAGTACGAAGGTACTAAGGCATGGAAATGGACAGTGTACTTGGACAACAGCCATCAGTTTATTATAGATGTAAAGAGATAGGATAAGCTATAGAGACAAATGACAGGAATGGAGTGAGATCTGAATAAAAAAGGAGGTAGGCAGCAACTTGTGAAGAGCCTCATTTGCCATACTAAGTGTTTGGAGTCATATCAAAAATTATGTTAGACATTCAATATCGAGATTTTATTTATTAATGGTATTTAACTTTTTTCACAGCTTCTATATACACTATTTCCAATGTTCATACAGCTTCTGTACTTACATGTCTACTAAATTCTGATACTAAGTATGAATCTGTGATATAGTGAGAAGAGAAAGATTTAGAGGCAAAGATCTAGGACGAAATCTTGCCATTCATAGTAACAAGATTTTGAATAAGTCTCTTAACCCCTCGTTGTTTCCATAAAACAGCAATAGCAATAGTACCCACTTCATAAGATTACTGTAAAGATTGTATGAGATAATTATGTGAAGGTTACTTTGCAAACCACAAAGAGTTGTATAAACGATTTGTGAAATTTGTTAAAATTGCAGGATAAGTTAGCAAGAAAGGGTAAGATTCTTTTATTCACTCTAATCACTTTTTATGACACATACATTCACATACATTCGCACATAGCCTAAGAGAGGATAATTCTCGATTTCAATTATATATAAACACAGGTTCTGACCTTTTCGAGGATCTGATTTTTGCATGGTACCATCACAGTTTTACCAAATAGGAAATTGTTCCTCTTTAGCAAGATGGAGAAATCTAGAAGCAAAAGATAGAAAAAATTAGAAATGTGAACTGCTGTAGATCAAAGAAGACGTGCAGTGAAATTAGGTTTTTATCAGAGGAAACCTGCAGTCTGGACTCCCAGATGGGGTTTCCAAGGGCAGCAATTTAGTTAGGTTTCCAATTTCCAAGATTCTTCCCTCAGCTCTGTGGATTTGGAATCCTGACTCTGTTAAAAATAGAATAGACTTTTGAGGGCAGATCTATAGGTCATTAAACAATGATGGATAAACTAGAATACTAATTTATTAATTTACTGTGAGAAATATAACAGCCATATTGTACACTGAAAACTACAAAACACTGCTGAAAGAAATTAAAGAAATCATATATAAATGGAAAGGCATCTGTGTTCATGAATTGGAAGATTAATATTGTTAAGATGACAATACTACCCAAAGTGATCTACAGATTCAATGCAATCCCTATCAAAGTCCCAATGATGCTTTTTGCAGAAATATAAAAGCCATCCTAAAATTTATATGGAATTTCAAAAGACCCCAGGTAGCTTAAACAATCTTGAAAATGAAGAATAAAGTTAGAAGACACACACTTTCTGATTTCAAAACATACTACAAAGCTTCAGTAATTAAAACAGTATGGTACTGGCATAAGGAGAGGCATATGGACCAATGGTATAAAATAGAGAGCCCAGGAATAAACCCTAACATATTAAGGTCAAATGATTTTTGACAAAGGTGCCAAGACCATCCATGGGAAAAAGATATTTTTTCAACACATGATGTTGGGAAACCTGGATATCCACGTGCAAAAGAATAAAGCAGAGCCTTTACCTTATACTATACACAAAAATTAACTCTAAATATACCAAGAACCTAAACATAAGAGCTAAAATTATAAAAATCTTAGGAGAAAATATAGGGGAAAATCTTCATGACACTGGATTTGGCAATGATTCTTGGATATGACATCTAAAGCACAGTCGACAAAAGAAAAAACAGAGCAATTGGATTTCGTTAAAATGAAAAACACTTGTGCATTACAGGAAACTATCATGAGAGTAAAAAGACAACCTACAGAATAGGAGAAAATATTGGCAGATCATATATCTGATAAGGGATTAATATACAGAGAACTTGTATAATTCAACAACAAAAAACCTCAAACAACCCAATTCGAAAATGGGCAAGGGACTTGAACAGACATTTTTCTATTTATCTACACAGATGGCCTATAAGTACATAAAAAGATACTAAACATCATTAACCATTAGAAAAATGAAAATCAAAATCACAAGATACCACTTCATACCCATTAGGATGGCTATTGTGAAAACAAACAAACAAAAATAATAATTTGGTGAGAATGTGGAGAAATTGGAAATCTTGTGAATTGCTAGTGAGAATGAAAAATGGTGCAGCTGCTGTGGAAAATCTCAAAAAGTTAAACACAGAATTACCATATGATCTATTAACTCCACTCTTGGGTCTATACCCAAAATAACTGCAAGCAAGGACTGAAACAGATACCTGTTCATAGCAGCATTATTAACAAGGGGTAGAAACAATCCAAGTGTCCATCAGTAAATGAATGGATATATAAATGTGGTATATACAAACAATGGAAGATTATTCAGCCATAAAAAGGAATAAAATTCTGTTACTTGCTACAACATGGATGAATCTTAAAATACATTATGCTAAGTGAAATGAAACAAAAACAAAAGGACAAATATTGTATGATTCCACTTATATTTGGTAACTAGAATAGGCAGATTTATAGAGGTGGAAAGTAGACCAGAGGTTACCAGAAGCTGAGCAGAGGAGAGTTATGATTTAATAGGTTCAGAGTTTGTTTGGGATAATGAAGAAAATTCTAAAGATGAATAGTGGTGAAAGCTATATAACATTGTAAATGTACTTACTGTGTTTAAATGGTAAAAATGGTAAATTTTATGTTATGTATTTTACCACAAAAAAATGAAAAGAAACAGGCAACAGATGGGTCTGCACCAGGATCTGACAGTCTCATTCATCCACCTCACACGAAGAATATAAAAAACTTCAGAAGGATTCTCAAAAAATTAAGTTCTGGAGTTATAGCATTCCTTTTCCTGCATAATCCTAGATGTAATATACTATCTATTTTCTTTATGACCTCTCATTTAGCATGTTTTCAAGCTATCTTCTGATAAACACATCCTTTCTTTGGATGACAATACTATCTATATTTAGCAAGTAGTACAGATAGGCTTTGAATTTGAATATTAGCTATGTAAACTTGGACAGGATATTAAATGTCTCTGGACTCAATTTCTGCATCTTTAAAGTGGGAATAATAGCATCTATTCCAAAGGGTTGAGGATTGAATGGCATTATCTATTTTAATGAATTAATATAAATAAGTATCTGATAGATAAGGGGTACTTTCCTACCTCCCTAACTTTTTGTCATATCACTGATCACTGATGAAATCAGTCAGTTTTCTGTATCTTGGCTCCACTGGCATCTACAATACAATCATCACCACAGCTCTCTGGTTTAGATGGCCTCGCTACTATATCAGAAAACTTCTCTCAAAGGCCAATGTCCAAAGACCAAAGCAAATGCAAATTCATATTCTGCCTATCTTATAAATCTCTCCTATTAGCATTCCATCCTCCCTGAGGGCAGAGACTGTCATAGGCTTATTTTATATTCCACACATTGCCTAGCAGAAAAAATAACTTTCTTAATTCTTTAAATTGAATTTTCAACAATTCTAATTTTTTTTATAATAGGATCTTGCATAAATTTCCAAGTATACAAGTTCTATTTCTATACTTGTAGTATAAAAACAAAATAAAACAGTAAGTATGGTTCTCTTTCAGTGATAAGAAACTAAGCAAAATATATAAGGTGTTACAAGGCATGATAGTGACCATTTCAAAGCCTTCTACACTATAATTGGCTTGTATTAAAAGTACCAGAAATAACAGAATAAGTCCAATATCCCACTATAAAAAAGTTCAATAATGACATTGATCTAAGGCAAAATTATATTACACAAACTAGGAAAATATCCATTTAATCTCCATTTACAAAGTAACACATCAAATCATGTAATTATCAGAGAATAGCATCAAGTCAAAATTCATATTCTTGACTTACTCTTAGAAGACACTGGTCAGACATTCAATGTCACCCTGTCTAACTGACCTAAACTCCTTCAACTACACCAATTAGGATTACCATCAGAATATATTTACAAAACATGCATAGGTATAAAACCGGAATTAGGAGACAAAGAACCATAACAGAACAAAGAAATTGAAAGGTTACAGGAAAGGAGGGTAGGATCATTTTAAATAAACTTTCATATTGGTAACTAATGGAACTATCATAAGAGAAAGGAAAGAACTATGTGCTAGGTTCTATACTAATAAGCACTTTAAAAATGACTCCTTTTATTAAAGTATTATATATGCTTTTTGAAAAGTACACAGATCATAAGTATGAAACTCAATGAACTTTTACAATGGGTCTCCAAACCAAGAAAGAGATCATTACCAGTGCTTAAAGTACTCCTTTGTGTTCTCTCCCTGTCATTACTTCACCCAAGAGTAAATATTATCTTGACTTCTATCACTGTAGATTAGTTTGCTGGTTTTAAACTGTATATAAATAAAATTGTATCACGTGTACTCAACATTTTATTTTTGAGATCTGTCCATGGTGCTCCTACTAGGCATTTTTATATTTAAAGCACCCAATAATTATGACCCATTTAACTTCAGAACCAAGGTTCTGAAGTTAAACAAAATTAATTAAGGCACCCAAAGTCACATGACTACTAAATGGGAAGGCTAAAAGTAAAGATTGTCTAATTTCAAAGTTCATGCTTTTTTAGCTCCACTATGATAGCCCACTACATAGTTTTAAAATATGAAGAAGTCAATCCTTTCCCTAGTTTACCTATCATAGGCTATATATATATGTATATGTATATAGATATACGTATATATGTTTGACAAATTAGTCAAGTACTATGTAAATATAAGAAATTATTATTAGCACAAGGAAAGAGCTACCCAGGACAGTGGCTTTCAAACCATTTTTGATTGTGACTCATAGACTTAAATTTAGGAGTTTTTACAACAATATGCATTTCTGAAAAATCTTATATTCTGTAAAAATCATGCAATAAAAAATGAACTTATGGGAAAAATAGAGTTAGAAACAGACTACTAAAAGCCCATGGAACTTTGTATCCTTTACACACATACACATACACCATAAGGACCTGAATCGTTAAGAAAAGGTTAAATTAGGGTCAATAAACTTAAAAAAAAAAGAAGAAAAGTGCAATCCATTTTAGAATAATTTACAACTAAAATGATTTTTTAAAATAAAGTCTTAATGTGTAATAAATGAAACGAACCTGTAACTATCCAGAACATTAAGCTTCTAATTGTGACTTACTTCCCCAAGGATTTCTGGAGTGAAGATTTGAATGCATGTCACCATCTGCAGATAGAAGCATTTAACAGAAGCTTTTCATGGTGACAAAATTAAAATCTGAGGTCAGAGTCACATGGCTTTGGGGACGCATAAGAGATTAATAACCTGTTTACCATTTTGTATCTGTTCACACTGTCCAAGTACACCTTTGAAAGATGTATATGATACAAGGTACCAGAGATCTTAAGATCATCTTTATTAGAGTCTAAGAGGATAGAGTCCTGAATAGAAAACTACCTCCTTAAACACAGAGCTCTGAGAATAGCTTAAATCCTCTTCTTCTTAGGCCATAGAAACAGGTACATAAAGTAAAGCTATTCAGGGAATTGCCCTGACGCCCATTTCTGGTTGGAAAATTGGGTTCATTGGCAAAGCCACATCTATAAGATATTCTGTAACCCCCCTAAAGTCTCAGGCTCTTAGCCTTAAAAAAATGAGTTATGAATGCTTGGCATTACTCATGGTCTTGTATGAAACTTACAGAATTACAAACTTGGGGCAATTATGGTTTCTCTATACCAAGAAACTGAGGTGCAACTTAAGACTTAAACTTGGCTTAGTTCATTCTTAGTCACTGAGCAGTCACTTCCTCAAGGGCTTCAAATTCTTCACCTGAAAACCAGAAGGTCAGAACTCTACAGTACCTTCCCAGGCAGGTCTCGTATTTACTATAAGCTAGGGGCATGCCTCTGTTTCCTCATCCACCTCGACAAGTGTCTGATTTTAAGGCTTCAGAGAAAATTCTGTTATTATTGAAAAAAGGGAAATTTAACAAGTGATACCTATTGTTCCTGTGAGCTACTGAGTCAATTGCCCTGACACCCATTTTTGGTTGGGAAACTTTGAGACTACTTTTTTCTTCATTGTAACATTAAGGCCAGAGACCACAAAGTGGCTTCCAGTGAAATGTGAATCTGAAACAGTACAGCAATCTGAGAAAAGGGCTCTCTTCTTTAGAAAACTGACTTGACTGAGAAGGCATGAAATAATCTTTGAGTGATATTAAGCTAAGGCGTATCATAGATTTTAAAAAATTATTTGAGGGTGATACAAAAAGAATATATAATAAGCATTCCAAATAGCTAAGGCAGAAGAATGGTACCATTTGCTAAGAGAATTTGCTAGGAATCTTCATGCTAACTCCTGAAAATAATGCCTCTTTAAACATGTCAGAAAATCTCTGTATATAACAATGGAACAAGCAGGCATTGAGAGGCATGAGAAGAGAAAAAGACATATGTCCAGTTTTACTTCAAAATCAATTTATGGTTGCTTAGCTTTTTGAGTTTTTGTTTTGTTTTGTTTTTTTAATCTCAGAAATTTAGCTTTTAGGACACAAGATGCCTTTCTCGACTTCCTTAGCTTTTGACCCAGCAATTTATCCCTATTTAAAATCTACTTCAATTTTTCCTCATTTTAAGTCTCTAGAGTTCTTTCGACCAGGATTAGTGGTGGGCTTTACTTCGGAGAACAATTTTACATGGTAGTTTTAGTACAGAGAACTCCAGACATTTATTTCATCAAAATCATTGACATGTGTCTAGCTTGTGCAATACTCTTTTATGTAGAGCAGTGATTCATACTTTTTTCCCACCCTGACACACCTGAAGAATACGAAACACTCCTAATAAATGAGGGCAGGCTCATTAAAGGCACTGATCTGCAGCAAGAAGGTAGGAAGCAGGATTAATTTGATGGGGAGGGAGGCTCCATTTGGTGAAGTTTTTTTGAATCTCTAGGGGTATTTGTGTAATTAGAAAAAGTACCCACCCCAGACCATATGCTTCTTTCACTGTCCTTCCCCCAGCCCTAGGGCCTAGAGCAATGTCATCCAACAGAAATATTATTCAAGCCACTTACGTCATTTTGAGTTTTCTAGTAGTCACATTTTTAAAAGGAAAAAAATAGGTGAAAATAATTCTAATGCATCTTATTTAACACAATATATTGAAACATTATCATTTCAGCCAATAATCATAAAAATCAATGAAAATACATCCTATTTTATATTAAGTCTTCAAAATATGTTATGTATTTATAATCATAGCTTATTTCAATTCAGATGCTAAATTTTTATCAGTACTTGATCTGTATTCAAATTTCATAAAATTTATAGTTGAAAAAGAAGATTCACATACTGAATTATTCAAAACATACTTAAAATTTTTCCAGAAACTACATCAAGGATCAGTTTTTAAATTTAAATTTAATTAAAATTAAGTAAGATTTACAATTTAGTACTTAAGGCACACTAAACACACGGTTATTGTGTTAGATAATCCGTATCTAGAGGAAATAAATAATAAAATTAAATGTTATGTACTTACTATGTGCCAAGCACTGTCCTAAGCACTCTACTTATATTAAATTGTTCAATTATCACAACACTACAAGGTAAGTACTATTATTATCTTCATTTTATCGATGAGGAAACCAGTGCAGAGAGATGTCTTATAATTTGCCCAAAGCTACACAGCTAGTAAATGGTGGAGCCCCAATTCAAAGCAAGGTAGTTTGGCTCATTTCCTGTTTCTGAGGTTTAGTTAGGGTTTTTCCAGAAAAACTGAGCTATGAGTATGCCCTAGGAGTAAATGCAACCTTTTGCCTATGTTTGGTTAGAGGCTCTCAGCACTGGCTGACTTTTGCCATTAGATGTTCCTATCCTGATTATATGTTAATGTAAATTAGATGTCACACCCATGCTTAAAATCTTCCAAAGGCTTTCCATAGCACATAAAATTAAATCCAAGTACCTTACCCTGATCCACATCATCTTACATGATCTGACCCCTACGTCCTCCACCTCCTCTTCTACTGCCTCAACATTCACTTTACTCCAGCCATACTGGCCTCCTCTGCTCCTGATACAGGCCAAGCTCCTTATTACCTTAGAGCCTGTATACTACCTGGAATGCTCCACCCCATATTTATATGGCTGGCTTATCATTCCCGTCTTAGCTTAAATGTCACCTTCTCAGAGAACCCTTCCCTGACCACTCAATCTAAAGTAGTCACCCAAACTCTATGATATCACTTAATTCTCCACAGTAATTAGCACCATTTAATAAATTTTCCTTGTCTATTTGTCTCCTCCACTGGGGCCTTGCCTGTGTTATTTATGCAGCACTATATCCCAGCACTTGGAATAGTGCCTGGTACAGAAGAGGCACTCAGTAGTATTTTTGAATGAAATGAATGAATGCTAATCATTAAGATAAAAAGGCATAAAATTAAAAACTACATGACCAGAGTGACTACTTTCTTAATTTAAAAAATAGTATATTTGGATGGTCTGTAATTTAAACTCATAGATGATTTCTGAGAGAGAAAAAGTTACAGAAAATCTCTTAAAACAAAAACAAGCTGGGTCAAGTAGCTCTAAGTCACTCTTATATCTGACAGGATCATTACATAAAGGTAATGAGAGGATGAAAGGGGATGAGAGAATATAATTTAGTTTTTCAAAGACTTTTCTGAGTATAGTCCTCACAGCTTATTAAAGAAATCTACACAACACAAAGGCAAATTCTGATTAAGACTCATTTAAAAGACATGCATTGAGATGACAAAAGAAGATTTTTAAAATACAAGAAAATACACAGCTCTTAGCAGCACTGGAAAATAGGGAAAAGTACCATCAAAGAATCAGAAACTTTGAAGAAGTTCTGTAACATATAATTTAAATAGAGCGATATAATGGAGAAAATCAATCAACTGCTGAGAGCCTCTAACGAACACAGTATTATATTTACTCCGAGGACATACTAGATAGACCAACTGTCCTGGGAAAAAACCCAAGCTAAGAAACAAGAAATGGGAGTTGATGGAAAGAATTTAAGACCTTGCTAACTAGCACCTCACTCTCTATGCAAACAAAGCTTCTAGTAGCAGTGTTTGCCAATAGGCACAAAATGTACATTATCATTTTTATTAATTTTTAAAGATACTTTAAAAAGAGAAAAAGACAACAGGGACTACTATAAAGAATCTACTCTAAACGTGAAGGCAATCTCAAGAAAATGCAGTGGGATGAATTAAGGTTAGAAATGACAGTCTAGGAATACTTCTCGAAGCTACTTTCTTTCTCGAAGCTCAACATTGGGCAATAGTGGAAAGGTGGATAGGCTAGTGCAAAGAGACTAAAGGAAAGGATGAACAGTAATTGTTTTTTGAGCACTTTTATATATAATGACCATTTCATCACAATAAATCTGGAAAGTAGGTGACATTACCTCCATTACCCATACGCGCACATACACATCCATGCCCCTAAGACTCAGAGTGTACCTTAACCAAATTACTTGGGTATCGGTGGATACTAAGCCTGATCAAGCATGGGACCAAAATATGCATATACGTTATTCTTCCTAAAAATCTACCTAAAATCTAAATCTATATCATTTATTTTCCACAAGTATCCAAGAAAGTGATTCTATCTCAGCTTTACTTGGAGAAGCACTTTAAATAACGTGAAATATACTTTATAAAACATACTTTTTATAATATACAAAATATAAACGACTTCCAATTTCAATCTTTTATACTTTTCAAAGTTAACTGATATCTTATTTGTATTTTAATTATTTGTATACATCTTTTACAATTTTATTAGCACTATTAATTCCCTTGAAATTAGGATGCAGATCCAATTCATTTCTATACTCATTGTAACAGTGCCTTGGATAGTAGTTTAAGAAATGTTTACTTAACAGAAAGAATGTGATCCTCACAATAGATATACAAGGTGGCTAGGACACGTATTCACATTATCCTTATTAAATACCTGAAGAAACAGAAGCAGAGTAAACGGTGATGCTTTTTCTCAACTAAAAAGCTTTCTTGTTGGGCTAACTCTAGTCTTTTCTGACTGCACCGCTGACTCAAACAAGATACCAAACCTGTTTCTCCAGCTGAGAGTATGGCAGGGTGTCCAGAGAAAAAAGGTTTAGTTATGTTATTTTAAAAATGTTTGGAAAATCCTGAAATATGGATCTAATTTGAATATAAATGTCTGTAAACTTTCTGATTTCTTTCTGTTTTATTGGGAGAGAGTGGCAAAAGGAAAATAAAAGTGCTTCTTAAAAATTCTAAACTTGGCTACAAGTTATCTAAAACAAACAAACAGAAATTGAACTATAACAACTACTATTGATATGCAGCACTTGGGAGCAATTCCATGTACATATATTATTTCATATGATTTTCCATACTATCTAGTGAGAAATTACCATTATTCCCATTTCACTGATGAGGGAATTTTGGTTAGTTTAGAGAGTTATTAGGTAGTTTGAACTTGGATTTATTACAATCTAAGTCATGCTTTTTGCAGTATACTATGTTACTTGCTTGCACAAAACTAATCGATGGCATATATATGGCAACCAGAATAATCCTAAAATAAACAGCCTCTGTATAAAATCCTTCTATAGACTCATGTAGCCTATAGAACAAAATTCACCAAAGTTCTTGGCATTGCATACATAGCCCTTCGAAACCTAAATCCTTTACGATTTGGTTCCTGACTACATCTCCAGCTCTCATCTATCCATCTTCTTCTCTACCTTCTTGCCCTAAGTTATTCTAAATGATCTACAGCCCTCAACTCATCTGTAATGAAATCTCTTTTTATATTATACTCAACTTGTCAACTTATAACTTATCCTTCAAAATTTAACTCAGAAATCAATGTATCCTTAGCCTTCTTAGCTCTTTTCCCTATAATCATTTCTTCTTCTGTGCTATGTTAATATCTGGTTCATACTTATAGCATTTAAATACCATATTACAATTATTTGTTTATATATCTCTCCTTCTCATTTGACATAAGGGATGTCTTATTCATGTTTACATCCCTAGGGTCTAATACACTGCCTGACAGTAGTAGGCATCAGATAGATGCATATTTGAGTTGAATTCAAATACACTCACTTAAAAATTACATAAGTGTTAAAAAAGGACTTGGATTTTGCATATAAACGTTTCAAAGGGGAAAAAGAGGCCAAAATCCTTTAACAGAACTGTGTCTAACAATGGCTAGAAGGTCCCTGCTAGCACACTGTGCCCCAGCTGGGCCTCTAGAAGGTTCATTACTTTCATATTACCACTGTGGCAATTTATTAATGAGCTCAGAGCAAGCAAGATAAATTGAAATGACAGCTCTGGCAACTAACATCTCTTATTTATCACTAGAGCTAGTCTCTCACTAGCAGTGCCATGGATAAGCCTTCTTCAAAGCAAAACAATATTTAGAGCATCTTCTAAGAGACCTGCAAACACTGTGGCTGGCACTAAGGGAAATTAAAAAAAGTATAAGTCCTCATTAGGATAGTTCTTAAAAAATAACTAAAAACTGGAAAACACAGTATCCATTGGAAGTAATGGTAAAGAACTCATTATATAATTCATCATCTGAGTCAATTTCCTATCCAAGGACTAATTCAAGGGTCACTGGGGCTCTTCTTGCTTCACCCTGATGAGGCAGGTGTTAGGCGTTCTGGCAGAAGAAAGGTCTATAAAACTAAAGCTTCTACCCCTCTAAAAGTTTGAAGGCCTCTTGGTATCAAGACATCCCTACCTATGATTTAAGGCTGCTCTACTGATATAAAGCCAAATCACAAGCTGTTAGCACAAAAAAGTAAACTTTATAGTGCAACCAAACACAAATATATTTAAAAAAGAGAAAAATGGCAGAAACCCTGTGGTTACAGGGAGATACCACTAATGACTACAGTACCTCCAGGTAACACCCCTGTTTTGGCTTCTTAAGGTTGCCATAACAAAGTATCATAAACTGGATGTAATAAACAACAGAAATTTATCTTCTCATAGTTCTAGAGGCTAGAAGTCTGAAATAAAGGTGTTGGCAGGGTCATGCTCTCTCTGAAGTCTGCAGAAGATCCTTCCTTGCCTCTTCCAGCTCTGCTAGCCTTTGGAAACTAACACAGATTTTGGTACTGATGACAGTGGAGTGCTTTAACAAATACTTAAAAATAAGGAAGTGGCTTTGAAATTGCATAAGTAGAGAGTGGATAGAGAAAACCTAGATTGCCTTGAAGAGATGGTTGGTAGAAATATGAACATTAAAGGTGCTTCCCGTGAGGCTTTAGAAGGAAATGATGAACATGTTATTTGACAATAAAGGAAAGACAATTCTTATTTTCATGGAAGAAAACTTGTCTGAATTGTTTTCAGCCACTGGGTGAACTTGTAAGTGATGAACTTGGATATTTAGTTGAGGAGATTTCTAAGCAAAGTGTTGAAATGAGGCCTACTTTCTCCTTGGTGTTTATAGTAAAATATGAGAAGAGATAAATTGAAGGAAAAACTGTTAAGCAAAAAGGAACGAGCACTTGATGATTTGGAAAAGTCTCTGCCTATTCAGACAGCGTGTTCTGGAAACAGGGCCAAGGGCGTGCCTGGAAAATCGTTATCCTGACTCATGGATACAATCAACCATCACAGAAGCTAAGAATAGAGATATGGTTGTACATATATATACACACACATATATACGTATACATACATATATACATATGCACATGTGTGTATGTTTATAGGAATAGAGATATGGTTACACACACACACACACACACACACACACACACACACACACACAATACACACGTTATTCAGGAAAGATCTGTAGAAGACCCTTTATTAACCAATGTCACCTCAATAAATTTAATTTAAAAAAAAAAAAGATGGTTTGAACCCTATGAATTGCATTGGAGACTGACAAAGTTTTTGAGAATTTCATACCAGCAGAAGTATGGCCAGCCTAGACTGAAAGGGATAGAGAGGAAACGAAATGAAGAATAACACCAAGGGCAGTGTGACAGATGCAGATGCTAAGTCAGTGGAACCTTTTGAGGCTAAAAGGGTGGTGCTGTCCCAGCAGGCCAGAGGACAGAGCATCTAGCCACAGAGGATTCTTCCCAGGCCTTGAGATCAAATACAATCTGCCCTGATAGGTCATGAATTGCTTTAGCCTAGTGATCATTTTAGAACTTCTATTTTCTCCCTTTCATAATGGAAATGTCCTTTCCTAGATGCCTGTCTTACCTTTGTATTTTAGAAACACTTATTTTCTAGGTTTCACAAGTCTACAGATGGAGAGGAATTTTCTTCCCATGATAGACCATACTAGAGTCTCACCTTATTTAGGTGTTTTAGAAAATGAGGTCTGGGATTTTTAAAAAGTTGATTATATTTAGATGAGATTCTGGACTTGAGTTGATTCTAGAATGGGTTGAGACTTTGGGAGATGTTGAGATGCGCTGAATGTCTTTTGCACAAGAGAAGGACATGAATTTTGTGGGGGCAGAGGGTAGACTGTTATGGCTTAAACTGTTTCCCAAACTGTGTACTCCTGGTACCTGTGAATGTCCCAAGAGCATGATGTGCCCTGATTCCATGGAGAAAGAGTGTATGCAAGGTCTGTGTTCGGGACTCTCCCAGACTTCACCCTATGTGTGTCTCTTCGTTTGGCTGTTTTTGATTTGTATCCTTTATAATAAACCTGTAATCATAAGTATGGCACTTTCCTGAGTTCAGTGAGTTGTTCTAGTGAGTTACTGACCCTGAGAGAGGTCATAGGAATCTCCCAAAGTTAGGCTAGATCATTAAAAGTTCCATAAGCAACAACAGGGGTAAATCTTGAGCTATTATGTAAGGGAAATAAGCCTGTCATAAAAGGACAAATACTGTATGATTTCCACTCATACAAGGTATTTGGAGTAGTCAAAATATATAGTCTGTCATAGAGACAGAAAGTAGAACGGTATTTGCCAGGGGCTGAAGGGAAGGGGAAATGGGGAGTTACTGTTTAATGAGTACAGAGATTCGGTTTTGCAAGATGAAAAAGTTCTGGAGATGGATGGTGGTGATGGGTGCACAACAATGTGAATTTATTTAATGCCACGTAATTGTACACTTAAAAATGGTGAAAGTGGTCAATTTTATGTTATGTATATTTTACATTTTAAAAAATAATTATTTTTAAAAGCTCTGTAAGCCACATTAAGATCAAAAGGAAGCACATGAAGAATATAAGTATAATGAGCTATGACGACTCTTCTTGCGGCAGTAGTGAGCTCAATGAGAACAGTTCTATGGTGAAAGACAATGTGGTGGGGCGAAAGTGGAATGGAATTCCTTAATACCTGATAATGTCATTCCATAATTTACATAATAAAGTTCATAGAAAGAATTAAAAGAAAGAATTTTAGTGTAATTTTCAGACTTCAAATTAAAAAAAAAAAGAATCATAAAAGCAACATGGAAAATGGATTAAAAGGGAGCCAGAGCAGTTGTAGGCAGAGTAGTTAGGATGCAACTATAGAAATTCAGAGGACAGAAGCTTGGAGTTAGGATGGTAGCAATGAAGATTCATTCATTCATTCATTCAACAAATATTTAATGAATATGATTATATGCCAAGTACTGATAGATGTTAAATATAAGAATAGGATTTGCAAGATCCCTTCCCATGGAACTTGTAAAGAAATAAACAAATAAATGAATAATTACATTTTGTGATTAAGTGCTAAAACAGAAATAAACTAACTGTGGAAGGGCATAAGGGAGGCTTCCATGGGAAGATGATTTCTGAGCTGAGAAAGCAGTAACCAAGAATCAGGGGAAGACCTCCCCGGGCAGAGGGAACAGCTTGTGCAGTCTCAGAGACAGGAAAAGAGCTTCATGTATTTAAGGAACAAAAAAGAAGCCAGTGTGACTGGAATTTAGCTTGGGGATGGTGGCACCACATGAGATTGGTTAAGAAAGTAGGCTCTGTATCATGCAGAGGGATATAAGGGAAAATAAGGGAAAATATCGTTTGCACTTTCAGTGCAACAGGAAGCCACTAAAGGATTTTTGGCAAGGAGATGATCTGTGGCAATTCACTGGTGGGAGGTGGGGTGCAGGAGAATCATGAAAACCATTTAGGGAGTTAATACAATGGTCCAAAAGAACTATGGTGGCCTAAGCTAGAAAAAAGAAGTGGTGATGGTTAGGGGTGGAGAGAGACATTAGATATTTAGGATACAGTCCTAATATTAGTCATACTGAAAATGGAGACAAAGGCATTTCAAAAATAAGTGTCATTTTTTAGGCCTGGGAAAATAGATGAATTAGGAAGTTGTTCACTGAAATAGGCAACAATGAGCAAGCATCAGAATCACCAAGAGTAGGGGTCTCCAACCCTCAAGCTGCAGACCAGTACCGGTGAGTAGCCTGTCAGGAGCCAGACCGCACAGCAAGAGGTGAGAGGTGGGCAAGCAGCTAAGCTTCATCTGTATTTGCAGCTGCTTCCCAGCACCAGCATCACCGCCTCAGTCCCACCTCAGATCATCAGCCATTAGATTTTCATAGGAGCACTGGTCCCTGCTGCCAAAAAGGTTGAGGACCGCTGACTTAGAGAGTTTTTTAAAAATATTAATTCCTGTGTTCCATTCCACTAGAGATTCTAATTTTCTTTTTTTTTCTTTTTTTTTGGTATATGGGGTTTTTAATTTAAACATCTCTCCAGGTGTTTCTGATATTTAGCAAGGTTTGAAAACCAGAGTTGGTTTCTATTGCTTACAACCCAAAGCATACTTATGAAACAAACTGGTATGGGGAGAGGGGTGGTATAAATGAGTCCCTAAATTGTAGAATTGACTGGATCAAGGTTTGGGAACAGAACACTGCAGACTATCTCATGCTGAGAGGCTGGCCATTCTCATGTGGTAGGAGACAGCTGATCAAATTGTGGTCTGTTTTGTACCAGGACTCACCACTACTGAGGTACGCTGCAAAAAGAGACTTGGTAGGGAAAACATACTGGTGTAATGTGCATTGGCTATACAGACAGCCTTCAATCAGTTCCTAAAAAAAAAGAAACTGCTTAATATGAAATAAGGGAGATATTCAAAATATTTAACAATCTGTAAGATCATATCAGTATGTATTGGAGAACATCAGTCTCAAGTTAAACTGGTCAATCTGAAAGCACTGGGAAGAATACACGGCTTTCCCCTCAAAAAGTTCATTCTGCCTAGAGCCTGCACAGGAGCCTTGCTGAATCTGAAAACTACCCAGGGCTAAAAATGGTACAAGCAAAGGCAGAAAGGCAGGACATACAACTGTGGATAAGACTGAGACTTAAGGGAGTCTTTAAATATTTAAAAACTAGGGCACTGATTTTTCAAAAGGATCACCAGGGGCACTACCCCGAATTTTCTGAAACGGAATCTTCAAGTCAGGTTATCCATTATTATTATTATTTTTTAAAAAATATTTATTCCCATCTCCCCACTCCTCTCCCCTTTGGCAACCATAAGCTTGTTCTTTGAGTCTGTTTCTGTCTTTTTATTAAATTCCACATATAACTGAAATCATGCAGTATTTGTCTTCCTCTGACTTATTTCTCTTAGCATAATACCTTCTAGGTCCAATCATGTTGTTGCAAATGGCAAGGTTTCATTTTTATTGCTAAATAATATTCTATTGTGTATATACCCACATATATACCACATCTTCTTTATCTATTCATCTATTGATGGACATCTAGGTTTCTTCTATATCTTGGCTATTATTAGTAATGCTGCAAAGAACACAGGGATGTATACATCTTTTCGAATTAGTGTTTTCATTTTCTTTGGATAAATACCCAGAAGTGGAACTGTTGGATTGTATAGTAGCTCTATTTTTAATTTTTTGAGGAATCTCTATACTGTTTTCTATATGGCTTCACTAATTTACAATCCCACCAACAGTGTATGAGGGTTCCCTTTTCTCCACATCTTCACAAGCACTTATTTGTTGATTTACTAATGAAAGCCATTCTGGCAGGTGTGAGGTGATATCCCATTATGGTTTTAATTTGCATTTCCCTGATGATAAGTGATGTTGAGCATCTTTTCATGTCTGCCATCTTTGTCCTCTGCCCATTTTTTAAAAAATTTATTTATTTTATGGTGACATTAATGAAATCCAGTAAGTTTCAGCTGCACACTTTAATAGTCAGGTATATATATATATATTTATTTATTTATTTACACTGTGTGTTCACCTCCATAGTTAGATTTCTGTCACCATTATTATTTAACCCCCCCTTGCACCCCATCTACCTCCCCTCTCCCACCACTCCCCCACCCTCTGGTAACTGTAGAATTATAGTCCATGTTCTAAGGAAATTTGCTTGTTTGTCCTGTTCATTTGTTGCTTTTAGGTTTATATCCCACATATATCATGTAACTTTCAAACTTTTTCTGTCTGGCATATTTCACTTAGCATGATTATCTCGAGGTCCATCCATGTTGTCACAAATGGCAGTATTTCATCCTCTGCCCATTTTTTAAATTGGATGTGTGTGTGTGTGTGTGTGTGTGTGTATTTAGCCATATTAGTTCCTTCTATATTTTGGATAGTAACCTGTTATCGGATGTATCATTTTCAAATGTCTTTTTCCATTCAGTGGGTTGCATTTTCATTTCATTAACAGTTTCCTTCACTGTGCAAAAACTCTTAAGCTTAATGTAGTCCCATTTGTGTTTTGTCTTTTGTTGCCCTTGCCTAAAGAGACATATCCAAAAAGATACTGCTAAGAGAGATGTCAAAGATTTTATCACCTAAGTTTTCTTCTAGGAGTTCTATGGTTTCAGGTCTTACATTTAAGTCTTTAACCCACTTTGAGTTTATTTTTTTTATAGATTTTTTTATAGATTTTATAAATTCAATTTAATTTTTTTGCATGTATCTGTCCAGTTTTTCCAACACCACTTATTGAAGAGATAGTTTTTACTCCACTGTATATCCTTATCTCCTTGGTCACAGATTCACTGACCTTATAAACGAGGATTTATTTTTGGGCTCTCTATCCTATTCCATTGATCTATCTATATACCTATTTTTATGCCAGAACCATACTGTTTTGATTATTGTAGCTTTATAGTATAGTTTAATATCAGGGAGCATGATATCTCCCACCTTGTTGTTTCTCCAGATTTCTTTGGTTATTTGGGGTCTTTGCGTTTCCTAGATTTTAAGATTAGTTGTTCTAATTCTGAAAAGAATGTCATTGGTATTTTAATAGGGATTGTACTTGTTATTTCTTAATAAGTGTTCCAGGTGATCAGACGAATTGGGGAAGTACTAGCTTAGGCTAAAGTTTAACATTCAACAAAAGTCTGGTTGTCTCCTCCCATACTGTATGAAAGGGCAATTGTTATTTCCTAGTAATAGAGAGGAAGGACATTATAACAATATTTACTTAGAACATACTATGAGCCCACCACTGTGCCAGAAACCATGGTATACAACAGGCACTAAAAGTTTAAGATATTTCTTTGCCTTCCAGGATCCTGTGCTCTTTAATTTGTAGAAAAGGCAAAACTTAGAAACACATCAGGGCCGCTGAACCTGTCCGATCAATGGAATAATCTAAAAATCTTTTTGGCATATTAGGGGTTGCAGCAGACATGAAATTTAAATCCCTATTGATCATACAACAAAACTATTTCCAAAATAAGATCAGTGTAAAATACAGTACCTTCTCAATATAAGGTAAAGGAGCATACAAAAAGGTATAATAAAAATCATCCATTAACTCAAATTTGGATTAAACTATCAAGTATTGAGCACTTACAATGTAAACATTTACTGTATTAGGCATCTAAATATTGGTTTTCATTAATAATCAGAACACCAGCAAATTAGTTGACATTTCTCTTTTCAGGCTAATGATTTATTTAAATGCCATCATTAGGGGATTTAGCAAATTAAAAGAAAATTGTTAGTACTGAGAATAAAGAAGTCGACAAAAATATTACTTAACACTTCACCAAATTCAACTAGTAGGTCTCAGGAAGACAATTTTGACATCTAAGTGTCAAGGTCAGCATAAAAAGAATCTATTTTTTGTTGAGGCAGCCCAAACAACCAATTCTTATTTATTAGGGAAAGTTGCATTACATAATAAAGTTGGAAGTATTGTGGAAATCTGAAGGTTAAGAGTTTGGAGAGCAGGTTCTGGAGCAATATAGAAGCAAGAGAATTGCAAGCTCTTATGGTATTTGATTAATAATATTTTCTAAGCTTTCTGAAGAGAAAGGACATCTAGGGTTATTAAATAACTATTTACAGACCATGTCCTTGAAGACAGATTTCTCTGAGTGGCTTCCTGTAAATGGAGGTACAACTATAACTAATGATGAAGATATACTTAGTAGAAGTATATACTCTGTGATTGAGAGTTCTCAAAAAGTTTTTTCTTAAAACCAAATCCAAGACTTCTAAATTGATTTCATTTCAAGAATCATACTAATCTTATAAAGCATTTGCAGAAAAAAGACCCAACCCACACTCAATATATAGCAGTAATAGGCAGCAGCACTTTTTTTGGTGTCACACAAACAGCTCAAATAAAATAATATTCCTCTGTGAACTGAATCATTTTTTTGTTCACAAGCTAATGCAGAGACTTAGCGACAATCCTTCCAAATAACTGTACTGTTTTTTTAATTAACAAGCAATATTATGTGGTAAGAATTTTTTACATTTGTCTGAGTCCTCTCTGTTGACTAAGCACTTGGCATATTTTTGTCATCTACATGTACAAGACACTGAGGTGGAAAAAGTTTATGACATCCATCTAGATACACTCTGGCGCATGAATCTATCAACAGACAGCAGCTTGTTGGTCCCACCAAATGAGCCAACCAAATTGGAAACATTTTATGAAGAAATGTGCTTTAATTAAATTCCAAAGAAACAGCATGTAAAATTATTTTAATTTTATTATAACTTTTTTAAAATATGCTTTTATTTTAGGACAATTTTAGATTTACAGAAAATCTACAAAGATAGTTCAGAGTTCCCATGTACTCTGTACAGTTTCCTCTATTATTAACATCTTACATTAGTATTGTACATTTGTTACAATTAATGAACCAATATTGATGTATTATTAACTAAAGTCCACATTTTATTGAGACTTCCATAGTTTTTACCTAATATCCTTTTTCTGCTTCCCATTCAGGAAAACGCATTACATTTAGCTGTCATGTTTCCTTAGGTTCTTTTTGGGTGACAGTTTCTCACACTTTATTTGATGACCCTGATAGTTTTGAGGAATACTTGTCAGGTATTTTGTAGAATGCCTCTCAACTAGGAAGGGTCTGATGTTTTTCTCATGATTAGACTAGAGTTATAGCTTTTGAGGAGGAAGACCACTGAGGTAAAGTTATAATAATTTTTATCCCAACTATACTCTGGATAGTCAGCTCACTGAAGGAACCACATCTTGCCTAAATCACAAAGCCAGTGGCTTGAATTGGGACTCACAGAACTGGTAGACTGACTGAATCAGTACTATTCTGAGATAGCCACATCTTTATTATCTTGGTACCCCTTACTGTACCTCAGAAAACAATGATTTTTTTTGTTATGGTTATCCAATGGTCTCTTTGTATATATTCCTACTTGATTTCCCTAGAAACTTTTATACTGCTGACTATTCCTTTTTGAAACTTAATTGTTGTTCCCTTGGCATTCAAACCACCACTTTCTCCTGATTTTGCTTATAATATAGAGATTCAGAGTATACCTAACTGGCCAAGAACATAGAGTTTGGACCTAGAATACCAAAGTTCAAATCCTGGTTTTACCACTTGTTAACCCTGTGACCTTGGACAGGTTACTTAACTTTTAAGTGCTTATTTTCCCACCTGAGAGAACTATATGAATTTTTATGTATATAAAAATGTGCAGTAAATGCTATACAGATATTTGCTATTATTTTTGCTCCCGTTCTTAGTCTCTTCCTCATCTGCACATTTTGACCTTCACATACTCTACCCAGGGGATTCCATCCATTCAAAGAGGTCTTCTGCTTATCTAGAAGGCCTTCTTCCTTCTCTTTACTTTCTTCCTGGTGAATTCTTTCTCAACCTTTAAGATCTAGTTTGAATGTCATTCTCTCTCTTCCTAGAGCCTTTCCAAAGATCACCTCCCTCCTTCTGCTTTGGAAGTCAGTTGTTCCTGCCCTTGTGTTCCCATAATACTTTGAATATATTTCAATGAAAGCACTTGTTACATTAGATTGAATGAGGTTGAGCCATTTAAAATTACTTATGTTAGACCATTTTAGACCTATAAAAATAGCAACTTTACATGATTTATCGTAATAACATCTCTTCATATTTCTGCTACCTTCTCCCTCCCTACATTATACTCATAACAAGGACTACATGCTATTATTCTTTAAAAAAATATATATATATAATACAATATTTCAGATATATAAAACGGTATATAGAATGGACATCCCTAAATCCACAAACTAGCTGAAAAAAATATTAATACATTTAAGCCCCCTGTGTGCTCTTACCAGCATTGTTACTCTTCAGAGATATCACTTATCTTTAATTTGATATTTATGATTACCATGCATCTCTTTGAACATTTATTAAGTATGCTTCCCTAAATAATCACACATTTTAAGCTTCATATAAATGTGTTCTGCCATTTGCTTTGCTTATTCAACGTTTATATGTGAGATTCACCCACATTACTATATAGATCTAGTTCATTCATTTTCATTATTGTATGTAATTCCAGTAGGTAAATATACCACAATATTTTCATTCATTTATTGATAGACATCTGAATCTTCTATCTGAATTTTCTGCTATAATAAGGTTGTATGACTATTTCTGTATGTCTCTTTACGTATACATTGGAGAGTTTCTAAGTGGTACTTACCTAGTAGTAAAATTGTTGGATTGTAGGTTATGTGAATTTAATTTTTATAGATATTGCCCAGTTGTTCTTCATTATGGTTCTGCAACTTCTATTCCCATCAATAGTTCAAGAGTCCCCTTAATTCCACATCCCCTCAATATTTGGGATTATCACACTTCTTAATTTTTGCCAGTCTAACAGGTGTGAAATGACATCTCATTAGAGCTTTACTTAGCCTATAACTAATTACTAGTAAATGGCTAATAAACATTTAAATTGCCTCTTTAATGCCTTATCATTTTTCTATTGATCTGTCTTTTTCTAATATATTTGTAGGAAGCCTCTGTTATTATAGATAGCAATATTTGGGCTATTTTATGTGCCTCAAATATATTCTTTAACTCTGTGGCTTGTCATTGCATTCAAAAAATTATAGCAGTCATCTTTGCCACTATACATAGCATAGTATCTGGCAGTTAGTAGACATTAAGACTTGTTGAAGGAATGAAAAACTGAACACACATAAATTAGACAACATTTTTAAGCTCCTATATTCACTTATTTTGGAATTGTGACCCTCTATGCTTGCTAGGCTTTATAAACTTTCACACTCTCAAACTCATTTTAAAAATCATTTATTTTTAAAGAAATAAATTTAATCTTGTTTGGAGGCTTTCCAGCAGTCTCTTGAGGTAGTGAGACAGAGCACCGAAAAAACTGGATGTAGTGAGACAGAGCACCGAAAAAACTGGATGTTTAAAACTCTAAATCCTCTAAGACAATGATTGTCTGCTCTCTTCTCAAATATCTCCAAGAACAAGTATGTTGCCTCTCATGTTTTCTATTATACTTTTACAGGACATAATGACTAAAATAGCCTTTATTTCCATCATGTTCGAATGCCCCAGAGGAAATTCGACAAAAGCACAAGCATAAAGCAATTATAATAAAAAAACACTCATAGATGTGCCTATAATACACCAACGAGCAATGGACATAGTGATTAAAATAAATACACTATATATGCTTTAATTTTAAAAGCTAACATTTGAAACATTTAATGTAAATGCAGGAGGGAAAATGCAGCAGCCTTTACATGCTTCAAAATATCAGGCAATTAATACATGATGACTTGCAGCAGAACCAGCAGGAGGTTCAGACAGCAGTGCCTTAAAAAGGAGGTCATAGGAGGCAATGAATCATTCTGGACAAAGCACAAAATCTGTAGTTAGACCTGGTTTCAAGTGGTTCTGACATTTACTAGCTGTTTGACATTGGGCACATCATTTAATCCGCCTGCCCCTCAGTTCATTATCAGTAAGTAGAGTTTATAATGATCTGGCATCCTACCTAACAGGGTTATTACATGTGTCAAATTAAATAGGAAAATGTGTGTGACACCTTTCAATGATATGCAACTGTAATTATCTGTCCTTCCTCACCTTCCTGTCTTCCCCGATGCCACTTTCACCATCCTGAAATTCTTCAGGCAGAACTGGATACAAACTTCTCTGGGGCGGATATTGTACTCATCTGCCTAGGCTGCCAAAGACCACAAGCTGGGTGACTTAAACAACGGAAATTTATTTTTTCACAGTTCTAGGGCAAGAAGGTGTCAGCAGGGTTGATTTCCTCTGAGGTCTCTCTCCTTGGCTTATCTAGATGGCTGTCTTCTCCCCCTGTCTTTACATGGTCTTTCCTCTGTCCTAACCTCTTCTTATTCAGGATTCCCCTATCTGAAAGTAGAGCTTTCTTATGAAACTTTCCTAAACCAAAAAAGCATAAAGTGAAGAAACAATCACCTTTGGGCACATCTTGCTAACAGATGAACAAAATAATAAGATAAAGCACAGATGCTCACAGACATGATTCAAAGCTATGGTGGCTTGATGCTGAGACTAAGTTCCTGGGGAAAGAGCTTGGCGGTGCCACTCTTGCTACTCTCAGTGCACGCTGCCTCTATAACAGCTCACTCACTGCAAAAGAAACACTGAAGACTATTTTCACTGTTAACTCCCCCTTTTTTTTGCAAATGCAAAAATCCTCTTCCTATTTCTTTCAGTTAGGTACCACTAATGTAGGTCTTTCATAAAAGCAAAGTGGTATAAAGTTAATTTTTGAAAAGCAGGGGACACCTGTAATACAACACCAGACATACTGGATTAGAGCCCATCCATATGACCCCATTTTACCCTACTTACTTCTTTAAAAGCCCCATCTTCAAATACGGTAACGTTCTAAAGTACTGGGGATTAGGACTTTAACATATGATTTTGCTCAATATATCAACAGTGTATCTAACATAGTATATGCTCAAAAGAATGCTCCAATAAACTGCTGATAACTACACTCAAGAAACCTTCTGCCAAGGAACAATTAGAATTGATCTATCCTATGAAAACTTCTGTTTTAATGGAATTTGTAATATTCCAAGGATTCAAGAGAAATGACAAATTTTCACTTGTACCTTTACAAACGCAACTCTGTTCTCAAGTTCTCGTCTTTTCCATCTCAGCCTCTATTCCTGAATTATGCATTTTAAACTTTCCATAAGCAATGAACTTGGAGGCTTTATATGATCACTCCAGAAGTTAGTGACCTCTCCTTTCATCTCTGCATTTCTGGAGTGTTTCTACAGTTACAAAGTATTTAACTTTATATAATTGTATAAGAATCAGTTAAGTGTGCATCTTATCTTCTCACAAATGGTATGCTCCATGAGAGAAAGGAATATGTCTTATTCATCTCTGAGTGATCAACAATATTTACAATATTTATTGAATAAACATAAATTTCTCTAAACCAGAAGCACTCTTCAGGAAGAGAAATTTTCTTAACCAAACAAAGGAAGAAGGGCAGGAAAAGTGGCAAGGGTGCTAGGTTTAGCTTGGGACATATTGACTTGTAAGTAGATACAGTACAGAAATGTTTATGAAGCTGATTGTAGGTAGCTAACACCAAGGGATATCTTGACTATAGACAGAGATTTGAGTCATGAATACACAGATGTTACTGGAAGCCAAGTGAGTGAATGAGATTGCTAAGAGAATGTAGAGAAGAGAGCTTAGGACCAAAGACTGACAAGAAAAAGGAAGTTCTCAGCCAAACACTTGAGATGAGGTGGCCAGGGACGAACTAACACACTTAAATGCACCAAAGTCAAAGCAAAAAATGTTTTGAGGCAGTGGGAATAATCCTGAATGTGAAATGCTGCTGCTAAGGCCTCTCTCTGGTGTTAGCAATAAGAAGACTGGTGACCCTGATCAGAGCAGTTTCAGGGACTTTGCCACTTACTGTGTGATTTGGGCGAGTTTCTAAAACTTTAAATCTGTTTCCCTTATTTGTAAAAGAAGTCTATTATCTCCTCATAAGTATTTTGCAAATTAAATAAGCAGCAATAATAATAATAATAAAAATAACAATGAAAGTAGCAGATACATGTAACATTTCTACAATGTGCTGGACACTTTCATACAGATTACATCACTTTTTTAAAAAAATCACTAAAACTTTAAGGTTTTCTATAGTATCTAATAAGTACTATTAACATCCCCATCTTCAGATGAGGAAAGTGAAGCTTATTAAGTGATAGATCAACAACAGCATTTAGCTTTATATTGCTGAGTAAGAGTTAGAACCAGAATGCAATGAAGAAGGGAGAATGAGAAAGTTTATATATCAAATGTATATAACTCAAGAAGTTTGAGTAAAGAATATGCAGGGAACTAGGTGGTACCTGGAGGGAAAGATGGGCTTAAGATTTATGTCAAGATGGGAGACTTCTCAGAAGATTTAAATAAAAAAGAAAAGGAGCAGAAGGGAAAAAGAGGTTGAAGGCAATGAAAAGATGGGAGTCAGAGATTTAGCACTGGGCAAGAGGAAGAATCAGGAAAATATAGGCATAGTTTAAGGAACAGGTTTGACTAAGACCACACAGAGAATAGGGCAAAGAAATGACTAGGTATTGAAGGCTCAATGGCATCAATTTGTATAACTGTGTAATTTTTTTCCAGCAGGGCACAGGAGAGCTAGTATAGGCAAGAGGAGAGGAGTTTGGAATTTTACCCAGACAGGGACAGAAGGCCAATGGAGCAAAGGAATGGAGGATAATGGCAAAAAAAGTGAATGAAATAAGTGGTAGACTAAGAAAATTAAGCTGATAGAGAGAAGGAAATAAAGATAGGCCTTGATGAGGTTAAAGAACAAGTTTAGTGGAGATAGTCAAAGGTCGGGTAGAAGGAGAAATTTTGAACAAAGCTGCATGTCTTCGTTTATAATTTCAGAGGTGGGCCATTTCTGGGTGATAACAAGACCCATAGTATGACTATGGGAGTAGATTAGCTAAAAAAATGATCACCTGAGTTGAAGAGGTCAATATGCTAGAGAAACAATCATCCATATGAATATTGAAGTTATTCAAGATGAGGGCAGAAATTGAGCTGAAGAGGACTGTATGTGCTAGGTCCTAACTGAGAGAAAAGATCTATGTATAAGAAGACAAGAGTGGTAAAGTCCTTGTGCCAGAGAGCATAGGATTTTAAGATGGAGAGATAATGGTCTAAAAATAACAGTGCAATAAAACTATAGTCATTCTTATCTCTCCTCTTTTGCATAGCAGTGGTGTGGGAGAATGAGCTGCACCCAAGTGATATTGCTCTCCATGAATCGGGAGAGTTTCTGTCTTCCATTTAAGGTCAGAATACACAAAAAATAATCCAGTAAAATGGTTAACAGTATAGGAAATTGGAGTTTCAGAGAATAAGTAGAAAAGTTTGAGAGGGAATAAACGTTTGAGAGGGAATAAGTAGAAAGTTTGAGAGGGTTGGGAGAGGAAGCGGAAGCCATATCAGCACAGGAGTAACAGTACAGAAGAAGACAGATGATTAGAGGGTCTGGGAGACAAAGAAAACATAAGATCTGCTGGGTTTATATGGCCATAGGTTATCAAATAATTAGTTCTAGCAATTCTCTGGTGGTTAGGGAGTTAACACTAAGGCCTTGGCAATGATTTGCTTGAATTCCTGCATTTAGGGATTTGGGAGTTGGAGGCCAACATCTGAGTACCTAGTATGTAAAACTGACATTATGTAAAGTGCTTTTATATACTCTTAGTTAATTAAACCATATATCTATACCTTCTCTCCTTTTATAAATGAGGGAACTAAGGATCAGTGAGGCAAAGTGACCAGCCCTGGGTTATATAATTAATATTTAGTGACTCTGAGGAACCCAGGCTTTTCAAATCTAAATCAGTATGGTAGTACAAAAAAGACAATTTGAAATCAGGGCATCTTTAAGTCACTTCCTATCAGTGAAATCTTGTATATTTCTTAACACCATTAAGACTATATCTACTAAACAAGGTTATTGCAAAGATTAAACTACAACTACGGAATAAATCTTAGCACTTATCTTTTTAACCTACATTGGCCTACAGAAGAACTTATTTTCCATTGTGAAATTTCTTACTCGGTTTACTTCAAACACAAATCCAAAGTTTCTCAATTAACGCTTATAAATTCTACAGATAGGAAGCCAAGGTAGGGACAGAGGATGTAAAATCTATACCACTCGAGTATCAAGTCTAAACTCCACAGTTTTCAGGTCTTTAATACTATGGATCCAGCCCATCTCTCTAGACACATCTCAGACTATTGACTTACACAAATACAATACTCAAACCTGTGGCAACTAACAATTTTTAACAAACATATCTTATACTTTCCTCACTTTGTATCTACACCTAAATTATTTAATCTATTGAAATTTATTCTCTAAGGCCCAAATGAAATTCATCTTGAGTGTGACATTTAACCCTGTTTCCAAATGTTAAGAATGATGGCTCCCTCCTATGAATTCCTATATCACTTTGCACTTACAGTACTTATTGCTGTATAATTCAAGTTAAGCATGAAAAAATTTCATTTCTGCCAGCAGAACTGAAGTCTCCTAACGGTAGTTGGACGAGAACTAACAATTACTCTGCATCTATGAACTGCCAACCGCTTTTCTAGAGATTTTACACACACACACACACACACAATTTCATGTAATTGTGACACCCTACGAAGTAGGAATTTATTTTTTACCGATAAGGACATTGAAAGTCACAGAAGTTAAACAATTTGCTTACAGTCCTAAGGCCAGTAAGCAATGGAGCCTAGATAGATCTGATTGTTTCCTATCCACCCACTAATCATCAGGAAAAAAACCTCCACTGCCTTTGTTATTAAGTATTAGCAGAGAGGACTTGATATAGGGTATCTGCCCTCCTATTTTCAAAGACTAAGAAGGGACTCTTCAGAGCAAACAGAATGATTAATATGAATCCTGAATAAAGATGAAGAGTTCAGTCGCCTGCTTTCAGGAAGGAAAAGTAAAAAACTATTATTTCCCACTCTCGTGTTTTGAAACTCCTCCTTTGTGGTCTATACCATCTGGCTATATCACTCTCTACCCTTCTCATCTATCATCTACCACCCTCCCGATTAATCCCCTATATTCACTGCACCTGGGCCACAATTGTCCTCTCTTGCCTACATTCTAGCATCCTAAATCACTTCACTATCCACACAGAAGACTCATTCAGTACAAAAGCCTCATAGTTTCTTGTCATACTCAGCTTCACTTTCACCTCTGCTATACTTCAGCCACCCACACACAGCGAACTAGCTGTCACTTAGAACAGCTCCACGTCAATTAACTTCATTTTTCCACTTTCTGACCATAATCTCTTTTTTTCTAGTTTACTTTCACATTTGCTCATCGATCTAACTCAAGAAATCACAAAATCTTCAAGTCCAAAACTGAACTTACTATCCAGTGTTTTCTGTTTTAATGTCACCACTATCCCCCTAGTCACCCAAATCAAAAACCTGAGCATCACACTGGACTCCTCACCCTCTTATCTGCACATCCAATCAATCATAAGACTTCATTCCTTTCTCCTCATCCTTATGACCACATTTTAAAAATGTTATTCAACCATGTCCGATAAAATCTTTTCAGTGATTTAAAAAAAGAATCATTCACTGAATTAATTTCAAGATACTTATGCATACAAGGTCCACCTATGGCTTCTGCCTGTATTTCCAGCCTCACAATTTACCTCTTACATCTTTGTTATATTCTTAGCAGTCTCAAACTGCTTGTGATTGATTCTCTATGCAAGCCATTCTTTTTCTCACATTGATGCCTTTCCTCAAGCTGTTTTTTTCTATTTGAAGCACACTTTTTACTCATCTTTACCTGATTTACTCTTACTTACCACTTAAGATTTGAGTCTGGTGTCATTTGTTCCCAAAATCTTCCCTCAAGTCCTAGGCTAGTCTAAGCACCCTCACCTTGGAGCATAGCTCTTACCTTTTATACTGAGATGACCTATTTTAGCATCTAATTTACTGGCTGCACAAAGATTAGAAATGTATCTTATTCATTTTGGTATACCCAGCTAAACTCAGAACATAGCACAGTGCCTAACACACAGTAGATACATAAATATAAAGGTGAGAACACGTTGAACTTAAATTTTCTGTAGGAAATTCACACCAGTTTTTTCTCACAGAGCTTTTAGAATTTCCTATTAACTCCAAGTCTTTGAAGAAAAGGAACCAGAGCCTTTCCAGGGTCTGTACTGTTTTGTACAGAATGGTGTTATACAAATTTTTATCCAACTTACATAAAAGGGCAACAACATTTGAAAACATACCAGAAATTAAAACTTGACATGTATGTTACAAACTTCGAAACCACTGAAAAACTTAAACAATGAAGACATAAACACAAAGAGAGAACCAATTTTGACTGTTGTTATGTGCTTGTCTGTGCTATAAAAATAGTAAACTTTGCTTAGAATTTGAACAGGGTCCCAGGTACAAGAGCTTGGCATTTTACCTACAAGGTCATTACAGCTCTGCTGAGCTTAAAACGTTACTAACCAGCAGGGTTGCTCAGGCAGGGGTTTAGGACATTGGTAAAAGACCCTTTTAAAAAACTTAACCCCACATACCAAGGCTCAGTGATGAAAAAGCAAATAAATAATGCTAGTGAGAAACAGTAACAAAAAAAGTTCTTTTTCATAGTAATTTTAGGCCTTCTGCCTGCAGTCAGAGCATAGAGTTCAATATAATAAAGCATTTCCTTTTCCAACTAAATATTAAATTGCAGTTTGGCACCAAACTGGCTCTCAATCCTTTTTCAGAGTGAAATTAATAAACTCTTCTATTAGTATGGTGCATTGCAACACTTTAATATATATAAGCTCATTTGATAAGTGTTTATAGACATTTAAAAAATGAGAGAAAACTCTCAAATTTCTACAAAATAGAATCTCTTTTAGTTTGTCCGAACGGTACTAGATTTTTTTTTTTTTTTAAATTCAAAACAGCACGGAAAGGAGCAAGGGAATAGAGTATTTTTTATTTAAGCAGGTCAATTCTTGTGACCAAGGAGCTTCTTGGAGAGAATAGGTTTTGTCTCCAGATCACATCAAGAAGCTCTCCTTTGAGGGGAATCTGGGCAAAGGACAGCTCATTCAGAAAAGGGATCAGAGAACCATAACACATGAGAATCAAGTGAAGGGACCGGAGTAAGTGAAAGGATGAGACTCCAGGGACATTACTTTCTTCAGATACCTTAAAAGGGTATCTGTCTATAAGGAAAAAAGTAGGAAGAATGGAGAGCAGCTGTTTCTTTCAAACAAAAGTATTTATAAAAACCAAAGCTGTCCAGGAACAGAATGGGTTTCTTTGGGAAGAGATTAATTTCTTATCACTGCAGGAGGTGTTCAAGCAGGTAGGTCAAATTATTAGGGGAGAATTGGGGATTGTCAAAGCTACTTTGGCATGGGATAGAGAAGGGTATCCTAGATGACTTCCCTTCCAGTCTGGAGATGTTCTGGGGTTCAGTCATCTCCTAGAAACCCTTTTTCATTTCTCTGGGGGCTGGCCCACAGTTGCGCCCACGCGTCCAGCCTTCCAGGCACCTTGCTCACCTGGGTGCCCAGCGGCTACCCCACCCTTACCCCTGTTCTGAAGTTTGAAACCTGCTCTCCCCGCCCGTTTCCGGAGGCACACGCGAGTTGTCCCTGCGCAGCTTTCGCTGCTGGAGCTAGCCTGGAGGATCGCTGCTGACAGCTCCGAGCTCTTCGTACCCCCAGCCTTCCGTTGGGCCCTGCTGCCAGCCGACTTCGGTGCTCGCCTGCCCCAAACCAGGACCCAGCGAGCGAGGCCCCACCGGCATCTCTCAGCTCTTGACAGACCCGCGCGCAGACTGACAGCCACTCAGACTCCTGGTCTTCGTCCCAAAGCCAGTCCTCCCTGGCCGACCCCAGCCCCGCCGGCCTGGACAGCGTTGCTCCTGCACGGACCGCCCCGCGATGCCGAACCACCAAAGGTCCCCCTGTCCTTAGGTTCCCCCCGCCGGGTCCCTTGGGGAGCCCCTAGCCGTCAGGGCCGCCAACCGGACACTGGGCCCAGCCGGCCCCGCCGCGGATGCAGAACCTGCCGCCGCGGCTCCGGGACGGGCTGACAGGGCGGGGAAGGGCCGCGGCCGCGGTCGGACCACCGACAGGCCGACCGTCCCGAACAGCCAGCCCGCGGGCCCGGAGGGGCGGGGACAGCGGGCGGGCAGATCCCGCCGCCGCCTCCTCGACCGCGGCGGACCCTGGTGGCCCAGGCCCCGCTGGCCACGGGCTGCCCCAGCTAGCGGAGGCGGCTGCGAGGCGCTTACCTGCGGGCGCGGGGCGGCGCGGGGCGACTCACTCCTTTCCCGCCGCCATGTTTCCGCTGCGCAGGGAGCAGGAGAGGACGCGCGAGGGGGCAGGTGGGGGTCTCCGGGGGCGGCTCCTGGCGGCCGCGGGCGGGCGGGCCGCGGGGGGCTCGACCCAGGCGACTGCCGCGGCGGCTGAGGCGCGGGGCGGGGGGCGGGGGCGGGGCGATGGCTTCCTGGCCCCGCCCCCCGCCGCGAGGTGGCGTGCGCCTCGGCCGTTGGGCCCGCGCGCGGGGGCGGGGACGCCGTCGAGCGGCACGGCCCCGCCAGCTCCGACCGCCTCTCGCCTTCCAAGGCGTCTCGCGGATGGGTAAACCGAGGCCTGCGAAGAGGTCAGACACTCGGGTTCGAATCCCGCCGCCGCGCGTCGCCCGCTCCGAGGCCACGCGTGGGCCCGTGAGGGATATGGCGGACCCACGCGCGGTCAGGTCTCGGCCCGAAGGCCGCCTGACGCGTGGCGCTGCCTCTGGCGACGAGCGGGCGCTCCTGGGGCTCGAATCCCCGCCCTGCTCATGACCAGCTGTGTGACGAATGACCTTGAGCGAATGACCGCGCATCTCTGCCCCAGGGTCCTCATCTCTAACGTGATAGCAGTTAATCCAGAAGGATGGTGTGAGGATAAAATAAATTAATGCTTGTAAAGCCCACGGAACAGTGCGAAGATCTAGTAAGTAATTGCTTAGTAAGTATAAACTCTCACGGTCCTTCATCGGTTCACGCATTCAACACGGACGCATGGAACCCTAGGTGTAAGGCTCTGTACACAAGGTCATTCTTTCAGTGCCAGTGAGCACTCTTTGCTACACTCTTGGTTAACCCCCACCTCCACCCCAGATTATCCCTATTTTAGCAGTGAGGAAACAAGCTCAGAGGGCTGAAGCTACTTGTCCAAGGTAAATGACTGAGTGGAGATTCATCTCCAACCTCTGACTTCAGAGCCTGTATTCTGTCTGCCGGGAGTGCTCAGTTCTCTTATGAGGGGTCAAAAGGGGCAACCCAGAGTTAAACACATTCGAATAAGTTAGCTCTTGTTTTAAAGAGTATGCAAGGGGAAACTGATATCAGGCAGACAGATAGGATGTGTGCAAAAGCATGAAGACGTGAGTGGTACCGTATGGCTGGCTGGTGTGACTTGACTGGTGTGGCAGGAGTATGGGAGACATATAGATATAGTGATGATGCTGCTCAAGTTAGACAGGGAAAGGAAGCCAGGACATGGAAGGAGGTCCTTGTTTGTCCATAACAACATTGGATGCCTTCTACGTCTAGCTTAGAATTTATTTTGTAGGCCAATGATTTTCATGTTGTCCTGGGACTCCCGGGTGTTTCTGAGTTCCTTTCAGGGGCCAGTGAGCTTAAAATGATTTTTATAACAATGTTAAATGTTATTTGCTTTTTTCATTCTCATTCTCTAGCATATAGTGACGTTTTCCATAGAATATAGGACATGATATTTCAACAGGTTAAATGCAAAAACAGATTTTAGGATCCAGCTCTCTTCTTTTAAGCCAGGTGTTAAAGAGATTTGCACAAATGTGAGACACTTCTCTTCTCATTAATATTTTATTTTAGAAAATGTATTTTCATTAAAATGCATTTGTTACATATAATAGGTTTATTATTGTAAATTTTAAATGAAATAATAAAATTTTAGAAATTTCTAAGTTCTGATTTCTAATATGGTAAATATTGATAGAGGTAACCAAGTGCACATTAAAAAAAAACTCTTTGGGGTCCTCAATAATTTTTAAGAGTGGAAAGGGGTCCTGAGACCAAAAAGTTTCTGAATGCCTGCTATTGGCTATAAGCTATTGAAGTTTTAAGTAGGGGAGTGCCTTAATCAGACCTGCATTTCAGGAAGAGGTTTCAAGATCCAAATCAGACCTTGAGAGATGAGTGTACAAGGCACAGGCATTCCAGGTAGGTAATGACCCAGATGACTCTGGTCTTTTTATTTCTAATTTGGTATTGCCTTACCACCTGACAGGTAAGCACTAAGGTGAATGTTTTATTCCTTTATTCCCACTTCCGTGTAGTGAAGATTTTGTTCTGTTTGCTGTGGTTGCTGCTGCTGTCTCTGACCCCAGCACACTGTTACCTCTCCTCATTGCCCATTTTCTGAAAAGCAATCAAGTCAGGGAGGCAGATGAGAGGAAAGGAAGAGGTTACCAATGATAACATGTGTGGACATGGGACTCCTGGCAGAGGTCCTCCAAGGACACCCATTCCAGGGGATCCTTCACAAACTTCTAGGGCTCTTCAGGCATTGAGAGAGAATACAATTGTAACAACACCTCTACTATCTAGAAAGCTGCTTTTGAGGAGTTCTCCTAGAGTGCTGAGGATCTGTTCTTTTCATATTAAAAAACAGTACCCAGAGCAGATGAAAATATATTAATCTTGAAAACAACACAAGATTAAAAGAAGCACACACACACAAAATGATGCAATCAAGACGGTAAATGGGAGATGTATGAGGCTGCTGCTGGTGTAACATGGCACATATTGTTTCACAGCAAACTTTTTTTATAAGTATAAAGTTCATTCTAAAATAATGATGAATAGTATAGTAAATACATAAACCAGTAACATAATTGTTTAGTATCATCAAGTACTATGTATTATACATAATTGTATGTGCTATACTTTTATACAACTGGCAGCACAGTAGGTTTATTTACATCAGCATCACCACAAACGTGAGTAATGCGTTGCACTATGACATTTCAACAGCTACATCACTAGGTGGTAGGCATTTTTTTATCTTCATTATAATCTTATGACCACTGTTGTATATTTGGTTTCCTGTTGACTGAAACGTTGTTATGTGGTGCATGACTATAAAACTTATTTGGAACCCAGACAGGCTTTCTATGGCTGCTTTTGTGTTACAATGAGCCTTATGACCTGCAAAGGCTACAATATTTACTCTAGCGTCATTTATAGAAAAATTTGCCAACCCCTTATCTAGAGCTAACATGAAAATATCTTAAAAATGCATTGAACAAAAAAAAAGTATAAGCAGCAGTATTATGCTACATATAAAGTTTTAAAATAAAACAATACCAATGTTGTTTAGGGATACATGTACACATGTAGTAAAAGTATAAAGATGTGCATGGAATCACACCCTCCATCTCAACTACAGAGAACCTCTCTCACCAAATTCCACTCACTTTGAATCTCTCAAATATCCCTTTCAACCAGTCAAAGAAAACTCTTAGCTTTTAAAACACTTATAATTAGGTCAGGTGCACCCAGATAATCTCCCTACATAAGGGGAACTGTGTCATATAACAAACTAATCACAGGAGTAAAATTCATGATATTCACTGTCCAGGGATTATGCAGGACATGTACACCAGTGGCTAGGAATCTTGAGGGCCATTTTAGAATTCTGCCTACTACAGCCAGAGAGAAATGTTCTTTTAAACATTTCTCCATGAACTCCCATGGCAGTTTGTTCTGTAACTTCCTACATGGCACAGTGTGCCTCGTTTTGTCATTATTAGGACTAGATACATTTTAAAACTCCTTTTCCATATTGAAAGCTTCTTAAGATCAGTAACGTTCACATCTGTAGCTCCAATGCTTCAGACAAGGCTTCATATGGAGATATTCCTACATATTTGCTGAAAAAAATCAAAAGTGAACATATTGTCTTTTGGAACCTTGCTTCTTTTTAGATACAGCTTGAAACTTCTCCGACACTTCTCAGGAAGAATTAATTGTTCCCTCCTCTGTGCTATCACTTGGTAAATACTTCTGTATGAAATATATCACACTGTAGTATCTTAGGTTAGACTGTAGTTTCCTTGAGGATAGTTCTTCACTTTGATTTAGCTTAGTATCCCAGGGCACAGCACATCATAGATTTCATTAATTGCTAATGTTTGAATTTTTAAAAAGGAGATGAAAGGGGTTTAAAAACCAAGAGGCAGATGGAGAGTGGATTTGTACTATGATCAGACCCTTGGAAAGGGTCACAAATGAAAGGAAGCCAAGAAGTACAGAGGCAATAGAGAAGGAAAAAAAAAATGGGCAAATCAGTTAGGATGTAATTTTTTTTTTTAAAATAAGGATGCTAGAAAATCCCAGGTCTGCTGTTTTATATATTACATTAAGAAGTAAACCTGTCAGAACCCTCCATAAGGGACCATAAGAAAGAGCAATTATTCTGGGACTGACAGTCAAGGGACCAGTATTTTATTTTACCATGCTGGTGGGTAGACAGTGACCTCAAGGGAAATTGGTTAAGGAAAAGGAAAAAATGGCTTCTGGTACTTAAAGGGAGTGGGGGTGGTGGTAAGGGGGGCATTGAAACACATAAGAGCCCTTAACCAATCTTTAATCTGGATGTTTTCCCTTTGACACCTTTTTGTTTTCGACCTTTTGTGACTTCTGTTCCAAGGCTGCCTAAGATCATTAAGTGAGCAGTTTGGCCAGGCTTCATCTATATACTAAATTTGGGATCAGAAGAATGCTTGGAAATTTTCTGATCTGATTCACCAAGAACCCCGAACCTCCTAGAAACAATTAGGAGGATGGAAAAGCAGAGTCCACCGCTAGAGCCAGAGGTGGGTTAATACCACCAAAACACACGCCTGAGTTTAGCAGGATGATGCTGAATAACCAAAGGATGACAGAGCAACTCTAGTTCTCCTTAAATAATGGCCAAAGGGCAGATTCTTTTAGACTCCCTCTGACTACTTTGTTCTCAGCCCATGTGTTTACTGGGGAACTGGTCATCTGGTCAGTTATTGAGTATTCCCTGTGTAAGACCCTTGGGAGAGACACCAATGACAGAGCACTTCCTCTCAAAAAGCTCATGAGGAAAGTATTATAATACAAGGCAGATAGTTTTAAGTACCACAAAGGAAATAGAGTCAAAATGTTGTGTTTGGAAGAGATTCAGGAAGGGCCTCATAGAGAAGATGGTATTTTAAGTAGACCTTGAAGGGTAGGAAAGTTGGAGGTGGAGGAGAGAATATTATGGGAATGGGGCATTGTATGGAGAAAGCATAATGAGGTAGGGACAGAAAATCTATGAGGTAGGGACAGAAAGCATATTTAAGAAGTGGCAAATAGTTTTGTGCGATTGGAGCTGAAGGTCCATTTAGGAGAGACATGGGTCAATAATTTGGACAGAGAATGAGGCTTAGGTATGGGTCATCTCGACTGTCAGCTTAGAATCTTGAGAGTGGGTAGGGTAGGGTATGCAGAAGATTTGCAGGAGTGGAGAGGTGGAGAGAACAAGGTGGGGGAGCAGAAGTATAGTTTTTAGTTGGCTTCAATAGGCTCTCACTGTTTTCTTTGCCTAGAATGCCTCTGCTCAGCCTCTTTGCCATTTTGTGCATCCTGTGGCACATCACAAGTGCTATCTCCTTCAGGAAACCTTGCTCCAACCCTGCAACTCTGAGCTCCCCTTAGTCCACCATCTGACCTTTTCTAATGACTTTTATCATAGCCTACCCTGCAGATAGCTATTTTAATCTCTATCTTTTCTGAATCCTAAATATATTGGTAAATGTCTGAAATATTTTTGAGTCTAATAGAATTCACTTCCTCTTAAACACTCTGCCTGTAACTTGGGGAAGCAGGGCCATGATGCTCCATCAACCTGACTAGCATTTCTGTAACCATGGTAGACCATAGATTAGAATGTCTTCCTATTCAGTTATGCCAGAGGCTGAGATTAGACAGGATATTGGAATTTGTCTAGTCTTCATTTTACTGGTGAGACCCAGAGCGGTACAGTAACTTGCTCAAGATTACTCAGTGAGTAAATGATCTGAAATAATGTATGTAAGGGTTTTTATCACAGTGCCTAACACAGCACACACTTATTAATCCTGTCTACCTCCCTAGCCTTTTGAACTTTAAACACCAACTACTCGTAATTCTTCCTACATTATATGGGAACTTTTAGCTCTTTCTTGCATTTGAGACTCTGCTCATACATGGAACTTTTTTTTTCTTTTGTCTCTTTTTCCAACCTTCACCAGGTTAACTCCTACTTATTAATTAAGATTACCCTCCCCAGAAAGCTTCCTCTGATCCCTCCTCTTCCACACTCTCCCCAGGCAGGGGTAAATTCTCCTTTTGCTCCCTTTCTGCTCTCCTAGTAGCCTGAGCACTTGCTAGGTCGTGTGCACATCATTTGCTTCTGTGCCTTTCTTCCACCTCTTGGTAAGCTCAAGAAGGTTGAGACTCTAGAGTTCATTACATGTGCAGTACCTCGTACCATACCTGGAATATAGTGGTGCTCCGTTGATATTTATGGAGTGAATGTGCACAGTGGGGTGCCCCTCTCATACCCAGGCCACAGACCAAAGAGACAGCCTCCTCATTGTCTGCTCTGTAACTCACAGGGTCCTGACTGGACTGGCTGCCCAGATTCTGACGGTGTGAAAGTTTTGCAGAGGAGTGCTGAGCCTCAGACCTCATTATTTATCTAAGACACTTCTGCTCTTGTTCCTGTTGTAAAATACCAAATAAAAATAGTTCCAGGAAGCTATGTGGCTGAGAAACTACAGGCTCTGTCTGAGCTCCGAGATGACGGCTGTTATTGTTAGGAAGTTGGCCATTAACCCAACCTGCCTTTTCTCTATGCTGTGGTTCCACACCCTGCTAAAGGCACTGATTCTTTTTGTCCTCAGTTGCCCTTAAACTTGTCACTAGCTGGTAACTGGGGAAAAAAATAAAAAAACTTGACAGTAGTTGATGTATAAATGAGCTAAAGCTGTCAGTCGGCCACAACCTCACTATGTGCTCTGGGCTTGTGACTTTTAAGTTAACTTACTCTCAAAGTGCCTTACCAGATGGCTAGTATCCTCATCTATAAGGTGGAAGAAATAACACCTACCTTATTATATTATTGTAAGAGTGAAAGAAAATAAGATAGGCAGAGGTTCCTGGAACACAGTAAAGGTTAAAGAAATGTTACGTCTAACAGAAATTGTAATCCTTTTCCATAGACAGACTTTATCTGGGCTATTAAGTTTTGTGCTAAGCATCATATTATTAAAAAGAGATGTTGACAAATAATCACTCAGAGGCAAACGACCAAGGTGATAAGAATCTGGAAATTAGACTTTACAATAAATAGCTGAAGGAGCTGGGAATATTTATACTATAAAATAAATAACTAAGAATATAATGGCATAGGGCAAATTTTTAGAGGGGCCTTCAAATAACTGAAGGGCTAACATTTGGAAAAGGGTTAAGCCTCAGTCTAGTTCGTAAATATTTATAGAACACCTATGATGTGCCAGGCACTGGGAATGCAAAGAAAAGTAAAATATAATCCCTATCCTTGGATTACAAAGGACCATGACAATACAAAAGAGATTGTTGTGTACGAAGTGCTGGGAGAAAGCTGAGAAAAATGAATTCTGCAGAGGGACTGGGAAGGGCTTCAAGAAGGTGAAATCTTAAAGGAAAACTGGGATTTGATTGGGCAGAGAGAGAGGGGAAGAGCACAGCGGTAGCAAGTCCAGCATGTTCAGAGACAGAAAGGCATCCTCGTGGAAAACCTAGGATGCTTTGGAAGAGTAGAGGGAAGTGAGCCTGTGAAGTAGAGTTGGAACCAGATGGTCAAGGGCCTTGAATATTAAGCTAAAGAGTTTGGACTACTTACCTGGAGTGGGTATTAAAGAGCCATCAAAGGCATTTAAGCAGGGGATTTTTATTTTAAAAAGAAAGCTCTAGTGTACCATCCTGAAAGGCCTCTATAGAAGAGAGACAGAAGGCAGGGAAGACAGGACATCTCGACATTCCGAAGAGTTACACATGGACTTGATAAGTTTATCAGGGGTGGACTTGGGCACATTATTTAAACTCTCTGAACTTTTTTTCTTAATCTTATATTGGGATGATCACATCTATTTTAAAGGGATATTTTAAGAATCATGTGAGGGAATGTATCTAAGTCCCTCACATGTGCCTGGTACCCAAATGGTGCTCAATAAGTGAGCACCATTTTCTTTTTTTTTTCCTTTCTCTTAATGGATAGAATAGACAGAAAAACAGAGTTCTACTCAATGAACCTGAGAATCAAGACCAAGCAATGGGATAAATTCCCTTGGAAGAAATGAATACATCACTGGATATGTTCAAGAAGGCTGTTTCATTGGTAGAAGTGGAGTAGAACCAAAAAATCCTCTAAAGTCCCTTTTTACTATAAGATTTTATGATTCTGTCACCTAAATGCTAAGGAGATGGTCAAGACCCTGCGGTTTGATAACAGTCTTTTAGTATTGACCTTGTTGAAAACAGCCCACTGAATCCAAAAGAAATGAATCTTTTACAAAACGAACATCTATTACTGAAGTGTACAATTCAAAAAGACCCACCCTCAAATGATAGCAGTCCCTTGGGAGGAGATAACCAGGACAAAGAGCACTGGATGCTTAGGGGCCTACATTCCAGTGTCAGAAATTAAGGATTTTCTTATATGGTCTTGGGTAGCTCATTCCTCATGTCTTGGTCTCAGTTTCTCCATCAAGAGAATGTGGAGGTTGAGCCTCTGACGGGTCTTCTATTACTAACATTCTAGGATTCTGTGAATCGAAGTCATTAAGATTGTGAAATTATGGATGTAAAATTATTAGGAGATTCCAAGAGTTCCCAAGGCAACTATATCACTCACAGAGTATATATATGTCTCAATTAATAACATCAAACTCCATAAAATATATTAAAAAATGTGTCACATGCACAGAAGTGATACTCATTTAACATTCTTCTTAGAATCAGAACTTTGGAATTCAGTATATTTCAATTCTCAGCATTAACATAGCTGCAAATCAGATGATTTCATGTTTCTGGTTGAGAAGATACTTTCTTCAGTATGGCAATGGAATAAAAACATCAGTCATCTGTCACAGAAGGAAGGGTTTATTTTATCTCTACGTTAACTTCAAATCCTAGATGCCACCTTATCTGGGAGCAGACAAAAATGAAGACTAGGTGCTAGGACAGCCCTGTTTTTTACATGCTCTTCCCTCTGACTGGAATGTCCTCCTAGCCAAGTCGTCCTCCTGCTCCAAACCTTCTCCTTCCTCCTTTCCTGTTTCCTCTATTCACTATGCTCCCCCAGCACTGGATGTCTGTTAAGCATTCATCTTAGGGTACGATAAGTATTACCTGCATGACTAGCAATTTTCTGAATAGATAAGGGGTATGGCACTAACATTTGTTGAGTACCTGCAATGTGCCAGGCATATATATCCTCACAGGTAATCCACGCAGCAACACTTATAGAGTATGTATTCCCTCCTAGCTGAAGAAACAGAGGCCAGAGAATAACTTGCTCAAGACCATTTAACTAGTCTAACAGTCTGGTTTTGAATCAGGCCTTTTCAGCTCCAAAGCCCAGGTACTTTAGATTTTTCATGCTCTTTTCTTGTCTTATTGATCTCTGTAACCTGAACTCTTAGTTCAGGTTTTGGTATTATATCAGTCGTGACTGTTGAATGACAATCCAGTTCTGTTCAATCTATCAGTAAAGCTTTATTGAATGGAGCAAGGTGCTGGGGAGCCACAGAGTAGAATGTAATTGGGTGGGGATTGAGCTAGCCTTTCCTTACTTGCAGTGAGCTTCTGGAGACCTCTGCTTTGAAATGAATACTCTCATTAGCCTTGGTGGTGTCTCAGCTCAGCAGAAGCAGCTATGGCAGGATAGACTTGTTTAAACCAAATGAGTTTCACATCTTTCTAACAATTCTGCTTCGAGGTCTTAGTGCCATAGGAGGAATGAAAGAACTCAAAAGCAACTATCATTCCTGTAAAAAGGGCTATATGATATAAGAGACTGTACGAGATTCTAAGCAGAATGAAGGGAGTGATTAATTCTGACAACAAGAATTAAGGAAGGTCTCACAGAGAAGGTGGCATTTGAACTGGGACTCAAAGGAATCCCAAAAGAATCATCTCAGGGGACCTGTTAAAATACAAATTTTAAATGCAATAATCTGTGGTCCTACCCCCAGAGATTCTGATTCAGGAAACATTTTCAATAAGACCCTCAGATTATTTTGACATAAAGAAATTACAGAGCACATGTTAATGATAAAATCACAGCCAAGCCAGGTCGAGGTTCAGTTTGCCTGTACTGTGATGGTAGCTGTTCCCAATCACATCCCTACTGATGTTCATAATTCCTTTTCATTATAGGAGGGAGGCAGCCAGTGGTGTGCTGGTAAATGTTTTAATGACTGGCCCTCTCAGGGAGAAAAAATAAACTAACAAAACGCCCTGATTTGTAGCATTTGCCAATATCTGTGGTGTAAATACTCACAGTATGGCTGATATCCTCTACCAAAGGGACATCACTGGACTCTGAATTGGGAAGAGATACACGCCATCGCCCCTTGCAAACTGGTGGAAGCCAGCTTCCGCAACCACTGTTAGAAGACTAGGTAGGAGAGGGGACTCAGGTTCCCCACCTTTAAATGAGAATCATGAAGGGCTTCTGATCTCTGGTGGATTATGCATTACTCATGATTTAATTATTAGGCCTTACTCGTGCTGTGGGGCTGGAGAGACTGAATACAGGTGGCCAGGTTGCCAGGGCACTCATGGATGGGGGACAGAGCGGGCCCAGCTCTGCTCATCCCTTCCTTCTCAGGGAGGATAATGGAGCTCACGGGTTGAGTGTAAGAAGCCTGGGTTTTGGCGTCAATACGGGTTCAGTCCTGGTCCCAACACTTACTAGCTTCTGTGACCCTCAGTTTTACTATCTACAAACTAGGGGAAAATTACTGTACCTACCCCCACAGAATAGTTGTGGGGATCGAATGAGATAAAGTCTGGCACGTGGTAAGATTCCTGTAAATATTAATCTTCTTGTCACCATTTCTTCCCTTGCCCACAATGGTTGTTTCCCAAATTTTACCAGAGCTAGTTAGACCAAAGGGCCAATTTCATTCATAAACAGAGTAGTAATTCAGTCATACTGTATAATTTGTGGGAAAGATCTTTCAGACAAAAAAATTATATATATATATACATATAGATATGTGTGTGTGTGTGTGTGTGTAATATATATATACATCTACGTGTGTGTGTGCGCGTGCGTGCATATTCCACGGTTCCATCATGGGGACTGAGCTTCCACCAGTTATATCTTTTGTCAATGTCCCATAACAAAAGACCCTTAGGAACACACCTTTAGTCAAAGCTGGATTTATTTCTTGTCTCAAGAAGGACATGGCACTCCTTATGGACACATGGGGAATCTTAGAAAGAATATAAGAGGGGCTTGTTATAAGCAGGAGTTTGCTCTGGGTTAAGTGCTGTCAGAAGCCAGAGGCAATTCAGTGTTTAGGTATCTTAATTTTCATCTGCGAGAGGGAATGCAGAAGGGCTAAGGCTGAACTGGTGAAGAAACCACTGTCACTCGTGTTGCCCAGGAGAGGGGGATATTGGTCATTCTTATGATTTTGCTCAGTGTTCTTGTTTTTGTCTGTATTCAGACGTGATTATGGAGTGATATATTTTTTGTCTTGCTACACCATGATGTCGGTGACCTTGTCTGGTGTTGATGCTCTGTGAACTTGTTAATGTCCAGCAGAACACCGTGGCCTAGCTGTGAATGCCAGGCCAGCAGACTGCTGACAGAGTGGCTGTTTTCTTTCTCATTTTGTTTATTCACAAAACATTTACTGATATCTTTTAGACATAGTCACACATATTATCTTGTTTAAATCTCACGACATAATCCTGTAAGGAATAATTATCTTCATTTTATAGTTGAGGAAAGATAAAAGATGAATGTATTTCCAAGTTCACTCAGTGAAAAAAAAAATTTTTTTTAAAGATAGTTTCTGGTGACTTGAGTCCAGAACTATCCAGCTCCACATCCAGGGCTTATTCTATTAAGCCTCTCCACAATGAGTGAGGCCCTAATGAGGCAGAGGAACACTGAAATCTTCTTTGGCCATCTGGAAGAGATTGCCATCCTGGCAGGACTGGCCCAGCCTGCCCAAGGTCTTGGCAAACTCAGAGTGAGTGCTGGGCATACCAGCGAGGCACACACCTGACTTTCAATGGATGTGCTGGTTTGGTATAGCTGAGAAGGTGGGCACCTAAGCTCTTTGTCCCAGACTTACCAGTGACTCCCCATGTGACCTACAATAAGTCATTTTTCCACCTTGGGCCTTAGTTTCTTTGTCTGATGACCTAAGAGCCCCTGGGTTCAGAAAATCTACAAATATTTATTGAGCAAATATGAAATGAATGAAAGTCTAACTAGGTATGGATTTTCTACAGTCAGTGTTCCCCGCCCCACTCCACACACACCTTTCTCCTCTGTCTGGTTTGTTTGGTACCATCCTTTTCCTGTCCTCCCATTGGTTTCTACCTCTGCTACCTCTACTAGCCATCTTTCCACCATGTCTAGTGCTCCTTTGTCCTTTCCTGATCTGGTGGCCCCTCAGTCTCAGTGACCTCAGCCCACATTTCCAGCTGTTCCTGCCACATTCTGTGGCTACCTCCAACCACTGTTCCCTCCACCTCCCTCCAGCCCTGCTCAACTTGCTGATCCACAAGTCTCTCAGAGGCAGGCCCTTAAAGGGGCTGGATCCTGCCTTAGAAATGATCTTGTCTAACCCCCTCAGGTCCAGAGAGGGGCACAAATTACTCATAGTCATCGAGCAACCGAGCATGAGTCACAAACAAAACCTAGGCATCCTGATTACGGGTTACACCTCTTTATCTTCTGGGAAAGGTCTGTTTTTATTTGATACCTGCAAACTATAGTACATTCAGTATGTTGATTCCACACACTTTTGTTGACCAGTCTCCTGTACTGGGTTCTGGAGATAGGAAGAAGAATAGAATACTGTCTGTGCCTCTAGGAAATTCTACTTAAGTGAGGAGACAACTAATAAGTGCTCTGATAGCTAAGTAGACAAAATGCTGCAAGAAGATGGAGAGAGAGCAAGGAACTTCCAGGGATGTCTGAGTTGGGTCTTGAAGTATGAGTAGGAGTTTACCCGGCAGAGAGGGTGGGTGTGGGGTAGAAGAGCATTGCTGTTAGGAGTAGCTACTTAACCAGTAGAAAAGCATGGAGCCAGTGAAGAGTATGGCAGAAGTCTCAAAGTGTGCAGTGGTGATATGGGGAAAAAATTGTCCTGGAATAAGGACTTAGGGTCTTGTTCCAGTTCTGCCAAGGAATCACTGGACGCCTTTAAGAAAATCATTTAGTCTTTCTATGTCTTAATTACCTCCTCATCTCTCCAGGAGGATGCCCATAAGGCCTTACAGCTGTCAAGCTGCTCTATCCAATATGGTAGCCACTAGCCACAAGGCACTATTTAAATTGAAATTAAATTAAATTTAAAATTCAGTTCCTCAGTTGTACCAGCCATATTTCAAGTACTCAAAAGCTACTGGTGGCTAGTGACCACCATATTGGACAGCACAGATATTGAATACTTCTATCATCTCAGAAAGTTCTAATGGGCAGTGCTGCTCCAGAGCCCTGTGATTCTGAGAGGGGAAGATATTTGTTCCATCACATAGCAAACTCTCCAGCCTCCTACCTGCCTGTTTAAGAAGAGAGCCTAAAGACTAAGATAGGACACACCATTCCACTGCCCAGCCCTGTTCCTGTCGTGCAGTGACTCAGCTGAGAGGACAAGCATTCTTTGTTCCTTTGTCAATACATGCTATTTTCTGATTACCTATGTGAAACTCTATCACAATACCTGGCTCTTAACAGGGGCCTTCATAAATGTTCAGCTAGTCCCTTCCTCAGTTACTTCCTGAGGAAACATAGCCAGAGTGGCCCAGTTTAGGGCTCAGGTCTCCAGATTTCCAGGCTGTCCTGAATGATGGAATTTAGGGTACAGTAATAGTCTTTGGACATCATTTGGTCCTAAACATTTCCAGTTTTATTTAAACTATAATCCAGGTAATTCTATGAGGAACCTGTGTGTCAAACATATGACTTTTAGTGTTGCCTTATCTGTGGCTGCATGTACAGCTGTGTCTTGGAGTTCTGTTTGTAATGCTTAAGACTTTCATATGATCTGGTTCAATAATTTAACAAAAAAATTAAATAGCAAATAGAATCAATATTTTTAATATATCACCTATTCTGCACCAAGCACTATCTAATAGATAACTCACCAACCCATGTGATAAGGAGACGAGCACTTTCATTATCCTTGCTTTGCAGACAAAGAATAAGTGATTCACCTAAGAACTCACTACTACTGAATGGCAAAGCCAGGCGGGACTCACCATGCAGTGTCCTCAGAGCCCAGAACTTTAACCCTCATCTAGAACCCTCTCGACTTGCAACTGTTGAACATCAGGACTTGAGGGAGGCTTCAGGACTATCAAGTTGCATTCTTTAATTATGGCTATGCTGAAAACACAAAGGGGCATTGATCTGCCCCAGGTTACTCAGCAAGTATTTTTATGGTAGACCTTGAACTTGAATGTGGATCTCCTGACTCCTATTCAGTATTCTCTTTGCTTCACTATTTTAAAAGAGCATAATAAACAAAATGATCCCCTGAGCATTTTCTGGTTGCCCAGCTTGTTCTGGGTGTTTTTGTGGAAAAAATCTTGCAGAGAGAAGCCCTAGAATGAAATCTTACCTCAGTTGCTGACCCAGTGACTTTAAGCGAGTCACTTTATGTGTCTTGGCCTCAATTTCTCCAGATGAAAAATAAATATAATTGCCTTAAGGACAAAAGCAGAGTGCCTGGCACATAGTAATTGCTCAAGAAATAGGAATGGATTCTGAAGATACAGGTCCTACCCTCTACATTCTGGATATGGAGGCAAGACTGACATACAAGGGGGACCTGGGGGATAGCAGAGAGCAGGCTGTATTAGCAGGTCAGACAATGAATGATAAGACGGTAATGTGCTGTTGGCTCCATCTGGCAAAGGAGTCTTTAACCTTGAGGTGATTCAGGATGGAGAAATCATCCTATTGACTGTCCTGCAGGAACCAGACTGGACACTAGGTGGCGCTAGTGGTCCACCTGGGAACCAGGAGAGACCAGCAGGCAGCCAAGGAACTGGATGACCAGCAGTTGCATTTTTGTTGCTTCTAGGACATGGTCCTGTAGAGGGAGAGACTCTGGAGGACCGAAGGTCAGGGTGCTGTGCCCCAGGAAAGAAGGATAAACAGGAATTTCACACTCTTTACCTCTTTTACTCTTCACGGCCACCCTTTTAAGTATTATCTCAGTTTTACACACAAGGCACTGTGACTCAAGTTAAATAATTTCCCCAAGGGGTACCATTAAGAAGTGGATCCAGGATTTGAACCTGGGCCCACTAATTCCAAAGCCCACCCTCTTTCTAGGAAAATATGTTCTCCCAGCCAGTAGAATCACTCTATCGACAGGCTAAACAGGATGTTAAGGAAAGAAACACCAGAAAATAGAACATGGAATTAAAACAGCTTCCTCCTCTGCCACCTCTGTAGACCAGGTCCCCATCCCTTTTCACCTGGTACATTGTAGTCGCTTCCTAATCCATTTCCCTGCTTCTGTTCTTGCACTCCTGGGGTCTGTCCTCCACAGTAATCTTGTTAAAAAGAAACCACATCACATTAGTCCCCAGTTCAAAACCCCTCTGATGGCCTCCTATTCCAATTAGAACAAATTTCTCACCACACCTATAAGCAGTGGTGTGCTGGTAAATGCTTAACAGCAGGTTCTCAGGAGTGGGGAGCCCTGATTTGTAGCATTTAATTGTGGTGTACATTCTTCCTCCATGGCCGATTTCAAACTTCTAGAATGACTTCACTGAACAATAAATGCTCCAGAGCCAGTCTGAGTTGGGTCCAGCATGCTGCCGAGCCAAGGCCTACACATAGGATCTGGTTCTAGACTCCTTTTCCAGACAAACTGCTCATTTCTCTGCTCCTGCTCACTCTGCTAGATCTCTGGCCTTCTTGCTGTTTCTTGAACATAACAAGCACACTTCCACCTCAGGGCCTTGGCACTTGCTCTTCTCTCTGTTTGAGATACTCTTCCCCCAGATCTGTGCATAACTTACTGTATCACTTCATTCAGTTCTCAGATGTTATAGAAGCCTTCCCTGAACAACTTATCTATGACACACTCTCACTCTCCATAATTTTTACTCCCTTACTCTGCTTTATTTTTCTTTAGGGCACCAATCACTATCTGATAATAAATGACAGAATTATTTATACTTATTTATCTAGATCATCATTGTATTCCTATCCCTAGAACAAGCCTGGCTCAAAGAAGGCACTCAATAAATATTTACTGGATTAATGAATGAGTAATTGCCTTTTCTCTGCATGTAATAGGCCTCTACATGAGACCAGGCCATGCCTTACACAGGTTCAGTGATTGGACTTGTGAAACCCCCACCAACATCCCAGGTTGAGAGCCTGAATCATGAGTGTAAACCTGGTTCTGGACAGAGAGTCTGGGGAGAAACCATCAAACCACTAGGTAAGGTGAATATGTAAAGAAAAATTAATCTCACTTTAAAAAGCCCATTAACTAAAATTCTGAAACTCATGAGGAAAACTAATATGTTGACAAAGGTAGCCAACAAAATCAACAGTTGGAAAAATGATTCCACTACAGACAAAAGTAAATAGAGTGATCTGAAAACAACTTCAAAAATAAATGTTTAAGTTTTTCAAATTAAGTGAGAAATAACATTCATCCATAAATTAGAAATGAAAAACAGAGAGGAAAACCATTTAGAAACTTTGAGAATGAGAAATATAGTTATTGAAATAAACTGAGGAGACAGAATAAATCTAGATTAAACACGGTAGAAGATAAGATTAATTATTTGGAGGAGAGAACTGGGGATTTCACCCAAGATACAGCAACAGATAAAGAGAGAAATTATGAGAAAGAGCAGTGTAGAGGTTAGAGAGGTTCTAATGCAATAGGTTGCAGACACTGTCAGTGCGTGGCCCACATTACCTGTGCTGAATCCAGCAGTCACCTGAAGACAGCTCTGTATAGGATGACAGCTTCCTGCACCTCCACATGAAGGCATTTTCTGGTGGCAGGAGCATGCTCAGCTTGTGCAAGGGACAGAGTACTGGGGAAGTTAGCCCCAGGAAGGACCGTCAACCAGTAGGGGTCATTAGTTCATGAATAACTGCTCTAGCTTCCTTGCCCCCTTGGTGAGACAATTATGCAGTCTGTTTCACATAGTCTCCCACAGGTCACACAGCAGGATAGAGCCTCAGGTGCTCCCAGCCTGTTCAAGCACATCCTTTATTGGCTTTTCTCCCTTCCCTGTCTCATTTGCCACTCCACTGTGCTTCCTAACATCATCTCCCAAATAAACTACTTGCATCCAAATCTTTTGTCTTGCAGTCTGCTTTTGGGAAACCCGAAATAAGACAGGAAGAGAAATGGCTTAGACAAGATACAAATCCGTTTCTCTATCATAGAGTAGTGTCCAGCATTAGGAAGTTTAGGGTAACATCATGAAGTCATTGAGACCCAGGCTCCTTCTATCTGGCTTCTGCCTGATGGTTCAAGATGGCTCTACCAGGTCTAGCCATCTCATGTGTTTTCCAGGTAGCAGGAAGAAAGGTCAATGAAGAGCACACTCCCTTGTTTTAAAGACATTTCAAGGAAGTTCCACAAGACTCATGAATATGCCCATTGTTCAGAACTATATAGTATATCCATATATCCATATGTAGCTAAGGGAAGACCGAGAAGCAAATAGCCATGTACCTAATTAAAAGTCAGAGATTCTATTTCTAAGGAAAGAAGGGAAATAGATACTGTGGGACAACTGTCATCTTATGCCTGAAACAATTAAGAAACATGGTATAGGTTGACAGAATGCTATATAGGAGTTCTGGGAGAACAGTGGGAATACAGAAGAAGCAAGATTAAAGAAACAATTGCTGAGAACTTTCCAGATTTAAAGACATGAAAGCACAGATTCAAAGTGCATACTCAATGCTGAAAAGAAGAAATAAAAGTAAATTCACACCTAGACACACTGTAGTGAAACTACAGCATGCCGGGGTTGGGGCGGGTGGTGGGGGGCAGCTACTGCAAAGGCATCCTGGGCTCCTGGGACCCCATCCAGAACCAGGCTTCATGCTGATGACTCAAGGCTCTCACCCTGTGATGTTGGTGGGGGTTTCACATTCAGTCACTGAACCCACGTGAGGCTTGGCCCTGGCCTTACCTAAGGCTCATTGAGTCCCTTATGCCCTATGGAGTCAAATTCCTGGCTGCTCTCCCCAGCTTCCATATTAGGTAACTGTGTGTCTGTTGGCATTCTTGGCCCACAGAGATGTTTATCCTATTTTGAATTTATCTGTTTCTATCATTGCTATGAGTTTAGTGCATGGAGGTAAGATTCAAAACATGAATTCACAGTACCATCTTTGACCAGAAGTTTCTGGACTCTGAATCTCCCCAGAGTGGAGACACTCTACCTGTGATAGGACTGTTTCAGCATCCAGGCATGCAGATATGGGGAAGGAAGGTGTCTGCAGTTCTGTATGTTTCTACCCCAAGGAGACACAGGCCCTGCAGGACCCAAAGAGACCCCTGAATAAAACGTATTTGGGCCTCCTGGCCTCCCAGCCTCCTGGTTCATTGCACCCTGATTTTCCCAATCATTCCATCATGGGGCTTCCTGCCAACACTGCACCTCAAAGGTCTTCACTGATGCGGGGCTTTAGGTGTTCATATCTGAATTTCAACAAGGGACTCATAAAGATGTTTTCATCTTTAAAATGTACAGGAATAGAATTCAGATGGCGGAATGACAGGCTGTGTGTGGGGTTGATTGGCTGGGTCAGAGACATCACACCTGGCTGGCGGGGAGAGCTTTCTGAGACAGGAGCTGTCCAACAAGCAGTGGGCTGCTGTCACTGAGGGAACTCAAGCGGTGAATGGTTGACCTTCCACTGGGTGCTGGGTGCGGCCCTGGATAGAGGGGGGTCTTAAAGCGGGAAGGAGGATTCTGGGAGAAGCAAACAGCCCCACAAAAGCACTCTATGTTGAAAATGTCACTAAAATTTTATTACTACACTAAGAGAGTACACTGCTACTCTGAAAGCCAGCCTCACTCCCCTTACTAATATATTTCCAAAAGCATATCCTACTGCCACTTTTGAGCCCTGAGAATCAGGTACACCGTTCCTCTTTTAGGAGTCTCACCTATGAATGGAAGGGTTAGACTCAAACCTAGTGATTCTCAGGGTCTCCACCAGCAGATGTGAGTCCACGTGACACAGGGCTTCCCCACTGCTTTCAAGAACTCGACCTCCTCAATCCACCCCACCCATGTCCATCCACCTGTGTGATCCCTTCCACACCTGTCAGTACTTCTGCAGTTAAACACTTGCATTATCTTTAGTGTTTTACAGTTACCATAGCAGTAGGATTTACCTTCATCTTTTATAACTTAAAAATACTAATAGAATTATTGTTTTTCTCTGTTTTAAATCCAAAGTATTTTCTCTCAATACTATCATGTTTGTGATGTCCTTAAAATTTACTCTAAAATATATAATCCCAGAAAGACCTTTTCAGGGAAAAATGGATATTTTTTCCCCCAACTGTGGTGGGGCTCAAAAACTTTTATAGCACGATTGGTGGCATATAATGGATTCTCCTAAGGGTGCTCTTAGTGCTAACCATCATTCCTGGCCCCAGCAGGTGAAGGCAGGGGCCTTGCTGGGCAGTGTGCATATCATGGCTGGTGGCTGCCTCAAAGAAAGAAGGGACTTCATAGTTACTGAGTGCTGTGCATTTCACAAGTGCTGTCCCTTTAATCTCTATAGCAACCAACCCATTTTACAGATAAGGAATCTGGGCACAGAAAGATGAAATGACTTGCTCTAAATCACACTGCCAGGAAGAGGCAGAATACGCTGCCATCTCAGCCATGCTCCCTCCAAATCCTCTTGTTGGTTTCTGTTCAGCCTTCTATTCTCAGGGAGGGTTTCTGCTTAAGCAAGAATTTCTATGTGGATTATAACCCTTAGGTAATGACTATTGTCATGGCTATTTTAGCTTTCATCTGTGTGGCACTTAACATTTTGGGAGAGTTTTTCTGATTATAAGAATACTATGTGATCTGTTTTTTTTTTTTCTTTTGCTAACTTTATTTGGGTAACTTTTTATTTTTAAAATAATTACAGACTCACAGAAAGTTAAAAAAATAGTGCAGAGGTCACATCACCCATCACCCAGTTTTCCCCAGTGGCGCCATGTCAAAACCAGAACACTGACATTGGTACAATGTATAGGTCTGTGTCATTTTATCTCATGTATAGATTCGTGTAACTACCACTGCAATCTTGATACAAAACTATTCCATCCTCTCAAAAAGGATGTGCTACCTTATAAAGTCACATCCACCTACTTCCTCTCGCCATCCCTCAACCCTGGCAATCACTAATCTACTCTTTTCTACAATTTTGTCATGTCTAGAATGTCATATAAATGCAATCATATGGTATGTAACTTTTTGATGTTGATATTTTTTTACTCATCATAATGCCCTTGAGATCCACTCAAGTTGTTGCATGTAGCAATAATTGGCTCTTTTTTATTGTTAAGTGGAATTCCACGAGTGATCAGTTATTAAAAAAAACTTGGAAACAGAGAACATACACAGAAAAATACAAAAAAATACAGAAAAAAATCCGAAGCCCTCAGATTTGGAGGGCGGAGGTCTCCTGGTTTCCTTCTTGCCCAGGCTTAGGCCCGGAGACTTGCTGAGCCGACCCTCTGCTGACCCAGGTGCAAAGTCAGGAGACACAAGACAGGGAGAAGACAAAGCCTTTCACCCCAAACCCCACTGCTTTTTCTCCTCGCCTTGGAGGGCCTCCATCTAGCTGCTGCTTCCTTTCTCTTTGCATCTTGTCTCTTTTCTTTTTTTCCTCTCTCTTTCTCCTCTCCCTGTGTGTCTCCATCTGTCTCTGAGTCAGTCTCTCTCTTTTTCTCAAACCACAAAACATGGCTAAATGCAATTTCCATTGAGTGCAAAATCTTGTGTCTGTGGTTCATTATTCTGTCTGGATTCGTACATGTTTTCAATTGCATAATTCTCCTCTTCCCTCATTTTCTCCCCAAGACTTTCTCCCACATAATATGAGCATTTGGGGGCCAGCTTTTGACAGTTCTGCCTTTGAATGCTGTGAAAACTAGAGCGAATGCCTCTTTCAGTCCCGCACCACCAGGGGAGCTTGGTTGGCAAGTTCCCTGGGTTCCTGCAGTGCTTTGTCCCTTAGGCCAGTCCTGGGGGCGGGAGTGCCCCTTTAAGAAGGCCCAGGCTTTGGCTTGCCTTGAGAGAGTTCAAAGAGCATTTTGATGGCCAGCTCAAGACCTTCCACCCCCTTGTTGACCAATAGGTCCAGACTCCCCTCTCTGGATGTTCAGAAACTTAAGCATCTGGACCGACTCTCTTCATTCATTTATTCTTTTAGTCATATGTGACCTAGCGGTAGAGCTTCTTGTTACAACAGCTATTCCAGTTTTAAAATGAGGTTGATAGAAAATAAATATTCAATAAGAAGAGAATAGTTAAATATGTCATGAGATGTCCTAGAAGATCGCACATTAAAAATTTATTAAAAATCAAAGTTTGGAAAATTTTCAGAATGGGAAAATTCTCATGACATACTGTTAGAATCCCAATGATGTAAAAATACGCATGGAAAAATGGCTTAGAGAAACGGCACCAAAGTATTAACAGTTCTTATTCTGGATTTGGGGATTATAGATGACTTTAAAATTTTTTCTTAATGTTTGTAATAAGCATGCTTTATCTTTATAATCAGAAACAGATATGCATTATTAAAACTAAATGAACTCTGCTGGATAAAAAGTCATTTCTGCAGCTCTCCACTCAGTGTGGTGTAGGGATTCAGCACTTCCCCTGCACGGGGAGGGCAGACCCCTGTCCAGGCATCTTTCCTTGAGCTCAGGCCCCTGCTAGTGGGCCAGGTGGGTGGAAAGCCATGCTGTGCATTGTGACTGTGTGCCCTGCCCCGCCTCCCATTATGTTTTCAAATGGAGGTTGTCAAGTGGGCAAGTCCTACAAGATGTCTGCATCCCTGTAGTAGCACTTCTGAAGCCTGTACTGCCCTAAGCCCCTGATGGAGTGCCCTTGGTCCTCCTCACAGCCTTGAAGTAGATGAGACAATCCCCGTGGCCCCTACATACTTAGTACACACTGTTCCTACGGAGCAGCCATGCAGTCTGACCTACTGGAGCTGGCATGGCACCAGCCTTCTGGGTGTATGCATAGAACCCAGGGGTCCCTGGTTCTAGCCCAGAGGAAAAAAGCACAGAGCTCTAGAAGCCCCAATGCCACCATAAACTCTTGCCTGAGAGAAGAGAACCTGAGAAAAGACAATTAATTAGTCCCATTTACCATATGGAAAATTGCACATAGTGTCTGCAGCACATTTTTTTTTTTTTTTGACAAAGAGATTTTTCAGCCAGTTCTAAGTGCAAGTGACAGTCTGTAGTCCAGCTGCCTCAGTAATGGCTTAGAGCTGGGCTCTGAAGCCAGTCTGCCTTGGCTCTGATCCCAGGTCCACCATCTTGCACAAATTTCTTCCTCTCTCTGTGCCTCAGTTTCCCCAACTAAAAAATGGGGGTAATAATAATACCCACTTCATAGGATTGTGCAGATGAAAGAAGTTGATGTGTAAAGCTCTTAGAGCTGAGCCTGTGTCAGAGTAGCTCGCGGTGAATGTTAGCTATTGTTCTCATTATAATGCTGTGCGTTCATGGGAATGGGAAGGCAGGATATTTGACATTGGGGCTCTCCCAGAAAACCCCAGATGTAAGTCTCTGTGATGAATGCCAAATGAGGATTACCAATTAAAAGCCCTGCCTCAAATCCGTTCCTAAGTGGGGCAGGGTGTAAATAAATACAGGCTGAGGGAGAGAGAGAATGGTGGAGGTTGGGGAGACCAGAGAGTACAGCCTGCATTTGACTCTGAAGGAGGCTAGAGGCCAGGAAAACCTGAGAGAATGACAAGTACCAGGCTTCTTTAGAGATGGTGGAATTCCAGCTAGGGCAGAGGGTCCATGGATGCGGCTGGGACAAGGGATATTTTTGAATCTGTACTTGCGGTGCTTGTCCATTTACAGATGCCATCGTTCACAACCACTCTGCAGTGTAGAGTCACATATAAATAAAGAAAGAAGGCTCAGAATGGGCTATGACTTGCTCAGGACTTTGGGGGAAATGGAGCTGAGATTTGGATTTGTTACTATGAGTCCACATAGACCTCTGCTCCTGCTTTTCCCAGGCTGGGAGCCTTCAATCCATGGTAAGGTGGGAGGGCTGAAGTGTTGGAGGAGACACCTGGCTGCAGAGGGAGGGAGAGCCTGCAGGGAAACCCAGCCCCAGGTGTGGGAGAGACCCAGCGCTGCTGGGCAGCCACGTGGGGAAAGAGCAGAAAGTAGGTCAGTCACGCAGGAGATGGAGCGTGAAATTAATGAGCACGCAGGAGCTGGAGCAGTCACCTTCCAGGAGAGGGGGAAGGAGGAATGCAATCCCTGTGGGAGAGGTGATAGGACCTGAGGGGCTGGAGCAGGTGGGGAAGGAAAGGCGGGTATCAGTGTTTTCTCTCCTTGCTCCCCACTGGGGGCACATCATGGGGCAAGATAGGGAAATGATGGGAGAGTGTAAGGGCCAGGACTTGCAGAATGAGCCGGCAGATAGAAGCTCTATGAGGGCAGGACCATGCTGATTTTCTTTATGGCTGACTGACTTGCTGCCCAGGACAGTCCAGCCTATAATGGGCATATGAAACCGAATACATGATTAGACACAGCTCTCCTGTGTACATTATCTGAGGAAGCGAGCCCTTTGAGATGAGGAGCTTCAACTGAATTTGGTACCATTTGTTAAGCACCTGCCATATACTAGGTGCTGGGGACACGGGGATATGGCCCTTTACCTTACCAAGCTCACCATCTAATGGAAAAAGACAAGTTAGTAGTGATTATAATACTATGTGCAAGACACAGAAATGGATAGTGGGGACACAGTGAAGAGAGTTCTGTTGGGGTTGTGTTTAGGGTGCAACTTCTTAGAGGAAGTTACTTAACAGCTGGGTTTGAAGGTTGAGGACAGGGCCACATTATGACTTTCATGGATTCTAGATTCTTACCTTCATGGCCTTCTTCCTGCACACATACACACACACACACACACACACACACACACACACGTACGCACACAAATATACATTATTAAAACATAAGGCACATACAATTAAGTGTATTTTATGACCTTACTGGTATGATTACATGTTAAAACATTTTCTTTGACCTGAAAGTCTATTTTTTACTTCTGATTTTAAAAGAAATGAAAACATTTTTTGTGGGTTCCTAAAAGTGTTGTGGGTTCAAGGCACTGTGCCTGCTATGCCTTATGGATAAGCAGGCCCAGGTTGAGAAGGAATTTGCTTGGCTGACAAGACAGAAGAGGTACTCCCAGGTAGAGAGAACAGCATGTGCGAAGATACGGAGGTGTGAGGGTGCCAGCAGGTTCCAGTAAGAGCACATTGTCCTGAGAGATGGCACACTAGGTATTTGAAGAGACTGACAGGAGATGGAATAGGAAATGTTGGATGGGGGCACACAGCCTTGAATGGATCCAGGAGTTTAGCTAGGGGGTTTAACCATATCAGAAGTGATGTGGGGGAATTGCAGAAAGGCTTCAGACTTTGGTAACAGATTGATCTGAGCTCAGATCCCAGAGATACCACCTATAAGCTCTGTGACTCTGAGCACGAAGCTTCACCATGTGAGCTTCAGCTCCTTTGCAAATATAGAATGTAGCTCCTACCTATAGGGCTGTTACTAAATGAGATTGTGTACAAGGCTAGGGCAGGATACAGACACAATAGGGGCTCCATCAGGAGCAACAGTGAATATGCATTTGTCCAACAGTATTTACTGAAAGCCCACCAGGTGCCAGGACCTATGGTGAGCACCAGGGATGTTCTGGAGAACACTGTGGATATGGCCTTGTTCTCAAGGTGATGCTTCTTGATCTCAGATAGCTTCTTGAATTGTCATGTTGGGGCTGGCTTATTGCTGACTTGGGTCACAGCCAACTTCTGGGACATCCCAATTGGCTATAGCTTGACTGGGGCCATGGTAAGCAGAGATTCTCAAGGAAGCTGTCCTCTGCAGCTGGGCCCTTAAAATTCAGGATTCTTCAACTGGAATCAGCCTACTTGTCACCTCAATAGGAAGTTTTTTTTTTCACATTGGTCCAGCGTTTTACACATATTCACAAAAGCCTTCTAGGGGCAGATCAGATATTATGCTCTTGGTTTGCATAAAGATAAGATGGGAGGAGAGATAACTCACCTAAGCGCACAGAGAGTAAGTGAGTAGAGAGCTAAGACATGAACTCATGTTGGTCTGATTCTAAAGCTCAATGCCAGCTCTGAGGCAGATGCGACTTGGCAGAGCTGGGGGACTCTGAACCTAAAGGAGATGTGGCATGACAGGCAAAGATGATTTGAGGCCCACTCTCCTGAGGCTGCCTTCTGACCTCCAACCCCAGGTCCATAAGTCCTGCCAATAAGAAAGAGGGTGGGGCCCACAGGGTAGAGTCAGAGGTTTTGAGTCATACACTCCCAGAGGCAGGGGCTACCCGGAGGTTTCTACTCTGGCCCTTATCAATCAGCAAACACACGGATGGTTTAACATGTGCCACACTGGACACTGGGTGTGCAGAGAAGAATCTGATACTTATTACCCCTCTAGGAACTCACAGTCTAGAGTAAGATTTCTCCACCTTGGCACTCTTGACACTTGAAGCTGGATAATTCTTATGGGAGGCTGTATATTATAGGATGTATTACAGCATCTCTGACTTCTACCTACTAGATGCCAGTAACATCCTCCCAACTATGACAGCCAAAAATATCTCCAGACATTGACAAATGTCCCCTGGGGGGCAAATTCCCCCTGGTTGAGAACCACTAGTTTAGGAAGAGGAAGAGAGTGACATGTCAATACAGTGTGCTGAGTGCAGTGCCAGAGGTGAGCACAGGTACCCTGTGGCATAGAAGACAGGAGAGGCTCCTGGGAAACTGGACCTGATGACGTCAACACCAAGGTCATGCAACAAGTTCCCAGTGGAGCTGAGATTCCAGCCCAGGGTCCCTGTGCCCTGCTCTAGTGCTTCCTTCCCAGATATCTCACTGCCTCTCTCCAAGTCCATCCACTCCCCTGGGCTTGCCTGACGGGAGTGGCTTCTGCTCTGGGAAGCTAGCCACACTGGTTTGAGCAGTCTGCCTTTCTCTGCCCCGGGTTGGTCTCATGGTCTTGCCCTAGAGTTGGTGCCCAATAAGCTTTCACACATGTTAAGAGAGGCTGTGCTCATCCTCTGGGATAGCCTTCGGAAAGCTAACTGGGTGGCCACTTAAGTACTATGCTTATGCTAAGAACAATCCTTCAACCAAGTGCTTCAGTGTAAGTACTTCCAGGTCCCATGCTCCATAGAAGCCGCTGAAACGTGGGAAGGAGAAAGCTCTGTAGCCTCCAAGCCTGGAGACTGGATTCTCTTGGCTCTGTCCCTTAGCAACTGTGTGACACAAACACAAGCCCTTTCTTCTGCAGAGCCTCCACTTCCTGATCTATTAAGTGGGCACACCATCCCCTTCCCTCGCTCTTCACAGTGTCCTGGGGATAACATTTGATATTTTATAGGAAAATATTTTCTAGACAGAAATGTCTTAAACATGTTAACTATTTTCTGGGTTCCAAGAGGCATTGCGGAGATCAGTGTTCTATTTTTTTTTCGTTCTTTTAAAAATTATTATTATTTGAATCATCATCCACATATTTAACAAATATTTATTATATGCCATGAATGCAGCAGGAAACAGCAAATGGTAACTAGACAATAAACAAGAGTAGTAAGTTAGATATAGATAGTATGTTAGGTGGTAACAAATGTGAAAGGAGAAAAAAACAAAATTGTGCAAGGAAGAGAAGATTGAAATTTAAGGTAGGAAAGACCCCTCTGGAAGGTGACATTTGAGTAAAAGCCTGAAGGCAGTGAGGGAGCAGGTTATGCTGATGTCATTCCAGACAGAAGGAACAGCAAACACAACACCCAGGGCGTTTAGGAACATTGAGGAGGCCCAGGTAGGGGGTGAGGGGGTTGGGGGTTGGGTGAGAGGAGAGGGTGGGAATGGAGTGGGAAAGTGAGGTTCCAGGGATGGAGAAGGAGTGTGGTGGGAGTGGGGAGGGGAAGCAGGTCCCAAGTGACCTCAGGCCACTCTGGAGACTTGGGCTCTTACTCTAGGCTGGGAGGCCAGCAGCAGGTTCTGGGTGGAGGATTGACAGGATGGCTCTGGCTACTGCCTGGAGGACAGACTTGCTGAGACCAGCCATGTGTCAGGTGTTTCTCATACTTTGTTGCTAATCCTCCCAAAGACCCAGTAAAAAAAATTAATCTAGCTTTCTAGACAGTTCAGAGACTTCTCCCAGATGGAGAATCGGGATAGTCCAACTGAGTCCTTGACAGAGCAAGGACTTGACCCCCAGTCTGTCCACACCCCTGGTATTTCCTCTAGGCCACTCCACCGCCCATGATGAGACCCTGTCCACCCTGAGTCCTTATTGAAACAAACAAAATAAGTTTGATAGTGATTCAAGATTATTTCTGCTTTACTAAAGAGCAGTTATTGAAGACTTACTCATCTCTAGGTGTTAACCGTCACTCCACCCAGAGATGCCCTTAGAATAGAGAAGGAAGAAAAAGTTTATAAAAGCTTGCTAGAATCAGGAGGCCTGAACTCTGGTTTAGACTCTGCCACATTGCTGCTGCTTGATCGTCTCAGTTTTCTTCTCTTAAAAATCCCTTACTTTCCCTTCTCAAGGTAGTAGTGAGGACCCAGAGGACATTTAGGGATCAGAAGCTAGCTCTGCGAGAGAAGGGAACCCTAGATCTAGCCTTCCTCCCTCTGCCAAGCTGCAGTGGGGGCTGAGTGCCCCTAGGTGGTGCAGTTTTCCTAGGCTGAGCCCCTCAGCAGCTGCTGCGGAAGGGGTGGGAAGATTTGGGGCAGATGAGGGGCAAAGATGATACTGGAAACCAATAAAGTGGGAGTTTACGGTAGAATTCTGTGGCTGTTGATTCTCACTGTTTCTCCAATGGGTGCTATGGGAGTTAGTGAGGCAGGGCACCCCAGCCACCCAGGCTATCAGATCCAGCTGTGAGAACCTAGGGGCTGCAGCCCTTGGTCAATGGATGAAGGTCCAGGAGTGTATGCAGTGCAACACTCATTCTCTTTTCCAGATGAGGAAGCTGAAAGCTAGAGAGAGGGGGTCTTGCCTGTGTACCCTGGGAGTCAGGAACAGAGCTGCTGCCCAGCTGACTCCTTTGCTAATTACATGCTCCCTGGCAGGACCCTTGATAAAAGCACATATTGCCACCCCCTTGGGTCACCTACCCTCCTCCCAAGTTTCTTCCTGGGCTGGCCCTCCTCCCTCTGCCTCCATGGGTGTTCTCAGGAGAGGCTGGTTGAGCAGTCATGTGCTCCTCATATAAAGAGCTGTGTCTCTGGGCAGGAGAAGAACACTGGTCTAGGGACCAGGAGACTTGGGTGTACAGCAGCTTTGTCACTACCTTGTCAACATGTACCTTGGCACATGGCTCTTCTCTCTCTGCTTTCTGTGTCCCTATCTGTAAAGTGGGGTGGGAAATAAAGAGAAAGTTAGGTTGGATATCGCCAAGGTCAGTTTCTAGGTCAGGCATTCTGAATTGTATTTGAAGCTTCACTTCTGCCCATCAGGGAACAGGTTGGGGAGGGAAGGGCTTCAGTTCTCTCATTTAAAAAACATGGGGGAGTGGACTGAATGATGTGTCATTCTGGCTATGACATTCGGCTTGGCAAGGATGGGAGGCAGTCACAGAGGCCAGAACCATCCCCTCTGAACTGCCAACATGATGATCCCCCCCTTCCTGAGAGGTGCAGACCTCCAGAATAGGCCCTGCAAAATGGAACCATGGGCCCCCAAGCAAGACTGGCCTCCTTCCCAGCTGGCTCTGGAGGCACCAAAGGAGAAGCTCTGCCTCCCCCTCGCAGGGCCGAAACCCATCTGCACATCCAAAGGGTGTCCCTTCCTGGGCTTGATTACTAATCGTCTGCCTCCCTGGCCAGACAAGCCTCTCAATGACCTTGGGCTCTTTCCAAAATCAAATCTTCATTCAAAGGAAGCAGGAGATTGGTCACCACTGAAGAAATTCAGAGAATGACAGCTGGAGGAAAGAGTCTGAGGGGAAGGGGAGAAAACACCCACTTATTGTCAGTCAGCCATGTGCTAGGTACTGGGCAGTCTGTATATTAACTCATTTAATCCCAGCAACCACAAATTAAGTATCATAATCCCGTTTTCAGATGAAGAACCATTGGGGATGTGAGTGATTTTGCCCATAGCTGCACAGCCAGTGAATGGAAGAGCTGGGGTTTAATCCAGGTCAGACTCCACAGCCCGTCCTTGTCCCGACTGAACATACCGAGGCATGGAGGAATAACAGAACATGGGTCAGGAAGCCTGGATTCTGGCTTCGGATTTGCAGCTGAAGGGTTATGTGATGGCTAATGCTTGATAGCATTGCATAGTTTCAAAGTGACAATGTAGTGACTTATTCGATTCTCAGATCAGTCTTTTGTACAGATGAGGAAACTAAGGCTCACATACGTTTAGTGACTTGGCCAGTTGTGGTCACACAGTGCCTGGGCTGGCTTTGCATCAGATTTTTTGATCCCAGAGTTTGTGGGACTCAAAAATAAATCTGATTCTTTGACAAGCCTCTTGGATTTCTTTTTTTCTCATCTCTGAAAATGAGGGGTTAGTTTAGATTAGCAGGCAATCAGTAGTCCCTGGACCCTTCTATTAAAAAATAAACAAATTGTAGAACTTGTAGAATTTGGCAACTTACAATTTTATCAAGTAAGGACACTTAAAAAAATATTTTACCTTCAAAAAGCTAGGAAGATATAATCTCAGTGTAGCAGGGAGAAAAAAAATAGTAACTGAGAATAGAATTCCTCTTAGAAATGAGCTAAGTTGTGTTTAACGTAACACGTTGATGAGCTATTGCCGTCATACCTAATAGCTCTCTGAGCCTGGCTGGAGTGGGCCAGAAGGGAAATGGAACTAGAATAATTCTCTGCAAAAGAACTGACTTGCAGTTGGGGGCTTGGAAGGATGAGCAAGCTAGTGACATGAAGAAGAGAGTCTGCAAGGAGTAGTCCAGACACAAAGCAGGGAGCTTAAGTCCCAGAAACTACTCGTGAAAGTTCCTTAAGTGGAAGGCAGAGAATGACCAACGAACCCTAAGTAGAATGATGTCTAGTGTTCACCTTCAACCAGCAGTTATCTTCTTTCCTGTGCCAGTCATCTTGCTGATACTCCAGATCCCCTGTCAAAGTGCCCTTGCATAGTGCTGGAGGTCAGTGCATGGAACCCGGGTAGTTGAAGGTTAGGGGTCCCCTGGTTAGGGATTGTTGTAGTCTGGCAGACCTGAGCTTGAGCCCTACTCCATCACTTGGCAGTTACATGAGTTCTTTAAGCTTTGGTTTCCTTCTCTGAGAAACAGATAAACGATTCCTTTCCTTGGAGGTTGATATGAGGAAGAAGTGGGACCATGAACTTAGTATGGTACCTGGCACTCAAGCCTTCAATAATGAACCACTTAGCTGCCTATTATTATTAACCATGGTAATTCAGATATTCACAAATTTTTTTTTTACAGTGGCAAGCTCGTAGCAGGGGAATAGCTTTTGCAGCTCTTAAATCCAGCCAGGATCAGGCAGGAGTATCATCTGGAAGGGGAGGGAGGTGCACAGGGTGTCAAACTCACACCACATCCCTCCAGCCCTTCCTGCTCTTTCAAGGCTGAGTGCTGTCTGTGTCTGAGAACCTGTCCCCTTGGAGATGACAGAATCTCCTTCCAGGGCTGAGTCCAGAGGGCAGGGCTCCCGCCAAGGACAGGCTGAGGGTCGAAGGGAGAGAGGAGAGAGACAGAAGAGAGGGGGGTGAGTAGGAGAAGATATGAAGAGGAAGGAAAGGCGCTTTCAGGACTGACAATCAGTCACAGAGTCAGAGAGGATGTGTGTTTGCATGCATGCATGAAATATGTGACCATATTCGTGCATCAGGTAGCAGATGCATGTGGTTTGTGTGTCTGGGTGTGACTGTATGAATGAATGTGTGAACACGTCAACATATGAGTATATCAATGCATGACTTTGCATGTGAGTGGTTGGCTGTGTGTGTGTGTGTGTGTGCGCGCGCAAGAAGTTTATTGCACGTGTGCTCAGGTCAGCATGGGCGTGCTGGGCTGGAGAGTGGGGTTGACTGTGTGACTCTGTGAGTGAGTGAGAGTGTGATAGGAGGCTCTGTCCTGCAAGAGTATCTTGGAAGGGCTCAGGGGTGTAAGGGAGCCCCGGATAAGGAGGGACCTTCTGCAGCTTCTTTCAGGAGCCCCTGCCTTCCCACCTCACCCCACCCCCACCAACTGAATGTGTTCCTTCCACATCTATACCAGCACCCTCAGCACCCACACTATACCTCCTGCTGGCTGCTGGCCTCAACAGTGGGGTGGGGAGAAGAAGGGAAGGGAGGGAGGAGAGGGAGGAGTGACTGGCCTCCTAGCCCCAACCCTCGATGCTGCCAGGGAAACATCCTCCTCCCACCCCACCCCCCAATCACCGTGATTCCTGCTGTGAGGGAGAGAGGAACCCTCCGTTTCCATGGTAACATAGCAGCCCTGCTTCTCAGCCTGAGCCCAGGCTCCTCTGAGCCATGTAAGGAGTGGGAAGAAAGCCCCTCCTCGGGCTTCTGAGCCTCTACCAAGTGCCTCACCTCTATCCTCCCCACCCCAAGTCCCCCTGCTGCTCATAACCCCACTGGGACTCCTGAGCACACACGCACCCCCTCCACCACTTCCAGGGTCTAGGGACCCGTCTTATCTGTATGGGACCAGATCTGAGCACGAGCTCTGGAGGGTGACAGGATGGGGCTGAACTCCCATCTTTGCCTGTAAAATGGTACAAATGTTACTCCCTCTCAGAGTTCTTATGTGGAGAAAATAAAGTAGTGCCCATGGAAGTGGTTTGTAAATTCAGAGTACGGGGTCAGTGTGTCAACCACTGTGGAGTATAAACTGGCCCAGCCTCTTTGAAGGGGGGGCCTTCCGCCTGCCACTCCACTTCAGTTCTCCCTTCCACAGAACAGACGTGTGCTCAGAGAGGTACACATGGGCTGCTGGGGCAGGGTGCTCTCTAACGGTGAAAAATAGGGAATGACCCCAACATCTATGAACAGAGAAGTGGGTAAATGAATCATGGTGCATCCTCAGTCTTACAGCTCTTCAAAAGGATATCTACATGTGCTGATGGGACATAATCACTAAGACATATTGCTAAGTCAAAAAACCAAATTTAAGAATAGGTGCAGTATGATCCTACCTATTAAGTTTTGTTGTTAGCATGCGAGCCTGCAAGAGGGCTGTGCTGTTCAGACCAGACTGTCTGCAGTGGTCGCTCAGGAGACTGGAGGGGTTGGGGAGGAGGGCAGTACAGGGGAGCTTAGATTTTTTTCCCTCTATATCTCTCTGATATGCTTGCCTATAGAGCAATTGTAATTATAAAATTTATGTCACTATTGCTGTAATTGAAGAAGGAAAACACATGGTAGACAGAGAAGAGAGCAAGAGAGTACAGAATGCAGTACATACTGCAGAAGTTTGGAGAAGAGAGAGAGAGAGTCAGGAGGGCTTCCAAGAGGAGGAGGAAGGTAAGCTGGATCTCAGAGCCAGAGCAGAATTGAGACTTGGAGCATAAGGAAGGGGAGTACAGGCACAGGTGAAAGGTGGGAAGTGAGGGCTTGCACTGTGGAGAGAGGAATCCTGAAGTAGGAGAAAGCAGGGGGGTTGGCCTCGGATGACTAGGGATGACTACCATCTCAGCCACACCTTGGAACTACCATCCTGGCTAAATGCTTCACACTGTCAATGTCCTCATCTGCAGATGGGCGTAATGGTACCAGCCTGCTGGATGGTTGTGAAGACTGACATCAGTGTAGGGAAAACTGTAAGGTATATAGATGTGAATTTATTGTTGGTTTCTTTCAGGGGACAGAGAGAAGGCAGATTGGGTTGTAATCTGACTGTTTTCCAACTCTTGGCAAACCCTGGTCAGACTTTGACCAGGCTGGCCTGGTCTGGTGGTAGGAAATATGGAGCCAGCAAGGGAAGGAAGTTAAGATTCAAAAATGACAAAAATCTTTATTTAGGATCCACATTATACCAATCATAACCTATGTATTTTATTATATTTATTCAGTCTTCACAGGTACTTTATGAGGTGAGTATGCCTATTTTTACAAGTGGGGAAACAAAAGTTCAGAGAAATTCATTCATCCATTCGTCAAATAGAGATTGAGCACCTCCCGTGCCAGACACCATTCTAGTTACTGAATGACTGAAAAGTCCCTGTCCCCATAGAGTTTACAGCCTGGTAGGGGAGACAATAAAACAAATAAATTTATGACACAATGTCAGGTGATAATAGTGCTGTGCATAAAACAAAGCTGAGTAAAGATCAGGAGGTAGTAGGCAGGTCGTTCTGACTTTTAAGCAGAGAATTGAATGAAGAAATTGTATATTCTGAGCAGAGGTAATAGCGTGGGCAAAGGCCCTGAGGTGGGAGCCTGCTTGCTGTATTCAAGGTGGGGCAAGAAGGCAGGTGCACTTGTGGTGTGATGGGCAGGTGTGGTGAGAGAGTGCATGAGGTTGGAGAGAAGCGAGGGCTGTGGGACTGAAGATTATATGGGGCGTTGGAGGACAAGCAAGGACTGTGGGTTTAATTCTACATATGTTGGGAAGCCACTGGAGGTGTTTGACCAGGAAAATGATTTAATTTCAGATTTGTTTTAAAAAGATCGCTCTGGCCGTTGAGTATAGACAAGACTGTAGGAGGCATGAGTGGGAGCAGATGGTTGATTAGGATGCTACCATATGAGTCCAGGTGAGAAGAGAGAGACAGTTTGGACCACAGTAGCAGATGTAGAGGTGGTAAACAGTAGTCAGGTTTGAAATATATTTTACAAACAGAACCAACAGGGTCTCCCATTAGCTTGGATGTGGGCTATGAGATAAAGAGAAGAGTGAAGGATGATTCCAAGACTTTGGGCCTGAGCAACTGGATCAGTGTTGTTGCCATTTACTGAAAGGGGCAAGATGGGAGAGAAGCAGATTTGGGGACAATCAGAATTCATTTTAATTCTGAGATGCTTTGAGACATCTAAATGGAGATGTCAGGTAGGTAGCTGGATGTATGAGATAGGAGTTCAGGGGGGACGTCAGGACTGAGAATATAAATTGGGAAGTTGTCAGCATATAAATGTTGTTTAAAGCCAGGGGATAGGATGAGATCACGTAGAGTGTAGGGCCACTGGGTGCTTCAGTGTAGGGAAGAGCAGGGCTGGAAAAACAGGAGGACTCAAAAGGGTCACCAGCATGGCCCTGTCCAAGGGTAAGCAGTGGCTCTCAGAATCATTCAGGCTTGTTAAAACACAGATGCGCGGCCCACAACCAGTAGGTCTGGGCTGAGGCCCAAGAATTGTATTTCTGACAAGTTGATGCTGCCACCACTGCTACTGGTGTGGAGACTGCACACTGAGGACCACTGGTCTAGGGGAGGGAGGAGTCGTAGTGAGAGCACAGATTTTGAACTCAGGTAGAACTGATTTCAAATCCAAGCTTTACTAGTAACTTGCTGTGGGATCTTGGGCAAGACAGTGTCTGTAGGGAATCTTGGTGTCCTTATCTGTAAAGTGAGAACAATAACACCCATTACTCAGGGTTATTGTGAACATCGAGCAAATCAGCATGTTTTCAGCTTTTACCATCAGGACCAGACAAGCTGAGGTTCAGGAAATATTATTTCCATGCCTGAGAAACAGTGGGGCAGGCAGGAGTGAGCCTGGGGCTCCCACTCAGCTGGCTCGAGGTGATCAGCTGCAACCAGGATAGAGGCATCCTGGGGAGAGACTTCTCTATTTCGATGCCTTGCCTCAGGACTGTCCTGAGATCTGGGTCTCTCGGAAGAGAGGCAGTGCATGGCCAAGCCACCTCACCCCTGGATTCTGCTCGTTTGAGCACTTCTGCATCTACTTTTTCTCTGCCTCAATGAAGGGCTCTTGTCCTGGTTCTTGGAGAATTCTTCTTGTCTGTCCCTTCATCTCCTCCTGCCTCCAGTGACCAATGACCATTTCTCCTCACCCACCCCCTCCGCCACCCCAGACCTTGTCACTCAGCTTCTCCTGAAAGGGAGTGTGGCCTGACAGCCAGAGCCTGGCCTTTAGTCAGGCCGATGAGGGCATAGCAGTCAGGGACAGGGGCAAGCTGTCATCTCCACGGCCCAGTGAAATGGGGATGCTGACGCCGCTGGCTTAAGGCTAAATGGGGAGTAGCACAAAAGAGAGTGTGAGAAAGCACCAGAGTTACAATAGGTATGTGATGCATGTTCATTGCTTGTCCTCCTTCTCTCCACTCTCTCCTCATCTCATGCCAAATCCTCCCTCTCTGGTGACTGCAGAGTGAGCCCAAGCCTGGATGCGCTGAGAGGAGGCTGCCTTCCCCCCACCCCCCATTGCTATTTAATGCCGTTAACAATGGATTCATTAACTGGGATTAATCTCATATACCAGCTCTCTATCCCCTTGGCTATTAATCACTCACTTCATTAACAGGACAGCATTAGCCAACCTGGGAAGGAGACAGGGCGCCCATACCAAGTACCTGTGTCTGTGCCTTCTCATCTTTCCTCTTTGCTGGTACATGTTGTTGGTGCCTTTCTGCTCTGGCCTGGTTTCTGTCTTAGTCAAGTCAAGCAGAGTGTAGGTGGCTCTCTCTCCATGTTTCCCACTGTGGCCTTGTCTCTGCCCCCATATGGTCTGTGTCCCTTTCTCTCCTTTGCCTCCCAATCTGGGGCCTAACACATAGTAGGTTCCCATTACAGGTTTGCTGACCAAAGTGCAGAAATACAAATAAGGAGACGTGAAATCTAGGAGGCTCATTTTTTTAAGTTGCCTTTTCTGTTTACAAAGATAATATATGCTCACTGTACAAAGTCCAAACAACATGAGAAAGGAAGAAAGGAGAAAATAAAAATTTTCTGAAATCTTACCATCTCAAGATAATAACTTTTAGCATCTCGGTGAGCATCCTCTCAGATCTTGAGTGATATATGTATAATTTTACCTAAATGGGATCATACTATGCATGCTGTTTTGCAACCTGCTTCTCCGCTCAACAATATGTTGTTGAAATCTTTCTGTATCAGTGAATAGAAATATACTTCATACTTTTTAGTGGTTGCATAGCATTCTGTTTTATGGACATTACAAATTAGTCAATGGATCCCCTACTGATGAACATTTATATTGTTCCCGTTCTTCCTCAGATATATTTGATACAGAGAGCCACATACTTGTATATACATCTCTGTGCAATTGCCTAATTAACTCCTTAAGATGGATTCCTAAGAGTGGAGTTTCTAGGACAAAGGCTTTGCACAATCAACATTTTGCTTTAATATAGTATAGTAGAACTAGATGCCTGGGATTCAATACCAGTTTTGCCATTGCCTAGCAAAGGGATCTTGGGGAAATTACTTAACCTCTTTGGGCTTCAGTTTTCTCATCTGTAACCTGGGGATAATGATAAAATTGACTTTATGGGATTACTGTTTAAGTTAAATAAGTTATTACATGCAAAGCACTTAGGATGCCTGGCATGTAGAAAGGGCTATACATATTTGCTACTGCTGTCCTATTAGCCTCCGGAAACACTGAACCTGTTCTTATCTCTTCCACCACCAGTGTGGGAGAGAGCCCCTTTCCTTACACCAGTTTTTTGTTTTTGTTTTTTAGCTTTTTATTCCCAATTTTTTAATTGTGGCAACATATATATAACATACAATTTACCATTTTAACCATTTTTAAATGTAAAGTTTTGTGGCATTAAGTACATTCACATTGTTGTGTGACCATCATCATCAACCATCTCCAGAACTCTTTTTATCTTATAAAACTGAAACTCTGTACCCATTAAACAATAATGTCCCATTCCATCTTGCCCCTAAGCCCTGCAACCACCCTTCTTTCTGTCTCTGATTTTGACAACTCTAAATACCACCTCATGTTTTGTGACTGGCTAATTTCACTTAGCTTAATCTCTTCAAGATTCATCCATGTTGTAGCGTATGTCAGATTTCCTTCCTTAATAAGGATAAAAAATATTTCACTGTATATATACACCACATTTTGCTTATCTATTCATCCATCAATGGCTGCTTGGGTTGCTTCCACTTTTTAGCTATAGTAAATAATACTGTGAATATGGGTATACAAGTATCTCTTCAAGACCGTGCTTGCAATTCTTTCAGATGTATACCCCAAAGTAGAATTGCTGAATCATATAATAATTCTATTTTTAATTTTTTGAGGAACCACTATATTGTTTTCTACAATAGCTGTACCATTTTAGATTCCCACCAACAGTGTGCAAGGGTTCCAATTTATCCACATCCTCACCAACACTTACTGTTTTTTTTTTGGTAGTAGTCATTCTAAAGGGCAGGAGGTGGTACCTCATTGTAGTTTAGATTTGCATTTTCTTAATGATTTGTGATGTTGAGCATCTTTTCATCTGTTTATTGGCCTTTTGTGTCTTTCTTGGAGAAATGTCTACTCAAATCTTTTGCTCATTTTTTAATTGGTTTGTTTGTTTTTGTTGTTGAGTTTTAGTTCTCTATATATTCTGGATATTAATCTCTCATCAGATATACTATTTGCAAATATTTTGTCCCATTCTGTAGGTTGCTTTTTCACCCTGTTGTTATTATCTCTTGATGCACAAAATTTTTAAATTTCCATTAAGTCCAATTTATTTTTTGCCTGGGCCTTTGTTGTGAAATCTAAGAAATCAACGCTAAATCCAAAGTTGTGAAGTTTTGTCCTATATTTTCTTCTAAGAGTTTTACAGTTTTAGGACTTAAGTTTAGATATTTAATCCATTTCGAGTTGAATTTTGTGTATGGTGTTAGGCTAGACCCCAACTTCCTTCTTTTGCATGTGGATATCCAGTTATATCAACACCATTTGTTTGGAAGACTATCCTTTCCCTCACTGAATTGTCTTGACACACTTGTCGAAAATTATTTGACCATATATGCAAAGGTATATTTCTGGACTTTCTATTCTATTCCATTTGTCTATATGTCTGTAGATTGCTTTGAGTAGTATTGATATCTTAACAATATTAAGTCTTCTAATCCATGAATGCAGTGTGGGGAGAGAGCCCCTTTCCTTACACCATTGCCAGTGATATACACTCTTGTCAGTTTTTGAAAATCTTTTTCCTACCTGATAGGTGACAACTTATACTTCTTTTTCATTTGCATTTTTTTGATCAGTATACTTAGTTCTTAGTGGGCATTCATATTTCATTTGTGAGTTATCTCATCATGATCTTTGCCCAGTTCTCTATTGGAATATTTTTTTTTTTTTTTTTTTGGTATTTGTGGGAGCTCTTTTATGTATTAGAGCTACTATTCCTAATGTTTTTCTACTTCATCCTCAGTTTCAACCTTATTTATATTTTTTGTCCTTCATAAGTACTTGATTTTTATGTGGTTAAGTCTACCAGGCTTTTCCTTTATAACTTTTGTATTTCATGTCATGCTTAGAGAGGCCACTTTTCCTTAAAATAATACAAATATTCACTTTGCTTTAGTACTTGTGTGGTTTCACTTTTTACCATTTATGTTTTTATCTTTTTGAATTTATTTTTGTGTAAAGAGTGAAATATGATTCTAGCTTTATTGTTTTCCAAATGGTTGGTCAATTATCTTAATAACATTTGGTTATTTGATCTTTCCCCCAATGAGGACCAGAGAGGGAACAACTATAAATAAATAATGTTCCAAGACAGAAAAGGAAGCCAACAGGTTAAAAGAGCAGTTCTGGACAAGATTCCCCAGAATCTGCTAGCAGCTAATCCCTGAGGAATTCCTCTTCACTGTGGTTTCGTTCACCCTTAATGGGTAGAGGCAAGATATTAGAGGGACTGAGCCAGACTCCGCATTTCGATCAGAGCCCCTTCCTGAAGGCTCTATGTGTTCAGGACAGCCTTGTTCCCAGCTCTCAGCAGTTGATAAGAAAGTCCGCCCTCCTTGTTTTGGAGTCAATAGCAAGTTGCCTTGTAACTTCAGAGCTTTGTTAGCCTCCCCTCCTGTTACCTCATCTCCATCAACCGCTCTGGCCATTCACCCAGCTCCTCTGTGCTATCATACTAATATATACATAGTTCTTCCTGTCTTCTTCATCCATACTGCCTCAGGAAGGCAGCCTCAGAGCAGCAACAGTCTGTGTGTGGTTTGGAGGTAGGGGAAAAGTAAGGCAGAGTGACAGGAGCAGAGTGACAAACCGCTTCCAGGATGCCATTGGTACCTATGTCCCAGGTTCAGGCTGCTGGGATTTGCTTTGCCAATTTGTTTAAAGCAGCTTGGATTTGACTGTGGTCTGGGCACAGAGAGGAGTTTGTCCTTGAGTACCTGGTCAAGTGCTCAGCGCAGGTAATCCTAGAAGACATGGACCTAATAGAAACATCTTGTGGTCCTCTTTCTAGGAATGTGTGTCCATCATTCCTCACTTCCATCCCCAGCTCATGAATGCAGCTTGGCTCTGGGGCCAGGAGGACAGGAACAGGCAGGACTGGAGTTTAAGTCAGGCAAAACTCTAGGCTGGGAAGTCACCTTGTGGGCACTGAGGGTGAATTATGGTACCAGGGCTCAGATTAGATACAAATCATGAGACTGTCAAGCACAAGGGAAAGGCACTGCTTGCCCTCCTCCCCCAGCAGAATTGTTAGGTTCAAGGCCTGGGTCTGAGTTCAAGATGATTGGACTTGATGATGTTTCATTTCCCCAGAATTCTCCTGGTGAAAAGCTTGTCACCCAAGACCATGCACATGTGAGTGTATGCATGTATTTATCATTACACATGACTTGATGTGACTATGTAGGAGGGTGAGTTTCTGCAAAACTTTCTGTTAGGTCTGACTTTATTTTTTGTGAAACTGATCATGCCTCTGAATTTGGCATGACCTTTGTAGGAAGAAGTCTGAGTTTTGTGTTATGTGACTGAGAGGGCTGTTCACAAGGGTGAAGATCTTGTGTAGGTGTGGAGTCTATGAGTTTTGAGTGTGGCTTTACAACTGTGTGTGTGTGTGTGTGTGTGTTGGAGAATGAGTCCAAGGATCTTGAGTCGGTGTGCCTGGGTGGCTGCTGGGGCTATGACCAAGAATGGGACAGGAGGAGAGAAAGCAAGTTGAGGAGGACGATTTGGGGTATGATGAGTCTGGAGTCTTGGCAGAACATCAAGGGAAGACATCTAAAGAAGCAGGACGGGGCTCCAGGGAGAGTAAAGGGCAGGAGGGTCTTAGCTCAGGCTGCCTTCCAAATGTGTTCAAATGACAATGCTTTGGGGGATATGACCTTTGGCTTGAATGAAGTGAACACACAGACACCTACCTAGCTCTGAAGGCTGAAACGATACATGCTGTGTTAATTCCAGCTGGACATAGTTCAATAGGAAATTTCCAAGGGTTGCTGGAATGGCATAAAATGAGCCTGATGGTAAGGGTCAGGAAAAACTTCCTGGCAGAGGTAAATATTCAGTGGAATCATAAGGAAAAGAATGCAGAAGGAAGAGGAGAATGTTCTGGGTTTAGCGATGGGGAATGGGGACAGATTCTGTAAGACTTGGGGCTGGGATGCAAATCATTTTGATGACAATGAGCTCCTAGCAGGCAGGGGCTATTGTTTATTCATCACAGCACTTCTAACACCTGGTGCAGGAGTAGGCAGTCCATGGGTTGAATTATCTTGGAGTCAAAGTCTGAATCACTATAACTAGGGAAAGTTCAAGTAGTTTACTGAAGGGGAACTTTGAAATCTACACAAGACACTGGGTGAGAACTGACGGGAGTGGGGAGAAGAAGAGGAGGGATTTAGGTATCCAGAGGGGTGCCCAGCCCTGCTTATCTTCATCAACCTGGTAAACCTGCCTCCATACCTTGCATTGTTTTTTCTCCAAATAGGCCTTTGCACTTACTCCATGATCTGCTTTCCAAGCTCTTGATCCTAAACCACCATTTTGCATTCCCCTTTCATCACTGCTTCCTGATCTTCCCAAGCTCTGGCCTTCACTGAGTTCCGTGATTACAGCCTTGCCAGGCTCAACACATGGAGCAGCTTCTGTCTGATCTCTTGCTGAATAAGCCAGTGGACCAGACAAAGGGCAGCTCAGCTACAGAACACCCAGGACTTGGGAAGAGCCTGTTTATCCTCAGTTATAAGGACACAGATGCAATGCAAAAGGGTACAAGTTATATTGAAGGAACCAAGGTCCAAGATATGGTAAGAGCTCTAAAACCAGATTGCTAGAGGCTAGAGAGAAAGAGGGCTGTGGTGCCAAAACCAGATCACCCACAAGGTGAGTGTCCTGGTACATAAGAGGAATGCTATGACAGGAAGTCTCAAAGTCTGGGGGTTTGCACAGACATATGGACAGGGATCAGCCTCAGAGGCACAGGCTGTGAGCAGGGGTGCCTGGGACCAGAGGTACAGCAGGCTCTTGGCTATTAGTAACAGAACACCTCAAACTCAGCAGCCTTAAATGATGAGAAAACTCATGATCTCATATAACAGGAGCTCCCTCTAGAGAGTGAGAAGATGTTCCTATACGATGACTCAATAATGTCATCAGGAGTCCAAGGTCTTTCTGTCTTTTGCTGCTACCCTGAATGTATTAATTTTGTCCTCAGGATGGCTCACCTCATGAACACAAAAGGGCTGCCCCAGATCTAGGTATATCATCCAGATACCACAGTGTCCAGTGGAAGAAAAGACATCCTCCTCCTAGGTGTCTCAGAATGAGGATCCTTTCCCAGAAGTCCCCCATCACGCTCCTCCTTACATACTTGTGCCTAAACCAATCATTTGCAGGGGAGCAGGTTTGCCAATGTGGATTCGTGCTAGTTGGGATTCTCCCCTGGGGCTGAGGCCAGCTGCTCTGAAATATAGACTCCATATAGGAAGGAGAATTCCTGAACTCAACTAGGCTATGTTAGGAACAAAGGGTTGGATGTTGGGTAGGCAATGAATTGTCTCTGTTCCACCTGGTCTCTACTAGTGACAGAGGCTAATGGGTACAAGATAGAGCTGTAGGCAAGTTGTCAAGGCAAGAGCTCCACACTGGGAGACCAGTTCTAGGAACCAATTATTTGAGATGAGGCCTTGGGTCCAAGTGGAATCAGCAGACAGATCAAACTACTAATTAAAAACTCCTCATCACCATCTCTGCTCCAAAACATTCTATGCCCACTTCAGAACAAAATCCTTTATAAGGCCTACAAAGCCCTACGGAATCTAGCCTCTCCTCTCCTCTCCTCTCCTCTCCTCCCTCTCCTCTCCTCCCATGCAGTGCTCCTTTCTGCCTCAGGGCATTTGCATGTGCTTCTCTCCCTCACTTTTTCCCCTTTCATTTCCCTACCTCCCTCACCTTGCTCTTAGGTTAAGTCACTCTTCAGTGTATTTCCATAACTCTCTACAAATCTCTTTGGTGCCCTAGGAAGCTTGTTTATATACACTGCTAGATTGCCGGCTCCCTGTGGTCAAGGAAGGTGTCTGTCTTATTGTACACTATCCTCTCCTCCCTAACACGGTGCTTAGCACACAGCAGGCATTTGAGAGTTATTTGTTGAATGTATGAATGAATGAATCCCTAAAACTAGGGACAGGTATGGTCCTAAGCTTTGGGCAAGGGTGAGGGATTGATGAAAAACCTGGTCTACTGGAAGCCCCTGATGGTTTCTGACCACCATGAACTCAAGGGCAGTGAGGACACCAGTGGGCACAGGAGGTGTAAGAAGGCCAGCAGGGCCCTGTGCTCATCATCCAGGCATAAGGCTCCAGCCACAGAACCAGTGCCTACTGAATTGGTAATGACATTTTGGAACCAAAATGGGTTGGATGGGTTAGTGCTGGGGACAACACCTCTGAGTGGTGGTGCCAGGAACCTGGTGCAAAATGAGGATGGTAATTTTTCCACCCTACAGGGTTATAATGAAGAGTAAATGAGATGAAGTACATTAATTATATAGTCTTGTAGTGTCAGTAGATGTTCAGTAAATAATTAGGCCTTGACTTTGTCTTTACAAACTTTTTATGCTAAATGATTTGTTCCCCCCAGTCTCCATCCCAAGCCAGTTCTGAATTGGTGCTAGTTCTCTTTCTCATCCCAACAACAACTCCAAGTATGGCATGTGCCAGGGCTGTGCTCTCTATCATGCTTAACCTTCCTGAGCCTCCGTTTCTTCTTCCAGTTAAATGGAGTCATAATGCACTCCCTCCACCCACCTAGCTGGCATGAAGGTCAAATAAGATAACACATTTCAGGGTGCTTTAGAAGCTGTAAAGGACTATGAACTTGTAAGGAATTATTGTTCTTATTATTTTGTTGGAGCTGGGCTCTTTCCTGAGCCTGGCATCTGCTTTGACTTTCTCAGTTCCTGTTTCTTGCTCAGTCTCCGTTTTCTTGTAGCCACCCACGATTCTGGCACTGACAGTGTAAGGATATAAGATGACATCTAGGGAGTTTGAATGTAGACAGAAAAAGAAGGAACATGACAACAGCCATAGTCCTCTCTTGTTCCTGCATTCAGGGACAATCCCACCACTTGTCCAAGTCAGCCAGACCACAAGGCCAGGCATTTCTCTCTCTCCATGCAGCCTCTTTACATGGCTACCTTGGGCTTTCTGATAGCATAGTGGTCTTGACATTGTTTGAGTTTTTGCATGGCAGCTGGCTTCTCCCAGAGTGATGTTCTAAAAGACCAAGGTGGGAGCTTTATGACTTCTTCTGACTTAGCTGCAGAAGTCATGAGGCATCACTATTGTTGCATTTTATTGATTATAAGGCTGACCCAGATTTGGTGTAGGAGGGGAATATACAAGGGCCTAGATGTAGGAAGGCATGGGTTATTGGGAAGCCATCTTTGGAAACTAGCTAGCGAGAGCCCAGTCTATATCGGAACACTGCTCCATGGAGCCCCCTCAAAGGTCAAGGCTTGGGAGGGGGACAAGGGAGGTGGCAGTAAAGGAAATTGAGCAGCAAGGACTCCTGAGCCCCAACTTTAGTATGTATGTATGTATGTATGCATGTATGTATGTATGTATTTATTATTTAATATTTTGGACTTTCATAAAAAAATTTAATGTAAATGAAAAGTTCTAAGGCTTACTTTGATGAAGAAGAGATACAGATGGTAAATAAGCATGTTGAAATATGTTGAACAACATTAATTAGGGAAAGGCACAGTAAAACCAAAATGAGATGTTACCATACAACTATTGGAATAGTTAAAGTAATAGTAATATAATTTAAAAACTGATAATATCGAATGCTGGCAAGAATGAGACCAACTGGAATTCACACATGTTATGGGTGGGAATGCAAAATGGTACACTTTGGGAAACAGTTTGGCAGTTTCTTACAAAGTTGGGACATTGCTATGAATCCAGTAGTTCCACTCTCAGGTATTTACCCTAGAGAAATAAAAAGGTGCATGTACACAGAGACTTGTTCATGAATGTTCCCAGCAGCTTTCTTTATAATAGCCCCAAACCAGAAAACAAAAACCCCCCAAACCCAAATGCCCATCAGCTAGTGATTGAATTAACTAATTTTGGTACATCCATACAATGGAACACATCTCAGTAATAAAACAGAGTGAACTACTGATACACAATGGATGATTCTCAAAAGGATTGTACTGAGTAAAAGAGACCAGTCATAAAGGCTACATACTGTATGATTTCATCACGATAATGTGGAAAAGGCAAAACTATTGTGACAGAAAGCTGATCAATGGTTGCCAGGGGCTGGCTATGGAAAGAAGGGGTTGAGCCCAAAGGGGCACAGGAACATCGTGAGGTGATCAAAGTGTTCTATGACTTGCTTGTGGCAGTGGTTACTCAACTATATACGTTTGTCAAAATTTATCAAACTGTACACCTAAAAGGGTGAATTTCCTGAACATAAATCATGTAGTCCTGAGGCTAACAGTTTAAAAATGCAGACTCCTCATTCTCCTGCATGTCCCCTCCTGTCTTATCAGTTGCTAAGCTCTTCCCCGGGGATATTTTCAGTTTTCAGTTATGGGTGCACTACTCCCCAGTCATATCTCCCACTTCTGTGCCTCTTCACAGGGCACTCTTTTTCCTATTCATGGCCTGGATAACTCTTGTCTTTCCTTCAGGCTTGCAGCTAAATCTTGCTTTCCCATAGAGGCCTTTTTTTCCCTCTCCAATCTAAATTAGGTATTTCTTTTTACTTGCCGGTAACCAATTGCTCTTTCTTCTTTAATAGAAGGTAAACTCCATGAGGACAGGGACCAGATTTTCTTTATCTTGGCACAAAATTAACACTTAGTTTGTTTCATGAATTAGTAAACATGGAGAGGATGTCCACATCTTCCTCTATAGTTCCATTGTGCATGAATTTGTTTTTTCCCAAGCATGCCCTACTTTTTCCATTTTTATGTATTTTTAACTTACTTGTTAAAAATTGAAACAATTCTTAAGTACAGAGAGAGAGAGTGGAAGGTGAAATACTTTCATACACACGCTGAGTTTTTAAAAATGAAAATGAGGTTCTGCCTTTCCCTGTTGGTACATAGAAACCTCACTTATTCTTTTTAATAGCTATGTAATATTCCAGAGTATGGTTGTACCATTGTAGACAGTATTTAATCATTAATAGGCATTTAGGGGTTCCCCCTTCCCCCGTTTTAATGTTTTCTTATTTAAAATACTGCATTATACATTGGCATGTATGTATGGATTGCTGAAGAATAGATTCCTAGAAAATTATTGAGCTTTTAGGAAAGAAGATGAATGCATTTTAGGTGTAGAGAATAGCTACCTTATTTCAAAAAGTTGTATGCAAATGTATATTGTCACCACAAGAGCCCATGTGTCCACACCCTCACTAACTCTGGATAGCATCAACTTTGCCAATTTCCACCACTCAGGTTAAAATGCTATTTCATCATTTTAATTTACACTCCCTGTGTTATTACTGAGGTTTTCATATGATTATTAGCTATTTGTAGGTCTTGTACTGTGAATTCCTGCTTATATCCTTTGCCTATTTTTATAGAGTTGTATGTTTTTGTCTTATTGATTTGTAGGAACTCCTTGTGTGTGTATGATATGGAAATAATCAGTTTGAAAGTTATAAATAACTTTTGGAGGTGATGGATATGTTCATTCTTGATTGTGGTGATGGCTTCACAGGTGTATACTTATGTCAAAACTCATCAAATTGTACACTTTAAATATGTACAGTTTGTTGTATGTCAATCATACCTCAATAAAGCTGTTTAAAAATGAAAGTTACATAATTAGTAATATATTTCCCCCAGTTTTTCTTTTTCTTTAAACTTTTCTTTTTGTCATATAGAAGTTTTATATGTTAAGTATTTATACAATGTTCTGAAGTTATCATAGCTGCATGATTTAGGGAAGTTATCTAACTTCTCTGTGCCTCTGTTTTTATAGGTAAAATGAGGCTGAGTGTCTATTCATAGAGTTTTTGTGAGGATTAAATAAATTAATATACATTAAAAGCTTGTTGAATGGTAATCACCACAGGATACCACGTAATAAATATTAAATATTACCAATGTTTGGGATCTCATATCTTACTTAGGAAAACTTTCTCCATTCCAATATTATAAGAATGTTCTCCTTTATTTTCTTCTAGTAATTATATAGTTTTTAATATTTAGGTTTTTTAGTTCATTTAAAAGTCACTCTTACAGATGATGTGAGGCAGGGTAAATTTTTATTATTTTCCCAGTGGATAGACAGTTGTCCTAATACTATTTCATGTATAACCCATCTTTTCAATACTAATTTGAAATATCATCTGACCTAAATAGTAAATTCCCATGTATAGGCAGGTCTGATTGAGCCTTTTGCTCTATGTGTTTATTTCTCTGTTAATACTTTCCACTGGTAAATTATAATAGCTTCTCTCTAGCTCTAATCCCATCATAATTCTCAATGACTTCAACATTCAAATAGATCATTTTTTCAATACCTTGGTCTCTCAATTTCTTGATTTTTACTACAATCTGGTTCTCTACCCTACCTCACCCACTCATGGCTGTGGTCATGCCACAGACCTGATCATAACCAATAATTGGCATCTCTGAACCCAGTTTAAGCAATTCACCTCTCCAGTCATCACTTCTAAACTTTTCAGCTCATTCTTCTTTTTCTTCTACTCTAACATTCTTCAACCCACCAGGACCTGCATGCAATCTGTTGACCCTTCTATGTTTTTGCGGTCCTTACTTTCCACCCTATCCATCTTAGAGCCCATGGTTCTTCATCATAGATCCCTCGGCTGCCTTGCTCCTCACTCAACAGGGCAGCTCTCAACCTAACTAACTCCTTTTCTCCATACGCTCCCTCTTTTCCCCATGCAACTGGATGAGGCTGGAGCAAAACAGAAGACCTGCTGACCAGTCTCATTTTAAATTTATGGCCACTCTGCTTGGTGTTGCAAGTAAAGGTGAATGTCTCCATCCATTTACTCTCCTACTCCCCCATTTAATACCCTCTCGACTCTCCTCAAAAGACTTTAACAGCCACTTCATAAAAGAAAATATCTGAACGGCCACTGAATGTATGAAAAGGTACTCAACCATATCAGTTATCAAAAGAATGAAAATTAAAACCTTGGTGGGGCTGACACACCTATCAGAATGGCTAAAATTAAAAAGACCTGGGACAGTACCAGGTGTTGACAAGGATGCGAAACAACTGGATTGCCCTGCTGGTGGGAGTATAAACTGATAAAACCACTTTGGAAAACTATTTGGCAATATCTGCTAAAGCTGAACATATACTTACCCTATGATCCAGCAATTTCACGCCTATTGTAGATACCAAACAGAAATGCATACACTTGTGCACCAAAAGAAATACTCAATCATGTTCATAGTAACATTAAATATAATAGCACAAACAGTAACAATCCAAAGGCCCATCCATCAAGAATAGAGTGGATACGGAAATTGTGGAATAGTCGTACAGAGCCTACTATATGTCAATGAAAAAGAATGGACTGTTGCTACATTTGACATCTCACAAACAATACTGAGTGAAAGTCATAGTGTATGATTCTACTATATAAGTTTCAAAAACAGCAGAATTAATTTATGGTTAGAATAGTGGTTACACTGGGGAGGAAGGAGCAGGTAATGACTGGGCATGAGGAGCCTTCTGGGATGCTGGCAATGTTCTCTTTCCTGATCTAGGTAGGAGTTACGTGGATAAACTTTTGAAAACCTACTGAGTTTCAGGCTTATGATTTGTGCACTCATTTCTATGTATGTTATACTTTAACAGAAAGTTATATGTGTGTATGTGTGTGGGTATCTATCTGTATATAGATAAATATACACATAAATATAAAAAGGCCACCCTAGGGCCTTTGCTCTTGCTCTTCGCTCTACCTGAAACTCAGTTCTTCCAGATACACACTTGTTTTACATTCTCTCTTTTCCTCAGGTCTTTGTTCACATGTTACCTTCTGTATTTGTTTCCTACTCTGGTTTTAACAAATGCCCACAAACTTAGTGGCTTAGAACAACACAGTTTTATTATCAGAAGTCCAAAATGAGTTGGCTGGGCTGCATTCTTTCCGGGGGCTCTAAGGGAGAATCCATTTTCTTTTATTTCCCAGTTTCCAGAGGCCACCCATGTCCCCCGGCTCGTGGCTGGATCCCGCATATCTCCTTCTCTGATTATGAATCTTCTGCCTCTTTCTTTTCCCTTATAAGAACTGTTGTAATTACATAGGACCTACCTGGGTAATCCAGAATCATCTCCCTCAAAACCCTTAACTTATACCAGCAAAGTCCCTTTTGCCATGTAATCTAACATATTCACAGATTCTAGGATTAGGACGTGGATATCCTTAGGGGAAAGGGGCATTATTCTGCCTACTGCATCTTGCCAGTAAGACTCTCCTTGATAATTCTGTAAAATGTTGGTCATAGTGGGCATCTTGTCTTGTCCCTGCCTGAGAAGGAATATTTCCTGTGGTCCACAGGTATGTGTGATGTTTGCTGTAGTTAGAAACCAGCCAGGGGTCTACCAGAAAAGCAGAACTACTAGGAGATGTATATTAAAAAATTTATTGTAAGGAATTGGTTTATGTGACTGTGGGGGCTGGCTAGACAAGTCCAAAAATCTATAGAGCAGGCTGGAACTCTTAGACATGAGCCAAAGCTGTGGCCCACAGGTGGAATTCCTCCTTCTGGAAAATCTTAGTTCTGCTCTTAAAGCCTTTCAACTGATTGAATCAGGCCCACCTAGATTATTTAGGATAATCTCCCTTAATTAAGTCCACATGCTTATGGACTTTAATTATACTACAAAATATCTTTCCAGTAAGACCTAGATTAGTGTCCGATTGAATAACCGAGGACCATAGCTGAGCCAAGTAGACACATAAAACTGACCATTGCAGGACTCTATCTGGTTAAGGAAGCTTATTGCAGATTTTTATCATCTTCTAGAGATGACCATTTAGTTTCCATTCTTTAATGTACCACTATAGTGAATTTAAAAAATTAAGTTTAGTTTGTAATTGGTCATATAATATATAGCTAGATTAAATGTGCTACCAGTTTATATATGAATTGTACATCTACGTAATTGTGAGTGGGCTACACTACTTTATTGTATGTACTATCTTTGTTCACCTTTGGTATGTTGGGGTTAGTGGCTTCAGCTGAAAATGACAGAAAATTCAACCTTAGCTGATTTAAACATTGGTTCAGAGAGCCGAAGGGTCCAGGGTGAGGGCATACCTGAAGGCATGGCCGTAGGCAGGGCTCATTGCTGTAATCAATTTGCTCATTTTCTCTCCATCTTTTGGTTCTCCTTTCCCCTTGTATCAGCTTTAGTCTTCACATGGCAGGCAAACGGTGGCTCCCGGATCTATAGCTTTAGTATCAAGGGCAACTTTTTACCAGAAGTCATTGAAAAAATCTCTTGTGTTTTGTTGTTCTTGACAGGATCACAGGCTCGAATCATTTCATTGGTTGGAGAAAAGCAAAGCTTGATGACGTTTGTGAACCCAGCCCTAGAACTAGGGATGATGTCACCTTGCCTGGAAGGTGACAAAGACTAAGAATAGGGTAGAGAATGCTCCTTCTGAGGAAAATCAGGGTGTGGTTACTAGAAGGATGAATGACCGCTGAGGAGCAAAAACAGCAGATGCCTATTCTAGTTGTGCTAGCCCAACAGAATGGATTGAGATGTTTTCCATCTTTGTTTTATGCTCTAAAAACATTTAAATAACATTATTTGTTCCTTGAAAGTTTGATATAACTCACTGTTCAATCCATTCTGGTCCTGATATTGTTTTTAGAAGTATATCTTTGGCGATCTGATTTCTTCTATGTATATTAGCATGTTTACCTCTTCTGAGCCATTAAGGGTATAAATAAATAATTTCTTATTTCATTAATTTCTACTTTTATTTCTATTAATCCCTTAATTCTATAGAGATTTTCATTCCCCCACCTTCTCCCTAGTTTTCCTTTTCCCAGCTGCTTGGTTTTGATTCTCTTTCTTGTTTTCTAACAAATGTGTTCAAGGCTATACATTTTTCTATAATGACTATATTGGCTTTGACAATTGGTTTTATTATATGGTGCTCTCAGTGTCGTTCATTTATAAATAGTCATTTCAATTTTGAGTTTCTACTTAACCTAAGAGTTATATAGAATAGTGTTTTAAATTTTTGAGTTGCTGAGTTCTTGTTATATTGTTTTGCTACTCTTTTGTCTTTGAATCTAGTTTTTTAAAACATTTTAGTCAGAAAATGTAGCCTATGTGATCTCTACTTTTTGGAATTAAGAGTTTGCTTCTAGCTAATTTTAATGGATGGCTAATTTTTATAAATGTACCATAGATATTTATAAAAAATGTTTCTTATCAGTTCAGTAAGTTTCCTTATAAAAATCTCAAATCAGAATTTGAAATTTATTATTTAAATTCTCCTATAGCTTTACTTATTTTTGTTTACTTAATCTATCAATTGTTGAAGAGGCATGTATATATCAAGTATCATTACAAGTCTGACAATTTCTCTTTGTAGTTCTAAAAATATTTCTTACTATATTTTGATACTCAGTTTTTTAGTACAAAATTTACCTGATTTGTCATATCTTCTTGGTAGATTATTAAGTGCTTTCATAAGAGCTTTTATTTTGAATTCTATGTAATCTGATACCAATTTTTCTATGCCCTCACTTTTGTTTTGTTTTGTTAGTATATATTCATTTCCCATCTTTTTATTTAATCTTTTTGCATTACATTGCTTTAAATGTGACTCTTTAAAAATAACACTATTATGTATGGATATGTGTTCATGTTGTTGAGCTTTCTTTCAGCCATTTTGAAAGTCTCTGTTATTTAATAGGAGAGTTTAACCCATTCACATTTATCGTGAGTTTAATTTTTTGGATTTCTCCCCTGCTTTCTGTTTAACTGATCAAGTTTTCTTCACTTTTATTTTTTCTCTATTTTTGGCAAGTTATGTGTACTATTTCTATTTTTCTAGTGCTCTAAATTTTTAATAAACTTATTTAAGCACTTTTTCTTCTAATTGTATTTTAAGTCTCATTCTATCTTTCATATTTTGTTGAAACTTTAGTTCCAAGTGTTATTATTTTACTTTATTTATATACTTTTTATATAAGTAATTTCTTAAAAATTATATGACTATTTCTAGATTTATTTTCATTTATTGCTCAGACTCTTAAACATTTTCTGATTTCTTTAAAAAATATTAAAACCCTATGACATTCTCTTTTTTGAATTCCTCTTTTGTTTTTCTGCAGTACATCATTTCTTCAGAAGAAGTCAATTGGATAGTAAATTTCCTATGTCTTTTATTATCAGAAAATATCTTGGATTTGCTTTCATGCTTGACACTTTGGCTGACATAGAATCATAGGTTCAAAATAATCTAGAAGCACTGAGAATTTTGTTTTTATTTTGTAATTTAGAAATGTCACCAGGATGTGCTTCTTTTTAGTGTTTTCTACTTACTAATTGATGGGTCTTTTTATAGGTTAAGAACTCGGATCTTTCTCTAGTTCTGGAAAATATTTTAAAAGTATATCTTTAATTATTTCATCACCTCTAGTCTCTCTCTGTTATCTCAATCTAGAACTCCTATAAGTATTAGGTCTTGAATTTTCTTATATTTTGTATCTCTTTCTATTTTCACTCTGTCTTCTAGGGAATTTTCCCAACTATCTTCATGTTTTTAATTTTTGAAGATGATTTCTTTTTATTTATTGCTTCTTTTTAATAGAAATCTGCTCTTAATTTATAAAAGCAAATTTCTTTGGACTCTTTCTGAGGAAACAACCTAGAATTCTTTTAAAGTTCCCCTCTGTCTTCTGCATTTTCTCCATTTCCTCTAGGATAAATTATTCTGGTTTTTCAGCTTGTTTTTTTTTTTCATGCTCTTGGTTTGCCTCGAAGGTGATTCATGATGGTCATTTCAGATTTATAAATTTAAAATTAGGCTGAATAATATATTCAGGAGACTTGTGTGAATTTTTTTTCATGGCTATGCAGACTTGCTTCCAGAATGGGCCTTTTCCTGAAAGGGAGGCTGTCTGCCACTCTGTGGAAGTGAGAGAGTGCAGGGAGCTTGCTCACTGTAGGATTTCCTTTAGGAAGAGTGAGAGGACTGCACAAAGGTAGGCTGGGGACCTTCATGATTGTTGAAGTAAAGAAGATCTTTTTTTGGTATGTGAAGTACTTTAATATGTTTCATTCCTGAGCCGGACTGCCTCATCATCTTTTGTTTATTTTCCCCTTCCTACTCCCATGACAGAGATTTAGCTCCATTTTGCTTCTTTGTCCTCAACACCTATAGAGTCATCCTTCCTGTATCAGTTATTTAGCGCCACATGACAAAACACCCCACAACTCCATGAGTGCTTTAAAACATGATTTGTTATTTCTCTTGATTCTATGGATGGCCTGAGTTTGTTCTTTTACTCCACATGGTATTGGCTGGACATATTCATGTTGCTGCAGCTGGGCTGGGTTTGAAGGCCCAAGAAGGCTTTACTTTCACGTCTGGGGCCTTGGTGCTGGCTGGCTGCTGAAGCAGCTAGTTTCTCCACTAGGTGGTCTTTTTTTCCACATGCCTTTTTATCCTCCATAGCCTCTTTCTCCAGAATAGGATGGACTTCCTTACAAAATGGTGGCCAGGTTCCAAAGAGGAGTATTTTAAGCAGACAAACCCCCCAAATTATATCATGTTTGCTAATGTCCCATTGACCAAAGCAAGTTACATTGCCAAGCCCAAAGTCAAAGTGTAAGGAATTCTACCAGGGTGTGAGTACTGAGAGGGTGGTTCATTGCCACCAGTATAACAGCTTATACCTCCTAAGGTAATCTTTCATTTTGTTTAGAAAGCAGTCCACCAGGCTTCCATATCAGAGAATGGAACTAAGCCATTCTATGTATGTTGGGAGAGGAAGGGGCTGGCCAATCATTTGTTTATGCAATAGTTCTTTACCTGATGGTTCCCCGTGGCTTGCTTCCTGTTCCCTGCACTTAGAGTCTCCCCAAGGCTCTATTGAAAAGGACAGTTCATATCTCTTTAGCCAATTTCTTCTGTGCTGATTTAACCACTTTGGTTTTCTCCATAAATCTGATTCTGTCTGCTTTTTATCTTCTAGAAAGTCTTCAGACTTTTCTGATCTACTGATGCCATGATTTCTCGTTTTCTTGGGCTGATAATGGATGTATTCTTTTTATGTCACTTTCTATAATTGCAGTGAAATTTGATATGCTTCAAACACTATCTTGAATCAAAAGAATAAGCCAAAAATGTAAGGTATATTCGTGTTGTAAAAATGAAAAGAAAGTAGTGAGAGTCATCTCACTATGGGTGTGCACTCACACGACAGGAATGCTAGAGAGAAGTGGCGGTTAGACTAGATGACAGTTTTGCTCTTTGCCAGTTCTGAGATGTGGAGATGTGATCGCTTCAGCCTCTTCTTCCTCAGGAATCCGGGTAGATTCATTAATGCTGATTGTTTTAATTCAAGCACCTGCTGAGATTACGACTCAGACCTTTGGAGCTGGCTTTCTAGATGATTTAGTGCAGACTCCCTCCTTATGTTAAGGTTTAGGAAACAAAGCACAGAAATGGCAACACAGGTCACCCAGCAAATCAGCAGCAGAACTGTGGTTTGAACTCGGGCCTCCTGATACCTAATCCTGCCATCTTTCCACCACATCCTTCCCTGCATTTGTCTCACTTTGCACCTTTGAGCACCCCTCAGAGAAGCCCTGAGTCTTACTGTCTGCAGTGGGCCCAGGCAGTACCCCCATCCTAGGATACCCAGAGATGAAGGATTTGATGCTAGAGTTGCTCCAAATGAGACAGATGTCTGTCTGGCCCCTCCTCCCAAAAGGCGATTATTTGAGCTGGAGATGACAGCAGCGTTTGAATCATAGATTCTCCTTCTCCCTCCAGCGCCCTCTCTCCCCCACTCTGTTATCTATTTACCTATCTATTTACGTGAGCCTTTTTTTCCCCAATGAATTACGTCTGTAAGGCAGTAAAATGTTATGTGTTTGCAAGGCCCATAATCTTTAAAAGCCCAGTGATGCTAGCTCCAGACAGCAGCGAGCTCCCTCCAGTATGTTAATAGATAGTATTAGGGCAATAATGAAAACACTTGAGACAAGTAAGCTTCTATCAAAAGCTGAGTAATAGGGCTTCGCCAAGTGAATCACAATGCAGAAGAGATTAAGACGTCTGCTGTTGTGCAGTGTCTATTCAGACTAACAGCTGCTCTGTTTCTGATTAAAATGGGGTTGGGGAGACCTTTTTGAGCAAGTCCCCTTTTTATCCTGCACTGTCCTCACCCTGTCCACCTCCACACACAGGCACCTTCATTTGCACTTAGCCACAGCTTTTCATACACACACATACACCTACAGACTACAGTCACGCACACACATTGCATCATCACACAAAGTCACACACACAGCCAGCAGCGCCAACACACAGTTACACTGATGCATCCAAGCATGTGCATACAACCACATTCTTGCACACAGGCGCACCGTCACACATGGAACACATTCTCTCACACACTCAAGGCCTCAGTCAGTCTTTCACGTACATTAAATTGCAATCTGTCACAAATGCAGTTTCACATATGCATTAAATTGCAATCTGTCATACATGCTCTTCACACACAGTCACAACTAGACACTCAGAGACAATCTTACCAGAGTCAAAGACCCACACATGCCTGGCTGGTCACATCCACATAAAGCCTTAGCAAGTCCTTAAGGTACAGAATCACACTGTGATCACAGACAGATACACACAACCCATCACTGGGAGACTGTCACATGCATTCTTACACACATATGGCCACAGTCATAAATACTCACACGTCATGTGCTCGCACACAACCACAGCCCAAGCATGTATGAGGTGATGCTTTTCCTTATACACAAATACTCAGAGCTGGTCTACATACTTGCAACCCCCCAGCCACAAGTATACACATAGTACAAGTCACAGATGCATCTGAGCACACATAGGCAGAGGCACTGCTTTGCATACCCCTCCAAATAGTGACCCAAGATGTGGACTTGACTAGAAACCTGAGGAGGGATGGCTCCGAACTGGTTCAAAAGCTTCGTGGGAAAGAAAATCCTCAGAGGCAGCCATGAGGTTTCCTGTTCTCCAATTCCTATAAAGGGGGAACTGGAATCATTTTTGTGGTGCCTAAGTAGAAACCTCTGACCTTTAGTGGAACTGCAGATTTAAACTTAGAAAGACTCAAAGCTGTCCAAAGATAAAACGGTAGTGAGTGCTCCATCAGTGAAGGTATGCACATGAAGGCTAGGCAGCCACTTGGCAAGGATGATGAGAAGGGGCTCTTGCCTTGCACAAGGGTAAACTAGATGCCCTGAAGTTCCATCCCAGCCCTGGTTCTGTGCCCTGAGGTTCTGTGTGTCCTCTTGGTGACTCCTGTCCTATAGGTGACTCCAGCTCTCCAGATAGGAGACATTGGGAGTCCTGACCTTCTGCTCTTCTCCCTTTGCATGACTTCCTCTCCAGGGTCATCTTTAAGCTGACCTTTTCTCCAAATCTCTGAGACCCTGACTCCAGGCTCATGGGAAGATGCAGGTGCAGTAAGCAGGGAAAGGGTTCAGACTTAGTCTCCATCTTATCCTGAGAGACCTGGCAGGGACTTTGGAGACTGACATACATATCTCCTGGATGGAAGGTGCTAGGTCACCAAGCCAAGAAAATTAGACTTGTGCAGCTTGAAGGATCTTTACTAAGCAGCTGATCAGTCCCAGGGTGGGCTTTGAGAGGAGTCTGGGGTCTTCTTGCCTTAAGCTGCACTTAGTAGCCATCAGGCTGTAGCTGGTGGCTGTAACCCAACCCCCACCCTGGGAACCCATCTCCACTCTGGGGAGCATGTCATCACACCTTTCTCCTCAAGCATACCATTCCCTGAGACTTCATGTTTTTGCTCGTGTTCACCCCTCCATCTGGGTATGCCTTCCACTTGCCCTCCCATGATATCTACACTTGTCCAAAACTTGCCCATTCAACATGAATGCACCATATTCAAGAAGCAGCCTCAGAACTTCTTGGGCTAGAATCAATTCTGCCCCCGTCCGTGCTCCCGCAGCCATTGCTTTTCTTCTGCTAGAGCATGTACATCTATCTTCCACCCCAACCTCTGAGGGGTGGGGTCAGGCAGAGTGGGTGTGCTGCTGGAAGGGATAGGGGTGGGAATGATCTGGAGCTGAATGGACAGGCCTAATAGCCAGGAAGGAGAACCCGCTCCTTATGGAGTAGAGTCAAGGGCATAGTTGGTAGAATGACTCTTAGAGTCAACTATGTCCTGAAGTGGAGGAGCTTATTATGTGGCCCAGAAAGTCTGGATCCTGAGATACCCCACACAAAGGAAGCAGGACTGGGATAGGACTTGGACAGGACTGGCATGGGAGCTGGTTCAGAAGTCACAGGTTTCCAGGAGCTCTGTTGGGGTTTGCAGCCATCCTTTAGGGGCCTGCATGGATGGCTGCTTTAAAGGGTCAGGGCTTAAGCAGACCCTACGGGTCATGTTCAAAAACAAGAGGATTAAGAAGTGAGGTCAAAAATCCAAAACCTAGATGGCCCAAAAGAGCCATTCGGAAGCAGTCTGGTAGGATCTGGTTCCAGGAGCTTGTCTGGACACATAAAATAGCCACAAAAGGTTGGCACTTACGACCATTATGTATTTAGGTTATCCATCTACTGTGTCTCTCCCTTATTAGGTGGGGAGTCTCTCCAGGAAAGACCGTGTTTTATACCTTTGAGTTCTCCTCTCTATGCTTTGCACAGGGCCTGGCACATGACAAATTCTCAGCAGGGTTTTGTAGTATTTAAATTCTACCTCTGGCTATGAATCCATGGTCTAGACTTGACCTTCAGGCCTTACCTGGCCTCTGAAGCCCACCTTTTCCCATAGGTTTCTTCACCTGATTTACCTGCAGTGAGTCTCCTAGTTCCCAGGATCAATCCTGGCCATCCTGAGGCTGGAAGGGTTTAGCACCTCCAACCTGTCTTTTTTTTTTTTTTTTAAATGCCTACAACACCTGGTCTTCCTAGGTGGTCTGCCATCCAAGTACTAACCAGGCCCAACCCTGCTTAGCTTCCAAAATCAGACGAGATCAGGCACATTCAGGGTGGCATGGCTGTCCAACCTGGCTTTTGGATACTTGACGCCAAGCCTCCTCACCTGCTTCTGAATTGGGATCTCCTCATTTACTACTATCCATGAGGCCAGGTCCTATCCCGGAACCCGTTTAGCACCCCGGTTCTGTTGATTGAATTTCAGTTTATTCTCTGTTTATTCATTCAACAAATATTTACTTCACATTTTCATCTATCAGTTCTCAATCTTCATCTCACCTGAGGTGTCATTACCCTTAATGTATATGATTACTTTATCCCCCTTGTGACACTTTCTTTATTCATCTTCAAGTGTACCGTACTGGCCTGGCTTTTCTCTTCCCTAATGACTCTCCTGCTCAGTCTCCATTGTTTGTTTCCCCCCATCTCCCCAACTTCTTTTTTGGGGGAGAGAGATACTAACTTACTTATTAGTCTCTTTGGTCCCCAACTTCTTAATGTTGCTCTACTCCAGTTCATCCTTATACCTGCTCTTTGCCTACTCTCACTTCTGAAGGGGTCTCCTCCAAGCTCATGGCTTTAGGTATTAGCTATCTGCTGATGACTCTCAAGTCTCAAGTGTACTTCCTCAGCCTAGACCTCTTCCCTGAACTCCAGATTTATATATTTACCTGCTTGCTCAACATTTCCACCTGAGTGTCTATTATGACTCCCAAATTTTAAACAAATTCCCAATTACCATCTCCAAACTTCTCCTGCTACAATCGACTCAAACTTGATAAATGGTAACTCCATAAATGGTAATTTCCAGTTGCTCAGACCAAACACTCTGGAGTCATCCCTCAACTCCTGCTCAAACCCAGTCTGAGCCATGCTCTTCTCTTGCCTGGATTACTGCAATGGCCTCAGACTGGTCTCCCTGTTTCTGTCTTTGCCCCCACCACCTGAGGCTCTAGTCATTTGCCTGGCTTTTACCTACCTCCTCTCCTGACATGCCGGCCATAGACAGAGGGCCTTGACCCATCAATGCCTATTTCTCTCCCCTGTGCCATCCCTAACCTCTTGTTCCCATTAGCCTGGCTCCCATTCCTACCATATTGGACTTTCAGATGGTGATGTCATCTGAGAAGCAACAGAGACAACACTTCTGTTCTTGTTTTCTCTGTCTTTTCTGTCTGTCCTCTGTCACTGTAGTCCCAACATTTTTGTGCCCACACTTATCAGTCCTGAGCAGAAATAGACCAGGCCTAAATCTAGCCTCTTGACCAATACCTTGGATCCAAGAGCCTACCAAGAGCCCAAGGGCATAGGGGTGGGGGCACTGAGAAATTGGGACATTTCTTTTGTGCTAGATCCTTCTAGTCCCCATGGCCTTTAACCTTCATAGTAATCCTGTAAGGAATGAATAATTTCTTCCTATAGGTGAGGGAGAAGAGAACTCACTTGATCACAGTTACACAGCTAGTTAGGATGTGAACCTAAGTCATCTGATCCCAGGGCTCCTGCTTCTTCTACCTCCACGATCCTTAGAGACCAAGTCACCTTCCTCCTCACCCTCCCCACCTCTCACTTCTCATTTATAGAAAAAAGCTCCGAAATCAGAGGTGGGGAGTATTTTTTGCAAGGTCACTGAGTGAGTCAGCGACTGAGCCCAGTGGAGTCCCCAGGACTCTAGGCTCTGCTGTCCCCCAGCAGACCCAGAGGCAGGAAGGAGCACATACCCCAAGGTCAGGCCCTCCTCCCCTGTGGCTCAGCTCCTGACTCCCTGAGGTCCAGAGCCCTAAATAGAACAAGCCATGCTGTCTCTCTTCTTGGGGAGGGGAAGGCAGCTGTGGCAGTTGTGGCAGGCAGAGAGAAATTTCCCCTTTCTGTAGATTGGATCAGTCACTCTCAGAATTGATGGCAACGGCTTCATCACGAAGATCTAATGCTTTAATTATGTTGTGACATGACCTGACACGGGGGTGGCATTTGATGGATTCTGTGGTGTCATCAGCATGGCCTTGACATAGGAAAGTGGCAGAAGGCAGGGGGTGGGGGAAGAGGAAGGGCTCCCAGTGGGAGATGTGTCCTCTCAGGCCTCTTCCACCTTTCCCAGCTCCTCATCTCCCGGGGCAGTTCTGCAGCAGTGGGGTCTCAGGAGAGGGGATGGAGTAGGTTCATGGGCAGGAGAGGGTTGATGTGCCCTTCTGGGATGGACTGAATTCTGGGAGGGGGCACAGGGCGAGTGTGTGTATGTGTAGGCCTATGTGAGCATGCACCTAGATATATGTCTGAGCAGATGAGAAGATTCAGATCCATATTGTAGAAGCAACAAAATTGCTGTCTGGCCTATGAAGAAGGTCTAAGAAGTGAAGGGTGGGGGTGGGGCACCATGTTGGTCTGAAGGCCCTGGAGCCATCAAGAGGCAGAAGGAGCAGATGCATTCATGCAGCCTTGGAGGGCAGAACTAGGACCAACAGAGAGAATCTCCAGGGAGGCAGGTTTAGCTTGGCAGTGCCCAGCCATGGAACGGGCAGCCCTAGGAGGCAGCGAGCAACCTGTTTGGGGCAAAGCCTGCCAGGGATGTGGACGGGATTCCTTTCCTTGGGAGATGCTTTATGACTAATGACCTCGGGCAGGATTTTACATATCTGTGGATGAGCTGGTGAGTGTGTTTATCTCCCTCTCTTTTCCTCCCCACCCAGTGGCCGGCTCAGGGTTTTAAAGCGTCCTTAGCACGGCAACAGTGAGAAGTGAGCTGCTCCCCTCAGCCCAAGCCCCTCGCCAGGATGCTGGAGTGCACAGCCCCTCCTCTGTCCCCCTCCACATTCCATTCGAGTGGCAAGCCCTCCCTCCTTAAGCTGGGCAGGCTCCAGGAAGTCCCAGTCCTGAGCCAGTTGGAGTGAGAGTGGAGGCTTAAAGGGACAGGGCCTGGGGATGCCTGTTGGCGGGGCTCCCTCTGGGTCAGTCTCTTGCAGGATCCTCATGACCACCTGTAACCAGGATTGAGCCGTTATCCCCATCTTACAGTGGAGGACAGTGAAGCACAGAGACACTAAGTCGCCTGCGAAGGCTACATGCCTAGGAAGGAGAGGATCAGATTCAATTTGCAAATGTTTGTTAAGTGACTTCTGAATGCCAGGCCCTGCAGAAGAAGCTGCAGATCCAAACTGTAATCCCTGCTCTCCAGAAGCACAGCATGTGTCCACAGCCTTCTCTCTCTCATTCGGATGTCACTGCTTTTCCCGCTGCTTCTTTCTGCCTCTGCTGGAGGCCCAGGGTCTACAGCCTAGAGACGTGTCAGGAGATGGGGTCTGGTTCTGGCTGTTTCAGTCACCAGCCTTGGTCTTTGGGAGAAATTAGAGCCTGAGAAATATGAGACTGGAGGGGCATTTCAAGTTCTATTCAATGCTATCCTCCTCGTTACAACCTCCCCACCCATCCTCATAGTGCAGAAAGAGAACTGAGGCCTAGAGAGAAGAGATGGGCCAGGGCCACCTAGCACATTAGCAAAAGAACCAGGGTTATGACCCTGGGCTCCTGACTCCTGGATCAAGTCTTGACCATGTCTGCACCCAAGGGGCAGTGCTGCTGACCATGGTCATGAAAGGCTTCCAAGAGAACCCTGAACTTCTTCCAGAAATATGAGTTAAAGAAAGGCTGGCCAGAGAGAAAATTCCCAAAGCCTGAGAGGATTCTCACTGCCTGGAGAAAGCTCTGAAAGTCCATGCCTAGCCCTCGACCCAGTCAGATGTAGCTGTATCTGGCCAGGCTGGTGTGGGCTTCTGTTCTATCTGAGCCTCCCATGAGTATAGCTCTGTGTGCCAACCTGAGTTTGTGTCTAGATGTGGCTGTGTGGTTAGTGAATATAGCTCCAGGCATAGCCATGGCCCCCAACATAGCTCTGTGCCTCATTGTAACCATATTTGCTTTGTTTGAGACTATCTTTGGGGTAGCCTTAGCCCTATGGCCTGGGGCTCTGGGTTGCTGGGTAGCAGGTGGTTCCCCATCACAAGGGGCATTGTACATGTTCCTAAACCTTCACTGCCAGCTGGTTTTTAGTGTGTGGGCAGGGTAGGCTGGGAACTGGCACCAAGATCCCCTTTGGCAGACCCAGCTACCTCTCCTTTGAGGTTCCTGGGAAGTCCCAGGGCTTCTCTCAGAGATTGTGCCTGGGGGAAGGGAAAGGATGTCATAAAAATCCTCTGTACTAAGTCTCATGGGAGAGGTCCATAGAGATATCTCTTTCAATGGCCTCATTTGGCAAACAGAGAAACTGAGGTTCAGACACGAAGTAACCTGCCCCAGATCGAATCCCAGGATTACATCTCAACCCTGAGATAAAGCTGATGATACGAAATGTGCAAACCACACTTTGGAGTTCCTAGCTCAGGCCTTAAATGCCTTTTTGACATGTGGGTATTGGCAGTACATTTGGGAGCTGCCCTGACCTGAGATTCTGGTCCTTACTCCTGATGTGTGACCTTGGGTCTTTCATGCCCTTCTCTGGGCTTCTTTTTCTCATCTGTAAACTGAGAGAACTGATGTGTTTGCTCTTCAAGCCCCTGTTTCAGCCCGGACTTTCTTGCTCCCAAAGGTAGGAGATCAGTACGATCTGGGCGTTTGTTTTTACCTGCTGGGTGATCATTCCCAGGGCTCAGTTATGGCTGGGTGCTAAGCATAGCCAGAGGGGAGAAGCAGTGAACTAGGGGTCACACAATGAACTGGCGGCAGAGCCAGGATGAGAAGGAAGCCACACCTCTTGACTCCTTTCCCGTGCCCCCTTGCCCACCCTAGCAGCTGCCCCTACCCTTTCTCTGGGCCAGTAGGTGTCAGTGCTTCAGTGAAACAGCCTTGTGGTTCTCTCTGAAGCTGTCCTGCCATTTCCTGAAGTAACATGCTTCCCATGTCCATGCCAGGCAGGTATTGTGCTGGAGATTGTCCTCTTCATTCCCTTATTTAGTATTAGTCTTTGCTCCCATTTTTTTACAAGAGGAAACTGAGGCTTGATGGGGTTAAGGGAATAATAATCATGGCTACTATTTTTGAGCCTTCTTTGGCTGAATGCAAGACTTTATGCTGGATACTCACTGAGGTGAGCAGAGGGTGACTAGTCCAGCCTCCAAAATATCCCCCCAAATAGTGCCAAGACCTGCATGGGATCTGCCAGCCTGATTTAGACAGCAATTTGCATACAATTTACCCAGAAAGCTGCACTGTGAAAAATATAATTACTTTTTTAATATTCTCGCTCTGATGTGAATGCTTACCACCCAGTAATGAATTACTTGCTTAATGAAGATAAACCTGAATTGAAGATGCACTTCAGAGAGCTGCCGGGGCAGCCGACTTGATGCCATCATTTGCAGCTGTTAATCTCTGAAATTGATGCCCTTGTTGATGGGATCATAAATCGAGGGGAAAAACCTCTGAGCTCCAGCGCCTTCAGTAACTTACTCTGTGACACTTGTCGAGTCACTTAGCCTCTCTGTGTCCTAGTTTCCTCATCTATAACAAGAGTATAGGGATAAGATAGAATCATAGAAATGTAGGCATGAGATGGATCTTTATTCAAGAATGATTGAGCATCTACAGTGTGTCAGGTGAGAACCAGAGGGAAGAAGTGATTTTTCAAAGATATGAACTGAGGGGCTTCTGAACTACAACTAGTAACCATGTCTTTGCTTCTAGATACTGCACCTGGATCACTTCTCTTAAATGGCCTCTAAGCTACCTTCCAGCTGCTAATGATGGAAGAGGGAGCCAGGCTGGAGCCAGACTCCCACAGGAAAATAACCTGTGGGCAGGTGTGGCCACTGGAAACGGCCTGCAGCCAAGACTCTTCTTGCACCCTTTCCCAGCATTTTCTCAACACAGACACCCAGGTCAGAGCTGGGGATTCCAGGGCAACACATCAACAATTTAATAAATATGTATTTACCACCTTCTATGACAAGGTGTTCTAGGCTCTAGGGACACAATTGTGAATAAGACCAACAAGGTCACTGCCCCATTGGCCTGAAATTTCAGAAACGTATGCTGACCATGTAGAAATGATAAGTGAGTAAAATAAGGATAAAGCTAATGTCAGCTAGTGATAATGTCATAACACTTTTAAATGGATGATATGATATAGAGCAATTGAGGAGATTATTTTGACCTGTTGGTCAAAAATACCTCCCTCTGAAGGTTATACCTGGGCTGAAAACCTGAATGAAATTAAGGAATCATCCCTGTAAATATTAGGAATGTGGCTCCAGGTGAAATCTGGCAGGCAGGAGCCAGATCATAAAGGGTTTTATAGGTTATGGAAGTGACTTTGGATTTGATTCTTAATGCAAGGGGAAGCCATTGGGGGTTTTTATAAGGGGAGTGGTATAATTTATTGACATTTAAAAAGATTATTCTATAAGAAAAAATGGAAAATCTGGATAGCTCTATATCTATTAAAGAAATTGAATTTATAATGTAAAAATTTCCCACCCAGATGGCTTCACTGGTAAATTCTATCAAATATTTAAGGAATAAATAATACCAGTCTTACACAAACATTTTCAGAAAATAGACTATTCCAAAAAGTCGTGGCTTAAGACAATAATTTATTATTATTATATCTCATGATTCTAGGTTTAGGATTTTAGACAGGCCACACTGGGGATGGCTTATTTATGCTCCACAATGTCTGGAGCCCCAGCTGGGGTGACTCAAATGTCTGGGGGCTGTAACAATTGGAAGCTGGCTGGGCATCTTTCTTTCCCTCTCCACATGGCCTCTTGGCTCACAGCATGGTGGCCTCAGGGTAGTTGGATTTCCTACATGGCTTCTCAGGCTGTAAGTGTGAGCATTCCGAGAGGCCTGGGAAGAAGCTGCAATGCGTCTTATAATCTAGCTTTGGAAAGGCATGTCTATTGGTCAAGCAAGTCATTAAGACAGCCCAGATTCAAAGAGAAGAAAATTAGACTCTACCTCTCAGTGGGAAAGTAGCAAAGAATTTGCAGCAATCTTTAATCTAACACACCTCTGATGCCAAAACCTGACAAAGACATTTATAAGAGAAGAAAATTATAGTTCAATATCACTCATAAACAAAGATGCAAAAAACCTTTAACAAGATATCAAATCGAGTTTAGTAATATATAAAAAAGAGAATACATTATTACTAACTGGAGTTTATTCTAGGGATGCAAAGTTTAATGTTTTAAAGGACAATTTAATTCATCACATCAACAGAATAAAGGAGAAAAACTATAAGATTATCTCAATAGATGCAGAAAAGAGCACTTGCCAAAATTCAACCCATTCATGATTGGAAAACAAAAAACAAAACCCCCTCAGGAAATTAGAAATAGAAGAGAATTTTCTCAGCCTGATAATAGACATCTATGAAAAAACTACAGTTTATACCATACTTTATAGTGGAAAAAAAAAATGAATGCTTTTTAGGAACAAGGCAAAAATGCGTGCTCTCATCACTTCTATTCAATATTGTACTGGAAATTCTAGCCAGTGCAACAAGACAAGAAAAGGATATAAAAGGCACAAGGACTGAAAAAGAAAAAGTAAAACTGCTTTTATATGTAGATTCTAAGGGATCCTCAAAAGTAATAAGATCAGAGTAGCAGCCAAGAGAATTTCACATATTTCAGGATACAAAGTCCATATACAAAAATTAATTGTATTTCTGTATATTATCTGTAATCATTTAGGAAAGAGAAATTTTAAAAGCTTATTTATAAATTTATCGCAAAAAAAGCATAAAATACTTAGAAATAGATTTAGAAAAAGATGTGCAAGACCTCTATATTGAACACTATAAACCAGTGTTGAAATAAAGACCTAAATAAATGGTCTGATATACTATATTCATGGATTGGAAAACTGAATATTGTTAAGATATCTGTTATGCCTAAATTGATACATATGTTCAAAGCAATCTCAGTCAAAATCCCAGCAAATTTTTTGTGTATCTGTGTGATAAGCTCATTCTAAAATTTATAAGAACATGCAAAGGAATTAGAATAGCCAAGATAATTTTGAAAAAGAACCAAGTTAAAGGACTCACCTTAGCTGATCTAAAGACATACTTTAAAATTAATCTTTTAAAGGAGTAAAAGTAGGTGCAGAGAGAGACCAATTAGGATATAGTTGGCGTGAACCAGATGAAAGATGATGAGAACTCAGACTCCAGTGACAACAATAAAGATGGAGAGAAATGAAGGGTTTGGGCTGTATTTTGGAGATAAAAGCAGTGAGAGTTGCTGGGTGAGTATAGGTGAGGGATAAGAGAAAGAGAAGAATCATGTGATTTTGGCTTGAGCAACTGGGTAATAATGTTATGATTTACCGAAATGGGAAAATTCTTGAAGAAATGGATTAGGACAAGAAGAATCAAGTCTCTGTTTTATATGTATTAAGTCTGAGAGACTCATAAGGCCTATATGTGGGGGAGGAGTCAAGTTGGCTGTTGAATATATAGGTTTGGAGTTCTAGGGAGCAATCAGGACTGGAAATTAAATGTTGGAGTCAGTGTATGGATGATGTATAAAGCTATGGGACTGGGTGAGATCACCTGGTGAGGGAGCACAGATAGAATACAGAAGGTCAAGAGTTGTTCCCTGGAATACTCCCACTTTTAGAAGGAAGAAAAGCAATAAGGTCTAACACAAGGGCCTGGAAAGAAAGGCGAGAGGACAATCAGGTGAATGAGGTACAGAGAAGGTCATGAGGATCAGGGAGGGGAGACTGAGGGACATGGGAGGGGAGTAACTCACAGGCCCAGTGTCTTCCATGTACCGGGCACTGTTGTAGGAGCTTATGTACAGTCCATCAGCTGCATGAAGTGACTTGTCCCAGTCATATAACTGGCAAGTGGAGAGCCTGGATTTGCAGCCAGACCTGTCTTTGCGGTTCCTTCCACCACTCCATGCTGTTAACTTCTGTCAGTGGCTCCAGCGAGGGGTATAGGATTGGGGGAAGACAGTAAACAGTTTCTCATCTGTAAAATGTTCACCCTTCAGGGTTATGAGGATAAAATGAGATAATCCATGTTAAGCACCTGGTAATGCTTAGCTGAGTAGGCCCTCAATAAACAGTGCCTATTGTGGCTTATATGTACGGAGCACAACAGAGTCTAATGGGAATTGAGTAGGTAAGGGTTTGAAGAGTGGGGCAGGCTTCCTGGAGGAGTACAGTGTGATCCGAGGACTCGGAAATTCCAAATGAAGTTTCTGGTGGCTCATGGGCAAAATGAGAAAAAGAAGGACAATGCAATGGGTTTTATGTAAAACTAAATGTGTTCAATGTAAAGGATTACCCTTTATCCTGAGATTATGTCCTTCCTACTTTGTTGGTATTAAAGCATTCTTTTTATGAAATGATGGTAGATAGAGGATGGTAGTTATATTTTAAATATCCATACTAACAATGAAAACTAGGCAACCTTCTATCATTCCCCAAACTTTCTTTTGAAGTTTTTAACTGGTCCATGAAATTAAAAAATATGAGACTCATGGACAGCTAGTGTAGTGAGGACTTTCTAGGCAAAGGGAACTGCATATGCGAAGACAATCGTGCAGGGGGAAAGCACAGTATGTTCTGGAACTGCAACTAAGTAGCAAGAGTAGCAGAAGCAGATGAGGCGTGGGTGTCTGAACAAGGAGCCAGGAGGCCAAGTCCCAGGGTGAGAGTGGTCACCCTGCTGAAATCCCTACCCCCAGCCTTCTAGGGGCACAAAGTGATAGGGGAACTCCCTCTGTCCTGTGACTGCTCCCCAGGGCATTTCATGACCGTGCTATGTGTGTGTATGTATGTGTGTGTCCCTGAGATCACATGTGTCCATGTGCCTGTACATTTGCATCCTATATAGTACGTGCCTGTTTCTGGGTCATTGGTGGAGGCAGAGGCCAGGGAGGGGGTGGGGATATTTCTGCTGGCTGTGTTGGGCTTTGGCAGGGCAGGGGGCGGTGTTCAGTGTTCCTTGGGTGCTCTGTGAGCTGCTGTTGCACTGCTGTGTGAGAGTGTATTGTGTGTATGCGAGCTAGGTGAGAGGTATCTATTCTGTGTGTGCGTGTGCATGTCCTTGGGTTACGTCTGTTGAGCCTGGATTAAATCTCTGTGCTGTGTGTTTGTATATCTGTGTAGGGAGTCCACGTTGAGTGTGTGTTGATGGTACTGAGCATGTGTTAGAGCCCAGAGCTCAGCCTTTCACCTCTCTCATCTTCTGATGCCCAACTCACAATTCCTGTTTATTTTCATATGTGGTCTGTCTGTCCTAGCCCTATCTATCTATGCCCAAAGATCACAGTTCTTGCACATGACACTTGGGGCGGAGATGGGGGGAGGGCAAAGTCTTTGATCCTCTTCCCTTTCATCTTCCTAGGTCCTTATCAGCCGTGAGGTCTTTGGGCTCATAGTCTTGGTTCTGACCTGAGGTAGGAGAGGCCTTGTGGGTCAGGGACAGCCCTTCCAAGCCCCTGCTCTCAGCTTGATTTGGTGCTGTAGAGGCTCAGTATGCCTCTAGGCAACCTCCTCCCCACCTCAGCATCTCTTTTAGAGGTTGATCTGTCTCCGGACTTCTCAGCTTCCCTATGAACAGACTGAGGCGAGCCTGGCCCACACCCCTCACAGCTCAACTCCTCTCCCACCCCTCCTGCCAGCCTCAGGTCCCCTCCTCCAAGCTTCTCCAGATTCCAACCTCTGTGATAGGGCTGGATCATGGGGAACAAGCTCCTTACTGCCCAGCCTTTACCATTAGGCCTCTTGTCCCCTGCCCAGGAGCCTGCCAGAGAGAGTTCAGTGCAGAAAAAAATGGGGTAGGTTGGGAGGGTGTGTATGGGTGTGATGAGGGTGCCCCTGTGAGCGTGTGTGTGTGTGACTTGGAGGATGAGATGCATCTCTATGAGCAAATGGTATGCCAGTGTCAGAGAGCCTTAAAGTGCTGATGTAAGAGGTGTGTGCAAGACAGACTGTGTGACAGTGTGTGAGGGTGGGGGAGGCCGTGACTACAAGTTAACATTTATCAAGCGCTCACTGTTAGCTAGGGAAGAGGCTAAGTGCTTTACTCCAATCATCTCATTTAATAAGTGGGAGCGGGGAGGGTGAGAGAGATGGGGTGGAGAAGTACGCATGGTCAGGAGGCTGCTGCCTGGAAGCCCCTGGCAGAGTATTCCCTCACCCCCACCAGAACAGTGCTACCTGCTGGCGGGTCTGAACCAGGCTTTGGGTTGGGGAGCAACCTCTTAGCCCCTCATCATATGGGGACTGGCAGGAGGAGGGAGCAGGCTATTCCCCAGGTTCCTGGGCACCTATCTGCCCTGCCCTCAACACTCTCCTCAGTGGGCTGTTTCCCTCCTTAGGCCAAAGTCAGTCTGATTTTTTTTCTCTTCTCCTGGTTGTGCTTAGTATAGGGCCCACGCTCAGTAGGTGTTTAATCAGGCCCTATTCCAGTCCCTATTCCTTAGGAAAGGGTGAGGCAGACAGTTGGAGATGTCTATTGGATCAGTTCGGTCCTTAACTCTGAAAATCTCACAGGGAGGAAATGAGACCTCTCCGCAGGTCAGAATCCAGGGTCTCAAATGAAAAAAGCAATGGCTGAAGGGCTAACTGGGTCACCAGACTTGACGGAGTGGGGCTCCTGTGCTCCATCCAAGATCTCAGAGACCCGCCTCTGACACCCATTGCTTTACCTCACTCCAATTGTTGCTAGTTTTAGGTAAGTGAAGGTACTTAGAAATGAGGACTAGGGTCTCTTCTCATTCAGATGACCACATTGCAGGGCTTCATGGCAAGGATGCCATGGATTTCTAGAGGAAGAATGACAAGGAAGAAAGGGAGAAAGGGAGGGAGGGACACCACGGACATGAATGGAGCCCTTCCTGTTCCCTGCAGCAACTACCCCATGGGGGCAGAACAGTTACTCAGAGACTCAACAGTAGTCCCCCCTTACCCACAGTTTTTCTTTCCCTGGTTTCAGTTACCTGCGGTCGACAACTGTCCAAAAATATTAAATGAAAAATTCCAGAAATAATACGTAAGTTTTAAATTATGCACTGTTCTGAGAAGCATGGTGAAATCTTGTGTTGTCCCACTCTGTCCCACCAAGGACACGAATCATCCCTTTCTCCAACATATCCACGCTGTATATACTACCCACCATTAGTCACTTAGTAGCCTTCTCAGTTATCAGATCGACTGTCGAGGTATCACAGTGCTTGTTTTACTTAATAATTGCCCCAGAGTGAAAGAATAGTGATGCTGATGATTCAGATATGCCACAGAGAAGCCGTAAAGTGTTTTCTTTATGTGAAAAGTTGAGTACCATCCAATAAGATATTTTGAGAGAGACCACATTTACATAATGTTTATTGTAAGATATTGTTATAATTGTTCTATTTTATTGTTAGTTATTGTTGTTAATCTTTCACTGTGCCTAATTTATAAGTTAAACTGTATCATAGGTATGTATAGGAAGAAACATAGCATATACAGGGTTTGGTACTATCCACGGTTTCAGGCATCCACTAGGATTCTTGAATTGAATTAGGGCCCACCCTAACAGCCTCATTTAACTTAATCACTTCTTTAAAGGCCCAATCACCTAATGCAGACACATTCTGAGGAACTGGGGTTTAGGATTTCAAACACAAACTTGTAGGGGGACACAATTCAGCTAATAATGCTACCTTCCTTCTCTGCATCTTTGATGATGTTGCCTTTCTCTCTGCCTGGAACACTGTCCACATTCTCTCTTCCCTTGTCTTGAAGACCTCTTACTCATCATCTAGAACAGCCAGAACATTACTGACTCCAAGAACCCTTCGTGGCTAGACCATTGCCTCCACTGGGCTCCCACAGCATATTGTGCCCACCTATCTCATGGCATACATCACACACTAAGATTGTCTTTTTATGTACCTGTCTCTTTTGCTGGGGTAGATGCCTGTTTTGATTTCTACAGCGTCCTTTGCCCCTCTCTGATAATAGCATCTTCCCTACCTTACTTTGAAGAAATGACACTCCCACTGCACCTCCACTCCTGTGGTTCTGATAGGGCATCAAATTATAGTTCCTGCATGTGGCTCAAGCAGAGCCAATCAGAGCCCTTCCTTGAGATTTTTTATCTATGAATGCTGGGTGAGAAAATGCTTCTCTTTCCTCTGGGATTCAGATTTTTCTAAGCCTGGAACTGTGCTTGGCCATGCCCCACTCTCCTCCTACTATGAAGGACATCCACTTGCAGGGCACAGAATGAATCCTATACTCAGAGGAAACATCTACTAAGGGCTAGATACTTTGCTGAAATTTTAAACTTTTTGTATTTCAGTTATTTGTGTTTCAGATAAATAAAATATTTAAATGGTTCAAAAATCAAAATTATATATAAAACTATAAATATGAAGGCTCAGTTTTATTTCTGTTCCTGTCAACTCCATTACCCACTTCCTACCACATGGGTAATCACTTTTTAAAACTTTTTTGTGGATCCTTTCTATGGTTCTTTATGACAACATAAGCAAATTGTGTATGTGTGTGTGTGTGTGTGTGTGTGTGTGTGTGTAATTTCTTATTTCTCTCTCTTAAAAAGTGAAGAAATATATATTTATATATCTTGGGGTCTTTCTATGAAGTACTCTGTGATCTTTCTCTTTCTTTCTTTACAGCTGCATAATATTTCATTGTGTGGATGAACTACAGTTTCTAATGATGAACACCAGTGTTATTTCCAACCTGTTACAACAAACGGGCTTTGTGTGCATCATTCCAAATGCATATAAGAGTATCTGTAGGTTTAATAATAAAATAACCTATTTTTAAAAAATGGGCCAAATATTTGAATAGATACTTCTCTAAAGAAGATATACATATGGTTCACAAGCACATGAAAAGGTGTTTACCATCATTAGCCATAGGGAGATGCAAATGAAAACCACAATAAGATACCACTTCACATCCACTAGGATGGCTATAATAAAAAAGACAGACAATAACAAGTGTTAATGTTTTAGTCTGCTCAAGCTACCTTAACAAAATACCATGGACTGGTTGGTTTAAGCAACGAAATTTATTTTTCACAGTTCTGGTGTTGGTCAATTTGATTTCTAGTGAGACCTTTCTTCCTGGTGTTTAGATGGCTACTATTTTGCTGTGTGCTCATATGGCTTCTTCTTTGTGCAGTGCACAGGGAGAGAGGGCTCTAGTATCTCTTCTTTTTATAAGGGCACTAGTCCTATCAGATGAGGGCCCCACACTTATGACATCATTTACCTCCTCACAGATCTCCAAATACAGTCACATTGAGGGTTAAGGTTTCAACATATAAATTTGGGGAGGGGGGACCAAACATTCAGTCCATAACAGTTGGTGAGAAGGTGGAGAAATTGGAACTCTCAAACATTGCTGGTGGGAATGTACGATGGTGCAGCCACTTTGGAAAACAATTTGAAAGTTCTTTCAAATGCTAAACTTGTGCACGTAGGTTCATAGCAACATTAATTGTAATAACCAAAGAATAGAAACAGTACAAATGTCCATCATCTGATGAATGGATAAACAAGTGGTATATCCATACAATGAAATATAATTCAGCAATAAAAAGCAATGAAGTACTAATAATACATGCTACAACACGGATAAACCTTGAAAGTATTGTGCTAAGTGAAAGAAGCCAGTCACAGAGGATCACATTTTGTATGATTTTATTTATATGAAATGTTCAATAGGCAAGTCTATATATAGAAAAATTAGATTAGTGTTTATCTACGGCTGAGGGAATTGGTAGGAAATGGGAGTGACTGCTAATAGTATGGAGTTCCTTTTAGAGGAGATGAAAATTTTTAAAAATAGATTGTAGTAATGGTTGCATAAAGTGTGAATAAACTAAAAGTGTTTGAATTTTATACTTTAAGTGGGCATATTGTATGGTATGAGAATTATATCTCAAACTTCCTGTTAAGGAAAAAAATAGAGTTCCAGTTCTGGGACTGGTGGGTAAAAGGGTGTATGCACTTAAAATTTTGATAAGTGTTGACAAATTTGGCTCTGTGGGGTTATTTATTACATTTTCCACTCTCACTAGCTATATATGAAAGTGCAAGGCAGATATTATTATCCTCATTTTATACATGAGAAAACTGAGGCACAATCTAAGATCACATAGTTAATAATACCCAAGCCGTAACAGAAATCAGGACTGTCAGGCTCCAAAGCTTATGCTCTGCTGCATTGTATTCATTTGGTATTTTTCCAACAGTCGTTTGATAAAAACAAACAAACAACAACAACAACAAAACATAATGGCTTTTGATTACATTTATTTTCTCTATTAACTTTCTGTTTTCTATTTCATTGATTTCTGCTCTGATCTTTGGTATTTCTTTTCTGCTGATTTAGGATTAATTTACATGTCTTAAAGAAGTGATGACATTGATTTGAGACCTTATTATTTTCTAATATAGGTGTCTAGTCTTATAATTTTTTTCCAAAATATTTTTTAGTGTCAATACACAAATGCCGATATATGGTATTTTCACTTTCATTCAGTTTAAAATACTTTCTAGTGTCCCTTCTGATTTCTTTGACTCATGGGTTATTTAGAAGTACCTTATTGTGTTTCCAAATATTTAAGGGGATTTTCCAGATATCTTTTGGTTATTGATTTCTAGTTTAATTCCATTGTGGTCAGATGACATATTTTGACTAATTTTAAATATATTGAAAATTTTTATGGTCAGAATATAGTCTATCTTAGTAAATTTTTAATGTGCTTTTTAAGAATGTGTACCCCACTGTTGTTGGGTGAAGTGTTTTATAAATGTCAATTAGGTCAAGTTGGTTGATCATGTTGTTTAAGTATACTATATCTTTGCTGATTTTCTGCCTGCTCGTTCTATCAATTATTGAGAAACATATACTGAAACATCTTTGGCCACAATTGTGGATTTTCTCATTTATCTTTGCAATTCCATCAATTTTTGATAGAATTTAAATTTATGTTTAAATATATTTACAGTGTTTCTTGCAAGCAATACAAGGTTGGATCTTGCTTTGAATAAATAATCTGACAATCTTGGCCTTTTAATTGTTTTTTAAACCATTTACATTTAATGTGAATATTGATATGATTGGGTTTAAATCTACCTTCTTGCTATTTGTTTTCTACTTCTTACATGTGTTCTTTAGCCCCCTTTTCCTCTTTTTTTCCTCTTTTTTGAATAGGATATTTTTATGATTTCACTTTAATCTCCTTTATTGGCTATAATTTTTCTTTTAGCGGTTACTTTTGGGTTTATAATAACCATGTTTAACTTATCCCAGTCTACCTTCAAGTAATATCATACCACTTTATGTACAAAATAAGAACCTTACAACGGTACACTTCCATTTCTCTCCTCCCAACCTTTATGCCATTTTTTTTCCCCCAACCCTTAGACTTTATTCAGCTTTCACCCATTGTTCTACTTGCCCTCTGTAGTAAGAATTTTTCAGGTCATTTGACACTTCATTAGATTCAGGTTATCTATTGGTGGCAGGAATACCCAATAAGTAACACTGTGTTCTTCTCATTGATCCTATCAGGTGGCAGGTGATTGTGACTTGTTTCCATATTGGTGATGTTAACGTCAATCACCAAGCCTTGGACATATCTTCCAAGTTTCTCTATTGTAAAATTACTATTTTCCCCTTTGTAATTAATAATTAACCTGTGAGGAGCTATGTGAATATTCCATTCTTTGTAGTACATTGATGGCTCTTGCCTGAATCAAATTGCTAAAATGATTGCCAGAAAGTGATTTTTAAACTCTATCGTTCCTTCTGCATTTATTAGTTAACATTTTACTGTAAGGGTCTTTCCTTCCTTATTTATTTACTTCTGTCAATATGGATCCGTGGATTCTGATTTTATTCAATAGGTTATAATCCATTACTATCTTTACTTATTTTGATGCTCAAATTGTCCTAGATTTGGCCAGTGGAAGCTCCTTCAAGCTGGCTTCTGTGCCTGTCATTCTCTGAGCACATTCTTACTTCTGTCACAAGATGGTCCTGGCTTACTCTCCCAGCCCTAGCCCTGGACTTAGCCATTTTGCTAAGGAACGCTGGTTCTTTTTAGTGGGGAGCGATATTAGAACCCCAAATCTGGGAGCTAAGTGTGCTCATTGCCACTGCGGTGTCATTGCTAATGTCATTTCAGTGGACATATTGGGAGAAATAGCCATTTCACATCATTCTTGCCTGTCACCATTTTATATTTGTAGCTCCTTTCTTTCACCATGAGATCCCTGGCTCCCCCAAAATCAATATATTTACTACTTTGCTCAATACACATAAACTTGTTTCAGAATTACCACACTCACACCACTATTAACAATAAATCTACTAACCTAAGTACGTCAAATTTAAGCTTTTTTTTTGCAGTTCTTTTGGTTCTTTTATCTTCAGACTGAAGAGAGTGCCAGTACTGTAGTCAAAAGTTACTTGGATTCTTTCATTTCCATTTTTCTTTATATACTATTGTTACCCATTCGGTATACAGTCATGTTCATTTATTTCTGTTTGTTTCCAACTTTGAAGTTTGGAAAATTCTTGCATGTTTAACTTTTGGCATTTTAGTGTCTTGGTGAGGACCTCTCTGGGTTTATCTTACTTGGAACTCTGTGCACGGGACCTGATGTCTGTTTCCTTCACTGAATTGGGGTTTTTGTTTTTTTGTTTTTTGTTTTTGTTTTTTTTTGGTCCCTTTCTCTCTTTTCCTTCTAGGACCTTTATAATATTTGTTTTTGGGGTTTTTTTTTGGTCCCTTTCTCTCTTTTTCTTCTAGGACCTTTATAATTTGAATGTTGGTACACCGATGTTGTCTGAGAGGTCTCTTAAACTACCCTCATTTAAAAAAATTTTTTTTTTCTTTTTGCTGTTCCAATTGGATGTTTTCTACTACTTTTTCTTCCAAATTGCTTATCCGGTTCTCTGCTTCATCTAATCTGCTGTTGATTCCATCTACTGTATTCTTCATTTTAGTTATTGTAGCCTTCTTTTTCTGACTGTTTCTTTTTTTTATGTTTCTTAACTCTTTGTTGAAGTTCTCAGAACTCATCTTCGCTTATCCTGAGTTCATTGAGCATCCTTATAACCAGTGTTTTGAACTTTTTATCTGATAGATTGCTCGTCTCTGGTTCTTTTTCTAGAGTTTCGTCCTGGTCTTTTGTTTGGAACATATTTCTATGTCTCCTCATTTTGTCTGTCTCTCTGTGTTTGTTTATGTGAATTAGGCAAAACAGCAACCTCTCCTGTTCTTGAAGGAGTGACCTTGTGTAGGAGTTACCCCTTTGTAGACTGTGAATTCTGGGTGTCTTTGGCAGGCCAATTGGACCTGGAGTGTATGTGGGCTGCAGGGAGTACTGCAGAGCAAGCCTCACTGGGACCTGGAGCTGTAGCTGGAATGGGCATGGGCCAAGGGAAAGCCCCAGGAACAAACTTGACTGGGACTGCCTTGGTAGGACAGTTGGAGCTGGAGTGAGCTCAGGCCTCGGTAGTCCCAAGGGCAAGCCACACCAGGACCTGGAGCTGAATCTAGAGAAGATGCCAATGGTAAGGATTCCCAGAGGTAAGCCACTGAGGCTGTAGCTGAAGCGGGTGTGGTCTATGGGAAGTCCCCTGGACAAGTCACATCTGGGCAGGAGCTGTAGCTAGAGCCACTGTGAGCTAAGGGGCATTCTGGGGGCAAGTCATGCAGCTGAAAACTGGAGCTGAAGTAGGCCACAGGGAGACTTGGAGATAAGCCCCACCACCCTGGAGCTATAGATAGAGCAGGAAAGGGCCTCAGAGAGTCCTGGGGACAAGCAGTAGAGCTACTGTGGGCCTGGGTCCTGGAGTGAACTAGGATGGCTGTGGCCTGCAGCTAGAGTTCCTGGATTAAGCTCCTGCCCTGTGATCAAAGGGAAGGGAGAAAGGCCACAAATGGTGCTCTCCAATGCCTCCGACACCACCGTGGAGAGAGTTCTCACAGCTCTCCTCCCACTTAACAGATGCTCTAGGGTTAGTAAATGGATTTCCTCTCTGCATAGCCTAGGTCTTCTTTAAACCACTATTTTTTCACTGTGCCTCAGGGTGGGTGCGTCTGCGTGAGCTCCTCCAGGATCCCTCCCAACTGCAGGGCAGTGTGCTGTAATGGGGTGCCTGTGGTGCAAGATCTCCAATTCTCCTACCCATTTCTGTGTGGTCTCTCTCTTGTTTGTTGTGCAGAAACTGTTCAGAGAGCTCTCAGTTCTTCAGAAGGTATTGCTCTGTCTGTAGATATAAATTTGATGTGTCCCTAGGACGTGAGTTTAGGGTCTTCCTATGCCGCCATCTTGGACTGCCTTTATGCTATTGTTGTCACAATTTTACTTTTATATATATTATAAAGTCAGAATACTTGTTATTATTTTTTTTGCTATAACCTATAAATTGTCCTTTAAGAATATTTTTTAAATAAGGAAAAAAGTATTTCATCTTTTCCCACATAGTTACCATTTCCAGAAGTCCTCATTCTTTTGTGTAGATCCAGATTTCCATCTGGTATCATTTTCCCTTCTGCCTCAAGGTCTTCCTATAACATTTCTTGTAGTGTAGGTCTGCTAGTGATTCATTATTTCTGCTTTTATTTTTATTTTTAAAAATGTCTTTATTTCACCTTTGTTTTGAAATATATTTTGACTGGTAATAGAATTCTAGGTTGATGGTTTTGTTTTATTTTTACATTCAGCACTTTAAAGATGTTGTACCACTGTCTTCTGACTTAAATTGTTTCCAGTGAGAAGTCTGCTGTCATTCTTATCTTTATTCCTTTTTATGTGATATGTTTTTTTTTAATGGCTGCTTTTCATATTTTCTCTTTATCACTGGTTTTAAACAACGTTATTATTATAAAGCTGTAATATTAAACTTGCCTTGGTGAAGTTTTATTCATATTTATTATGCTTAATGTTTATTGAGATTTTTGAATTAATGGTTTATAGTTTTTATCAAAGTTGGAAATGTTTTGACTATTACTTCTTCAACATTTTTCTGCTCCCCTACTCCTTTGGGGAGTCCAGTCACACATATATTAGGCCTCTTGGAGTTGTGCCATAGCTCATTGATGATCTGTCTATTAAAAATATTTTTCTCTATATATTTCCTTTTGGATAATTTCAATTGCTATGTGCTCAAATTTATGAATCCTTTCTTCTATATAATTAAATCTATTAATCCAATCCAGTGTGTTTTTTCATATCAGACATTGTATTTTTTCATGTTCTAGAAGTTTGATCACTTTTGACAATAACTTCTTGAGTATATGAAAGTAGTTATATTGTTATACTGTTTTAATGTCCTTATATACTAATTCTACCTTCTGGGTTATTTTGGGGTCTGTTTTTATTGATTAACTTTTTTCCTCATTATGGGTTGTATTTTCCAGCTTTTTTTTTTTTACATGCGTAGTAGTTTTTGGTTGGGTGCCAGACATTGTGAATTTTACCTTGTTGTATGGTTGCCATTTTAATATTCTTAAAATATTCTTAAGCTTTATTTTAGAAAGCTGTCACGTTGCTTGAAAATAGTTTAATTCTGTTGGGATTTGCTTTTCAACTTTATTAGATAGGGCCATTACCTCCACCCCCAACCCCCTACCAAAGCAATACCCTTCTAAGGAATCAACTTGATGCCCTGTGATTAATGAGGGTTTTCACTCTGGCTGGTAGGGATACGAACCATTCCAGGTCTTGTGTGTATTTTGGAAGTTGTTTCCTCTGCTCCATTGGGATAGTCTTTCCTCAAACTTGTGTAGTTTCCTCACAAACAAGTGCTGCTCAATATTCAGCTGACGGTTTGAGGAGGAACGCTCAGCAGATCTTTGAAGTTCTCTTTCTGCAAAGCTCTCTTCTCTGAAATTCCTTTCCTGTGAACTTTAGTTGCTTTGGCCTCCCCAGACTCCCTGCTCTGTCTCCTTAACATAGGGAGACAGCTGGGACCCTGTTCCCTGTGCTGTAGCCTGTAAACTCTCTCCAGGCAGAAGCTGGCAATTGTAGGGCTTACCTCATTAGTTTCTCATCTCTCAGGGATTGCTATTTTGTGTTGCGTGATGTTCAATGTTTGAAAACTGTTGTTTCATATATTTTATCTAGGTTTTCAGTTGCTCAAGACAGAGGGTAAATCCACTCCCTGTTATCTCATCTTCCCAGAAGCCCTGTAACTACATTTTCTTATTTAATTAGCACTATAATCTTTATATTAAGTAATGATCACCCCCATTTTACAGATGAGGAAAAATGAGGCTCAGAGAATGAGATGTAGTATAGTAGAGTCAAGAGGCAGAATAATGTAACAGATAAAAATATGGATGGTCTAACCAAATATTTATTAGTTGTATGACCTTGGACAGATTATTTAACCTCTCTGGGCCTCAGTTTCCTCATCTGTAAAAATGGAATGATAAAAATAAAAACTACCTTACAGGATTGTTATGAGAATTAAATGAGTTAAAATGTAACTGACATATAGTTACTATATAAGTATTAGCTATTATTATCAGGGTAGAATAGTTGAAAAATCTAGAGCTGAATGGCAAGCAAATGTATTTTGAATTCCAACTTCATCACTAACTTTATACTGTGGAAACTGTGCCATGTATATCAATCAGAGTCCAATTAAAGAAGCAGAACCACTAGAAGATTCTAACCATAACATGCAGGAAGGAGAATTCTGGGAAATGCAATTGAGCTGAGCTGAGCTGACACATTGCAAGCTACTACACCATGCTATTCAACTACTCTGAGAATGTAATTCCTCATCTGTTAGATGGGATAATAATACCCCTCACTGCATAAAATTACATAATGTACATGAAGCACTTGTCTGGCACAGGATAGAGTTCAAGAAATGGTTCTTACCATAGCTTCCAGGGATCACACAGCTAATAACTGCCAGAAACATGATCTGCCCCCAAAGCCTGTTGCTCTTCCCAATTCACCATGCTGCCTCCCTGAGTTGGTCCTGGGAGTGTAGATATGAGTAAGACATTCCCCGCCCACAGGATCCTATAGTTCAGCAGCGGGGTAAGCCGGGGGCACAAAAAAATATAATATAGGACAGGAAAAGGAAAACAGTCACTATTATTGGGAGCATTCTATGAGACTGGCTTTGAGTTGTATTCCTTCCATGGGAAGGGATTCATGGTTTATTGCATACCTACTGTGTGCCAGGCATGCAGTAGGCAGTTTATGTGATAATCACATTGAATCATCACAATTGATAAATGAGCTAGATCTTATTATTATCAGGTAAAGGAACTGAGACCCAGGGAGATTGTCACTTGCCTTAGGTCATAGAATGACCAAATGACAGAGCCCCTAAGTCCCAGGAAATGGCTAAAATGGCAGTGGAAGTTGCAACTTGGGGTCTGTCCTTGGGTCATTCAGGGACTCCCCTGAGCTCAGAAGCCAGGGCTGGCTCTGGAGCCCTCCTTCCAGGCCTGCCTCTGTGCCTGTGTCTGCTTGTGGGCGGTGGGCACGTTGGTGGCTGCAGTGCCGGTGTTTGTGGCAGCAGCGGGCGGCAGCAGGGAGACAGTCACACCTCGCTGTTTTGTAAACTGTTTCTCACAGCTTGTTTGTTCCGGGTTAGGGCTGGAGCGGCACCGTATGGAAGTGTGACTCATTGTTTAATGTGGCAGCTCATTAGCAGAGCTTGTTGCTGCCTCTGATTTCTCTGCTCTCGCTAATTGGAGAGCCCAGTGGGGCCCTGGCTTCCCGTGAAGAACAACCCAGTCCCTCAGGGCTCCAGCTGGCCCTTGCCCCTCTAGCTCCCTGAGGAAGACTGCCCCACGCTAGTGGGCACTGGTATCAGCCAAACCAGGTTCAAGTCCTACATCTTCCTGGCTGGGTAACCTTGGACAAGTTGCCTTGTCTAGTCCTCTTCTCTTAGCCTCGGTTTTCCTACTCACCTAATAAGGAAAATGGAAGCCACCTCATCAGGGTTGGGTGAGAAGATTAATGATAATATGTGTAAAGTTCCCTGGCACATAGTAGATGCTCAATACAGTAGTTCCTTCTTACCTGCCATTTAGCTTCCCGTGGTTTCAGTTACCCATGGTCAACCATGGCCCAAAAATATTAAGTGGAAATTTCCAGAAATAAACAATTTATAAGTTTTAAATTGTGCACTATTCTGAGTAGCATGGTGAAATCTCGAGCAGTCCTGCTCTGTCCAGCCCCGAATGTGAATCATCTTTTATCCAGTGTTTCCACACCGTATATGCTACCTACTCATTAGTCAGTAGCCATATCAGTTATGAGATCGACTGTCCTAGTATCACAGTGCTTTTGTTCAAGTCTCACTTATTTTACTTAATAATGGTCCCATAGCCCTTCACGTAACTTTTATTACAGTATGTTGTTATAAACGTTCTCTTTTCTTGTTAGTTATTATTGCTAATCTCTTATTGTGCCTAATTTATAAATTAAACTTTATCAGAGTTATGTATGTATAGGAAAAAACAGTACATATAGGGTTCAGTACTATCTACAGTTTTAGGTATCTACTGGGCATCTTGGAAAGTATCCTCCATGGATAAGGGGGGACTGCTGTAAGAGCTTATTGTAGTGTTGTTATTATTAGGCTGGAAACTGAGGGATCCCCTCTGTTCTGACCTACCTGCAGCAGCCACCAGCCCAGAAATGCTCCAGAGGCTCCAGGTGCGAGGGCAGATTCCACTTTAGGTAATCTAGCAACGTTTTTTTTTCCTTCCATGCTAACCCTTCCTAAGGCAATTCCACCAGGCTCCCTCCATTCAACCTCTGTGCCCCCAGAAGAGGCAGCACAACCCCACTGGGGACAGTCCTGGCCTGCCCTTGAGTGGAAGTCTGCTTCCCTGGAGCTCCTCCTCAGAGTCCAACTCTCTTCTTTGAGGCCACACAGAACACGTCTGATTCCTCGGCCCCGTGACTGTCCTTTGCTATTTGGAGACAGTGATCACGTTCCCTCTCCAAATAGCTTCTCCAGGAGGAACTAGTCCAGGTCCTTCAACTGTCCCTTCAGTGACATGGTTCATGGGGTCACAAAATACAGCCCCACTGGACTATGATGTCTGCAGTGTCCCTGAGTTATATAATGCTGTGGCCTCCTTCTGAGTCCTTTCCCCGCCCTCTTCTCTCTCTCTGGATATGTTCCTCCCTACCTACTTGCCTCTTGAGATGTGCATCTAGAATTCAACTCAGTCCCCTCTGCACAGATAGGGCAGCCCTATCTCCTCTGGCATTTGAGACCTGTGCTATTCCACTACAATGTGAGCCACATGTATAATTTGAAATTTTCTAGTAATCGCCTTAATAAAAGTAAAAAATAGGTAACATTAACTCAAAACTATATTTTATTTTTTTAACCCAATAAAGCTGAAATATGATCATTTCAACATATAATCACTATAAAAATCAGAGGATACCTTAAACACTTTTTTCCATACAACATCTTCAAAATCTGATGTGTTTTTATGCTTGTAGCACATTTTATTTGAGACTAACCACATTTCCAGTGCTCAGTAGCCACGTGGGACTAGTGGCTGTGGTATTGGACAATGTGAGGCAGTTCTAGATTTTACTTACATCAAAATGGTCTGAACTGGCTTGGGTACTGTGGCTGATACATCAGCCTGTTTCGGGAAAAAAAGAATAAACTAGTGCCTCAAGTTAAGGGCCTATGACTGTGAGCTCTGGGTCCTAGTCTTAGTTCTATCACTAGCTCACTACATATGTGACCATGGAGAGGTCACTGCCCCTCTCTGGGCATCAGTTTTCTCGCCTGACAAATATGAGGAGAGAGGAAAGAAAAGCACCAACTCTGTGCCAAAAACCACCTGGGGGTCTCTCTATGTGTTCTCTTATATATTTTCTAGGAAGTCCCCTGAGGGAGATTTTCTTATCTCTGTTACCCAGATGAGGAAACTGAAGCTCAGAGAGATCTGATCTCTTCACCACTCCCGGGGCTTTTGGATTCATCTTGCAGGCTGGCTGGTTGTTCCTGCCTTCCCGCCCACCACGGATGCCAGTGGGGCTCAGTTTCAGGCAGGCAGCCCCAAATCTTGCCCCCTTCTTTGTCATGACTTCTTCCCTAAGTAACAGACAAGGTCAGGTGATGGCAGTGTTTTGAGGTGTGTTTGCAGTAGGATGGAAATGCCTCCATCTGCTCAGGTGTCTGGTCTTTCTCCTCAGAGCTGTCTCGCAATGGTGGGTGGTTATATAGTCAGGTCCCGGACTCTCCCTGTGCTTGTTCCTGCTCCACCAGGATGTGTCAGAGTAAAACCCAGACATCCCATCGCCTGAGGCTTCCTCTCTTCATCTGTCACCTGTGTGACTTTGAGCAAATCACTTTATTTCACAGAATCTCTGTTTCTGAGTCTGGAATAGGGGAGGCTCTCCACTGTCCTCTGAATGGAGACATCATTCACAGATGACTACTCCTCTCTGGGAAGAACACAGGATGATGCGGCTGGAGGGGAGCTTGGTGGTCTGGGGTACCCCATCACTAAAACCGACCATCTTCGAAAATAAAACATGTGACTTCTATTGTGAATCTTTCTAAAGTATATTGCACCATTCCCTGTATTCCCCCCAAAAGGATAATTGACATGAATTCACACCTCCTTTTTCTTGATTCAGGATTATCATCAGAGATAGACATTGAAATATTAAAATAAAAATTGAGAGCACTAACTTTTGTCAAGTGCACACTATGTACCAGGTATCTTACAGTGATATCATCCAGTTCTTACACAACCCTGATTAAAGTTTGGATGTTATCCCCTTTCACAAATGTGGAAACTGAGGCTCAGAGCTGTTCAGAGACTCAGCAGGGCCTCATGCAGAGGGATTCAGTCCCTGCCCACCTCCATATTGCCTCTTAAGTGTCTTCAGGCTCCACTTAGAGGGCCCCTAACTAGGATTTCTTACATGAGCTTTAGGGGCTGGCCTTTCCCTTGCTGGAGGCTACTGGCAAATGGTAGGGGTAGCTGCTGACTCACTTTTTGGCCTGCACTGGTCTGAGAAAGTATATACTATAGCACATGCATTTAAGCTTCCCTTTCTTGACCTGTCTGTAACATTTGCACTACTAGTTCCTTCTTTAGCCATTCTCTTCTCTTGGCTTTCAAGAGTCCATCCTTTGTTAGCTCTCTGGCTTCTCCTTCCCAGAATTTTTTGTTGTCTACCCTTGCTCTGCTCCCCCTAATCTGCTGGTGTCCTTCAGCATCCCCCTTTTGCTCTCTGCTCTCTCTACATCTTGTTCCACATCATCCCCAGAGTCTTAGCCATTCCCACAGTTTCACTATCTCTGTGGCAAGGACTCCCAAATTCATATCTCCTGTCCACATTTCTTCCCAGAGCTCAGGGCTGTATATCAGTACCTGCCAAATACACGTATTCCCAGCTCAAATGGTTCACCTTTGTGAAGCCTCTCATATCCCCTTTCCCCACCCACCCTGACCCATTCAGGTCCTGTGCTGGGCCTGAGAAATTAGTGGGATAAAGACCTAGTGCTAGAGGACCTCACAGACTCGTAGTGGAAACATAATTACAGCAGAGAATGAGGAGAACAAGGAAAGTGTACCAGGAACAGAGGAGGAAGAACTGGTATATCCGCAGGGGTCCTGAAGGCTTCTCAGAGGAGGCAACAACTAAGCTGAGTTTTGAAGGAAGCTAGGCATTTATCAGGTATGTGAGGGTGGTGCTTTGGTTTTGTCTTCACCCTGCATGTGACTTACTTCCCACAACTCTGCTTCTTGCCCTCATCTACCTTTTATGTCAAGTCTACTTCCAAAAAAGGGGCTTTGGGTAGATTCTAATTTTCATAAAATTACATATACAATAACAATAGGACCATTAAATGAGGAAAAGGAGTGAGAGTTTTGTGATAAGATGGGAGAAGAGAATGAACCTTAAACCTAAACTGAAGATAGTTGCTGCAGTTGAATACAAGATTTACCTCTATGCTTCCCAGCAGGCAAAAGGGGCTGCACCTGCTGCACTGTGGGGGCAAAGGGCCTGTCCAGCCCCAACAGGAGAGCCATGCCCCATCCACTCCACACTTAACCCTGGTTTGTTCCCCGTGTTTATGGCTCTCTTGCGTATTGCGCTGGTCAGTATTTTTACTTGGTCTTTAATTCTGACTCATTTATGTAACTAAATTGGATGAAGAGACTGTGCAGCCAACAGTTTGGGAGTACCTACTCTGTGCCTTGTTTTACAACCATCGACTCTGAGATATTAACAGAGAAGCTGAGGTTCAGAGGCGTTACGTTTGATGCCACGTCTCCTGAGCCCAGAACTGTCTCTTCACAAGTTCAAGCCAGGAGGGTTCTCAGGATGAAATAGCTGAGAACAGGCAACCAGCCTGGGCATCCGATTTGTCACACTAAAGTCACAGAGCAACCTGGATACCTACAGATGTCCAGGTGGGAAGAACGGTTGTATGCCCTGGTTTGACTTGAGCATAGCCAATTTAATTTATGAGTTAAGACTGCTGAAAAAACAAAAGCTGTTAAAAGAAAGCACTTGTCAAGTGCCTGCCATGTGCTGGGAACTTCTGTTACTACATCTTCATCTGTGAAATGGGAATGACAATGAAATAATAGCAATCTCCCCAGGTTGATAAAGGATCAGTAAGAGCCATGGAATCACTTAGCATAGAGCTTGCACTTGATAGGCCATTGATAAATAATCTCATTATTATCTTTGTCATTATTATCATCCTTGTAATGGTCCAGCGAAGTAGGGATGGCCCACTTAGCCTAATGATTAAGGAACTGAGGCTCAGGAAGAAGTGGCCATGGTCACAGGATACTAACCCGGGCCTGCTGGGCTCCATTCCTGTGCTCCCTCCACATGGAAGTGGGGGAGGACAGGAGGTAAACTGAAGCCTCAGGACAAGTGTGCAGAAGAGCCAGGCTTGGAGAGAGTGTGTACAGCATTAGGTCCCTTTGTCAAGTGAGGGGGCCTCCGAAGGGCAGCTACAGAGAGAGCCTGGATATGCATGACTCTCCTGGGCCCTGCAGCTAGAGTTGCAGTTATGGTAGTGGGGCTATGCTCAGCCATGTGTAGCACCCAGAGGAGTGGTGGAGAAGCAGCTGCAATTCAAGCCGGGGCTGGACCCAGGTCCCAGGGCACTAGGCAGGGCCAGGCCACCCAAAGGGGCCATCTCGGCACCTGGGTGATGAAAGCTTAGGAGGGTGGGATGACATCATTTACATGGACCACATTTTTGGCTCGTCCTCACTTAGTCTAACCCAAGTATCAAATTGCTAGGATTAAAGTATAAAAGTTAAGTGTGTGGGCTGAGTGTGTTTCATAAAACAAGCTGCTTCCCTGTCAGCCACACTTGGCCGGGGCAATCTGTGCCACCCATATTTGGCATCACCCACCTGTGCAGGCAGCAACCAGGTGAGAGAAAGCAGTTGCCACAGTGAAAACACTGGCTTTAAGGTTGGAAAACTCTGGCTTAGATCCTAGCTCTGCAACCTGGAGAAAGTCATTTCACATCTCTGAGCCTCTGCTGCCCCGTCTGAAACAATCCCAAGCTTTCAGGGTTAATTAAGGATCAAGGGAGAACTACAGAATCACTTAGCATAGAGGCTGCACTTAGTAAGTGCTTGATAAATATTATTATTATATTTGCTATTATTATTATTATTATCCTCACAACAACCCTGTGTGGTTCCTTCAGCAGATATTCTCAGTTCCCCCATCTGCCAAATGGGAAACTGCTGACGACTGCAGAGTGGGGCTTTCAGGATGAAATGAGAGGGCGCACACAGCATGGCTCCTGGCACATGGGAGGCCTTCTGTAACTGTTAGCCTCCTCCTGGCACCTCAGTTGGGCTGGTTACTCTGATTATCCTAATTCACTAGGAGTCCATGGCCTCTCCTACCAGGATTTCTCATACTGTGGGGTCATGACAACAACTCAGGCTGAGGAGGTAGAGATGTCTGCCATGCACCCAGGGGACACAGGGCAAGGTTGAGCCAGAGAGAGAAATATTTATAATTCTTCAGTGGTTATACCAGTCCTTCTCTGCCATGTAATTTTTTTTCATTCTCATGCCAACTCTGGGGGTAGGTGTTGTGATCTCCATTTTGCAGATGGGGAAACTGAGGTAAATGACCAGTCCAGGGTCACACAGCAAGTCCTTGAATAGGGCTGGCACTTGCTGCTTTCATCCATAGCTACCTGCTGTCCAGTGCTGGGGCCATTGCTGCCAAGGGGAGAACAGCGAACCCAGGAGCAGTTTGGGGGAGAATTTAGGGGCTCGTCATAGACTCAAGCTCTATGGCTTGATGAAGTCTGCTGTCTCCATGGTCTGGTGGGCCTGAGGAGACCTGGCGAGGAGGAGGCAGCTGGAAGAAGAAAACTCCTAGAAACCTCACTCTCTTTTGGACTCCTCCTAACAGTCATGACTCTTTTAGAATTACAAACTACTTTAGTATTTTGCAAGGAGGTCTCAGGGCTCTGCGAACATCGGCCTCAGGTGGAACCTTCAAGATCATCTGCTCCAGGCCTTCTACTCATTTGACTGATCAGAAAACAGAGCCTCTGAGGGACGGAGACATGACTTAGCCAAGAGCAAGGCCAGTAGCGGGGCATTGCAGCCTCATGTTCCAATAGCACCACTGGATCAAGAAGATGACAGGCCGGAGTCAGGACAATCAGAGGAGAGGTCTCATGGGCAGGACAGGGCAGGGCAAAGCAGGGCATGGCAATGAGGCCATGGCGAGATGCTAAGTCTCCTTCTGCTGGGCACTGTTGTCAAGTCCTCACCTCATCTTTTCCCTTCAACATGCCTGTGTGATCAGGGTTGTTGTCCTTACTTTACACAGTAAGAAACAAGGCTCAGAGAAGTCTGAAGTCAAACAGCTTCTTAGTGAAGGAGGCAGAATTCAAACCTGGTCCTGCCTGCCTCCAAATCCTATATCATTTCCATTAGACCTCTTGTACTGTGTTGACTAGTGCCCCCCCACCCCCGCCGCCCGCCAAAGTCATGCTCTTCCTGGAACCTCAGAATGTGACCTTATTTAGAAATAAAGAATGTAGATGTGATTAGCTAAAATTAAGTCATACTGGAGTAGGGTGGGCCGCTAATCCTACATGGCTGGTGTCATTATAAGGGGAGAGACACAGAAAGGTGAATGCTATGTGAAGTTAGGGAGAAAAGACAGGGAAGACTACCTAGTAAAGATGGAGGCAGAGACTAGAATGATGCGTCTACAAAACAAAGAGCACCAAGGACTGCCTGAACCTAGGAAGAGGTGAGAGAGGATTTTCCCCTTGAGACTTCAAATAGAGCATGACTCTGCCAATGCTTTGGTTTCAGGCTGCTAGCCTCCAGGACTGTGAGAAAATAAATGCCTGTTGTTTAAAGCCACTTTGGTACTTTTTTTACAGCAGCCCTAGTAACTACTAGGAACTACTAGGTACTTCCTATAGTACTGAAAAAGGGGCGACGTACAGGCATCGTGGATCCCAGGTGTGGTTGTGCTGAAATTCAGAATATCAGAGCAAACTCAAGGTGAAGAAGGATGAAGGGAACATACATTTGTCTGACGTTTGCTGTATATTGTATGCATGTGATCTTCATTATTCCCCACAGGAAAGTATAGCCATTCCCATTTCACAGATAAGGAAAGTGAGGCTCAGTGAAGGGAGGGATTTGTTCCTAAGCTCATTTCCTCCTGCCTCTAGGTGCTCTGTAAAGAGCAAACCCAGACTCCAGTTTGAGTCCCAAAGAGGTAGGCTATCGCTTCCCTTCTCTGAGCCTCACTTTTCTCACCCAAAAAAGGCAATAATATTATCTGCCTCTCTGGAGTTTGTGAGAATAAAATGAGTTCATTCTGTCATTCAACAAATATTTATTGAAGATCTCTGTGTCAGCCCCTGCTCCATGTCCTGGAGTCATAGCAGTGAACAAGATGGGCAAAGTTCTTGCTCCTAAGGAGCCTGATTCTTCTGGCTAATGCCTGTTGGGTGCTCTGCAGGGGCTGATGCTTAGTAAGTGCTCAATAAAATTTATGGGGATAAGAATATAGGATTGAATTGGATGGCATGTGGAATGAGCTTGGTCTTTAAGAACAGCTCACTTCCACACTAATCCTCTATCATTGATTAGTAGTACAGCCCCTTGGCCCAGGAGAACACAAGGTCCTTTTGGCCTGGGACCCATATTCTTGGGTGCCCAGCAGTTGCCGGTCCAAGCTGCCTCCTCAAAGCCAGCAGAGCTCTCTGCTGCAGGCATGGACTGCAGAGTCAGCTGAAGGAGCCTTAGGTCTTATCATGAGGGTTCTCCCCCGCTGCGCTGTCCCCCTTAGCCACAGGGCCTCAGCTGAGCCCCACCCACTCCCTGACTCTGTCCCTGGGCCAGGCCTGAGCCTGCCCTGGAGGCTCTCCCAGCTGTCCTGATGTCCCCTCTGGCTTCTGCAGACGCTCCCCCTTTCCACTCCTGGAGTCCTTGTCTGGACACCAGTCCCTCCCCCTCCAGAGGCGTCCCCAGACATCACCTCGTGCTATTCTTTTTCCTGACAACTGTGGTATCAAATGTCAACCAGGCTCTGCTCAGCATGGGCAGGTGGGGGTGGGGGGTGGTTCTTGATAACTATGTGGTTTAGGGGAGGGTCCTCTGGAGCCCCCAAGGCTAAGAATGGCTGGCTGTGGTCTGGCTCTTTTCCCAACCCACTGTGCTTCTTGAGCAAACCTCTTCCTCCCCAGACCTTGGGTTCTCTAAGCCATCAAGGAGAGGCCGCTGTCTCTGGCTTCACTTGTTATGAGGATCTGGGGACACAGGCAAAACCTTTTGGGGACTGGGAAAATGCGGGGCAAGTGGCAGTGGCTTCCAGGTGGGCTCTGGAAGGGGGTTCTTGGGGTTCTGAGCAGCTATTCCCATCAGACCTTAGAAAATCTCGTCCTTCTGTCCTCACTTGCCCTGACTGAGCCGGGACAGCTGGCACTGAGTGCTGGGGAAGCGGGCTCTGGCGGGCCCTGACAGCTCAGCAGTGGCAGCAGCGGAGGTGGCAGTGGCCGCAATGGCAGGGGCTATTCTGAGATCTGGGAGGGGCTGAGGAGCTGAGACTGGAGGAGGGGAAGCAGCTAGGGAGGAGACAGTCCTGTAAGGGTGAGGGGAGTGTCACTGTGGCCTGGGGAGGGGCTGTCTGCTGATGGCAGTGTGTTAGAACTGTGGTGTATGCTCCTCACTGGGAGGGGATGGACCAGTTGAGGGACTGAGGCATGCACTGGGGGTGTTTGGGTGTCTGTGCTCAAGCTCTGTGATTCAACTATGAGCTGAGTGGTAAAGCACGTGTCTGTAAGTGTGTGAGCAAGCAAGTATGCCTGTATTGGAAGTCAAGTGTGTTTGTCCTGCAAAGTGTGAGCAGAAGTAAACGTGCCGCGTGTGGAAGTGGAGGAATGCAAAGGTAAGCAAGTGGGGGCTTGTTTGTGAACAGGAATGAATGTGGGAGTGGTAGGGAGGGTACATGGGAGATTGAGAGCAAGCATGGGGGAGGGGAGGGGAATGTGAGAGACCTGGGGTCAAGAACCACAGGAAGGTTTGGGTCTGTGCAATATGGATGCATGTGGAAGGGACATATGCAAGTATATGTGTAAGTGAGTCAGTGTGTGTGAGTGGGTGTGAATGTATGAATGGTGAGAGCAGGTGAGACAGTGTGCGTTGGGACAAGTAGGAAGGGAAGATCTGTGGGAGCAACACCAACAGTAATAAAACAGCAAGACTTTACTGAGCACTTACTCTGAGCCTGGTGCTGACATTCATGATTTTATTAAATTCTTCAAATATCCTATGAAGTCGGTGCTATAACAAAACTCATTTACAGATTAGGAAATAGAGGCTTTGAGTAGTTAAGCAACTTACCCATACTCTTAATCACTATGTTATACTGCCTCATAATGAATGTGTGAGCAGGGGTCAAGTCATGAGTAAAGAAGAATGAGCGTCAGTGTGTGGCATGAGTGTGAGTTGGAGAGGGGGTGTGAGTTGGGGAGGGGGCTGAGAGTGCCAGATGTGAGCCACAGAAGAGAGTCCAGGCAGCAGATGTGGACACTGGGTGGGGCAGGGCCTGAGCAGAGTCTGAGTCAGCCTGAGTCAGGGCGTCTCTGCCAACCTGGCTTTCCAGCCCTGCAGTGGCAGCCTGTGCCAGGGCCCCCAGCTAAGAATCCTCCCAGCTCTGGTATGGCCCCCAGCAAGCCTCCATCTCACAGAGCAGGCTGGGCCAGGGATGAAGACCAGCAGGAGGTTTGCCTGGCCACCAGGGTACCTGAGAGGGCAGCCCCCATTGTGGGATCCCCAGGCAGTAAAGGCATATGAGAATTGTAGGAGGGGGTTCAGCAGTGATTTCAGATCCCTTGTGACTCTAAACAGAACCACCTGGAGTGTGTGTGCATGTATGCAGAGGAGTGTAGGGGGCAGCCAATGGTTCCCATGCCTACCCTTGCCTATGGGATGTGACTCAGGTAAATGCCATGCCAGGCATTTACAAGTTGAGCCTGTTCCCACCTGGGGGTGGGGGTGATGAAGCCCTGCCCCACCCTCATCCTTGGCCCTACTCCTTGGGACCTAAGCTGGAAGGAAGGAATTTTTGAGAGAGGTTGTCTCCCATGGCCTGGGGCCAGTCCTCTCACTGTCCAGAGAACTCTGCAAGTTGCTGTCTCCAGGAGTGTGGTACTGACTGATGAGCTTGGGATTCTAGTCTTGGCTATTCCATCTGGGCGAGTCATCTCCCTGATTTGGGTCTCAGTTTCCTGATTGGCAAAAGAGAAATATCCTAAAGGGACATAAGGCATTGTTGGCAGAGCAGCAAATGGTATAAGCAAGCAAGGAAGAGAGACAGGTGTTGGAAGCTGGGGTTAGAGAAGGTGCTGAGGATAAGTTGACATTTGAGCCGAGGTTTGAGAAATGAGAGATTCTCTGATGAGGGCCCGGAAGAAGAGAAAGGGTGTTCTAGGCAGAGGAGATACCTGAGCAAAGGCTAGCAGGTGGTATGATGGCTAGAAACCCAGCCTAGGGATGAAGTCACAGGCTGCCCAACTTCTTAGTCAGCCTCTTCCTTCTGAGGCCATATGATGATCTGATTAACATCTGACTCCTCCACTAGTCTATGCAGTAGGGACCCCATCTGTCTCTGTTGCTGCTCTTGCCATAGTGGCCCAAACAGTGTATGGTGCATCAAAGGTGCTCATTAAATATCTCTTAAAATGAATGAAAAGCCTCTCCGAATACAGGATGAACTTTGGGGCAAGAACTTATTCCAACAACCCTCCCAAGAAATCTAAAACAGTGGTTTGCAAAGTGTGATCCTGGGTGCCTCTCCTGGGAACTTGTTAGAAATGCAAAATCTCCAGCCTCAAGCTAGGCTTACCCTGTGGGGTCCAGTAATATGTTTTCACAAGCTCTTCAAGTTGATTCTGCTACACATTAAACTTTAAGAACCAAGGCTCTAAAATTATGTCCACAGGTACCCTAAGAGCCCATGAAGATGGAGAAGCTAGAATCATGGCAAAGCTTGGCCCAGGACCCAGGTATGCCTGACCCTTTCTCTTTCCCCAGCCCAATCTAAGGCACAAAGGCGAGCTCTATCATCCTCCCCATCAGGTTTCTGAGACGTGGAAACGCCAAGGGTCTAGAGTCAGGGGGCGGGGCATTCCTCCTGGGAGTAGAAGGTGGGGCCAAGTGTCTGAGCCCCGCCCCACCCCCGTTGCCCCGGGAAACCCCGGGTTGTAACAATAACCCGCTGACGCGCTTCTGGGAGGGATCCTGCCGAGTCCGTGGGCGGGACGGCCCTGCTGAGGACCAATGAAAGCGCTCGGGCCCCGCCCCCGCGCCTCCTCCCCCAGCGCTGATCAGGGGGCGGGGTCGTGCCCGCCGTTCCTCCCCTGCTCTGTAGGCGGCGCTATTGCTTGCAGGGGCTGCGCTGGGGTCGCCGGAGCCGCGCGCCTCGCACCCCCACCCACGGCCAGCGGGCGGGGCACCGGGAAGGCAGAGGATTCCACGGCCAAGAGCGGGCACGCCCCGCCTCCTCCCGCGCCGGGCCCGCCCCGTCCCCGTCCCCCACCCATCCCGAGGTGCAGCCGGCGCTGAGCGCGGCAGGCGCGGGAGCTGGCGTTGGAGCCGGAGCGGCGGCGGCGGCATTCACGGGGCGGCGGCAGCACGGGCTCCGGCACGGGCTCGGGCTCCGGCATGGTGCCATCCGGCCTCGTACCGGGAGAGCGGGGCCCGCGCGCGCGGCCGGCGCCGGGGGAGCGGCGGCAGGGACGGTGGCGGTGGTGGCTGCAGGCGCAGGCAGGCGGCAGGTGCTAGAAGCGGAGCTGGGCGAGGTGTGTGCCCGTTGGGCTCCGGGGCTGCCGCCCCCTCACTGTCCCCATCTTTCCCTCCCTTTGGGCTTTCCAGCGAGTCCAGCCCCCTGTCTCCGCGTCCCGGCCCATGGCTTCCCGCGGTTGAGCCGGCGCCGCCAGGGACCCCTCCCGCGGGCCTCCCCGGGACGTGCAGATCCCGGAGCCGCCCGCCCACCCTCCGCGGAGCCTCCCTCCCCTCCTCGCCCGAGCCGGGCGGGACCATGGCTGCGAAGCTGCGAGCGCATCAGGTGGACGTGGACCCGGACTTCGCGCCGCAGAGCCGGCCGCGCTCGTGTACCTGGCCCCTGCCGCAGCCCGACTTGGCCGGCGATGAGGACGGAGCGCTGGGCTCAGGGGTGGCCGAGGGCGTCGAGGACTGTGGGCCGGAGCGCCGGGCGACGGCCCCGGCGATGGCCCCAGCGCCGCCGTTGGGCGCGGAGGTCGGACCGCTGCGGAAAGCCAAGAGCTCCAGGCGGAACGCGTGGGGCAACCTGTCCTACGCCGACCTCATCACCAAAGCCATCGAGAGCGCCCCGGACAAGCGGCTCACGCTCTCGCAGATCTACGACTGGATGGTCCGTTACGTGCCCTACTTCAAGGATAAAGGCGACAGCAACAGCTCGGCCGGCTGGAAGGTGGGGTCGTCCGGCAGGAGAGGGGGCTGGGCTCGCAGGCTGGGGCTTCCAAGGGTTGCTCCATGCGTCTGGGCTCCAGGCGGCCGGCGGGAGGGAGGCCCCCCGGGCACCCCCAGGGGTCACAGAGTGTGTGCCTAGGGCGTGGGGCCAGCCAGCAGACAGGAGAGGGCGTGCTGGGAGCAGCTTTGTGCATGCTGTGGATGAGGGGTGGGAGGTCTAGTGGGGTGACAAGGGACTGTCACTTTGAAGCACCCCTGAGGGACACCCCATCCGACCCTTGGGGGCATCTCAGAGGAATGCATTCCCAGGCCTTGGACATTGGGGAGCCTCCTCTTACCCCCAAGAGTGTGCTTTGGGTTACTCTCGTTTTATCTTGCCCACTAGGGCACCCTCTTTAAAGCTGGCATAATGACTTTGGCCAGTGGCTTCTTTCCCCCCAAATCTTTCCCACTGCTCTGCCTGGAGCTGGCCCCAGGGCAAGAAGTGCGACCCTGGGTCCACAATTCTTTCTATGGTGTCAGGAGTTCACCCTAGGGCACCAGCTAGTCTAGGGTCAGGTGAATAGTCAAGTGACCTGGGATCTGAATTGTCCATGGGGAAGCTGCTGTCCCTCCCCGCTTTGCCTAGATCAGCATGGTGGGCTGGTGATGACCCCTGCTGGTGTGAGGGCAGGGTATTGAGGTTTGGGGAATCTGTCCCTGCCTACCCCAGGCTGTCTATCTTCTACACCCTGGTTTTTAGAGCCTTGATGCATTTGGGGGTGGCAGGAGGGGCAGGGACACCCCAGGAAAGCCTCAGTGCCAGCCAGTGGAAAGGGGGGAGCCATCTTGGGAGGGAACAGGGGCTTGACTGGATTGTGGCCTCCAGACCCTTTTCTGGCCATCTTTCTGGGGAGTAGAAATAGTTGATGCCTTTGGAGGAGAGGACGTTGAGGGTGGAGGGCTGTGCCTAGGGCCTGTGAGCTGTCAGGCTCCCTTTCAGAGAGGGAGCCTCTGCCGGGGAGGCATACCTAAATGGAAGGAGGGGGCTGTGCTTGTTGGTGGCTGCAGACAGGGTCAGAGGAGGAGATGTGCCAGGGTCAGTGGAGAAGAGGAGATTTGTTGGCATGGACAGCTCTAGATGCTCAGTGGTTGCATTTTAGGGGTCATGGGTACTCTGACCTGGGAGCCCATGACTCTCAGGCCACTGTGGGGTGGGTGCAAAGGCTAGAGGAGCAGACATAAGTCTTCTTCCCCAGCCTTTCCAGTCTCTTTGGGCTCAACTCCCTCTGGGACACTTACTCCTCTCAAGTGAGTCCTGCCCTTGGGCTTTGCTCCCCCCTCCCTTCCTGCTCCCCCCATGTACTGTCCCAGCTTTCTCTTCTCCCTGTAGATATATTTCCTGTCCCGAAAGGCATGGAGTTCCAATGCCTCTTACTGGAAGCCTTCCCTAACCCTTTTTAGCTAGCTTAGGACTCCCTCTTCTCTGGCCCTCTCCCTGACTGTCATAGGTCTTAGTCTTTTGTGTCCTGTCTCATTTCCCTTCCCCATCCCTGCCTTTGGGAGACAGTGGCAGCGTTGGAGCAATCTCTGTGCCCATAGTGCCCAGCATGGAGCATGGCACCAAGGAGCAACCAGTGCATGTCTGCTGAAAGAGCAAAGAAATGGGTGGATGGTGCAGAAGATGCTGAGGCCAGGGAGAGTGCCATGGGCTAGAACACCAGAAGGGCTTCCTGCAGGATGTGGAACTCTTTCTGAGCTTGATGGATTATGGATGTTGGGGGAAGATGGCAAGAGGGGACATGAGGCTGGAAGCTGGGAGAGAACTGCAGTTCATTGAGGGTCTCAGGGCCAAGCCCTGCGCTAGGCACCTTCAGGCATCTGTGCCAGGTGTCTCCTTGAATGCTCTCAGCCATCCCTAAGGTGGGTTTTACTGTCACCATTTACAGAGCTAGGCACTGAGGCGCAAAGTGGAGGAGTGAACTGTCCAAGGTCACACAGTTAGTAGAGGGAAAGCTGGACTCTAATCTAGGTGTCTCTCCCTCCAAGACACCACAGAGCCTCTGAAATAGTGTTCTGCTGGCACTGGGTATGGGATAGAGATACTGATGGCTTTTAAACAGGGGCAGGTCTAAATCCTAGAATGTGATTGGGAATGTGCTTTGAAATAATTTAGTCCCACGAGTTCATTTCTCAGACTGAGACTGAGGCTCAGGAAGAGGATGGGACTCTTCTCAGGCCATCAGTAAGCAGCAGGCCCTGGAAGATGGCCCAGGTCTCCCGCTTGCCCATTGGATGTGATTTCCACTGCACCAAGCTGTTGGGGACACAGTGATTCTCCCTGCTCCTGGGCTCAGGAAGGAAGGAGCTCTGGAAGTCTCATCCTGGGCTGGGGCATTAGAGAGGGAGCCTTAGGCCTGGGCTCCTGACTTAGACCCTGGCAGAGACCATCCAGGCACCAGAGGCGGGCTGTTCAGAGGGGCCTCTGGCCTTTCTCATCTCATCCCTTGGTGGCTGTCCTTCTACCCTCCATTCCCATTGAGCTCCACTGGGAGCCTCCTTCCCCCTCTCATTCCTGCCCTCCCACTGCCTGTTGCCCCATTCCCAGTCAGTACCTTCAGGGGCCTGCTGTGGAGGGGCCATCCCCAACTCTCAGCCAACCTCTAGTTAGCAGGGGTTGTTGGTATACCTCAGGAGCCAGGGCCCTGGCTAGGGCCATTGTTCTTGCCTCCTTCCCCTCCCCCACATAAATGTTGCACTTGGACCCCTGGGGTGTACTAAATCCTGTGTTAGATGGAGTAGGGGACCAAAGGGGAAGGCATTGGACCTGCCTTCAGTTGGAATCAGGGCTCTGCCAGTTCCTAACCAGGCCCTGTGTGTTATAGGCAGAAAGGGTGAGGGGTGGGGGTAGGGGTGTGGGGAAGGCAGGTTAGATCCCCTGGGGAGCTGGGCATTCTCTCACAGAGAAGGTGACACTTGATCTGGGCTACCTTCATTGGGGTGTAGAATTTGGGAGAGGCTTCCAGGGGACATTGACTGCATACGCAAAGGTAGAATTGGACATGTCGGGTCTAGAAGATGGTTGGGTGTGCCAGGTCAGAGCTCAGGGCTTCCAGGGATCACAGGGAAGTGGCATGGGAAAGGCAGAGTGGGACAGATTGGAAAAGGCTGATGTGCTTAGCCTTTGCCCGGTGGTCCCACCTGTGATGAAGGGAGGTAGTCCAGCAAATTGGAGGAGGCAAGATCAGCAGCAGGTGCAGGACACCTACCAGGCTGAAGCCTGAAGGAATTGCTGGGCTTGGTGCTGGGAACTCCACCAAAGAGGCTGGTATTGCTCCTCTGAGGGTGGAGTGTCTCCAGGCCTGGGATGAGGGCTTGGACAGGAGATCCCCCTCTCTCTGAAGTGTCAGAAGTTTGGATATATGACATGCAGGTAGAGCCTCCAACTTCCTCTCAGATGCTCCCGCCCCACTTTCTCTAGTGATGGACTCCAAGAAGCCTTCCAGGCTGCTCTAGGTGCTGGCGCTCCTTCCACTTAGCACCCCTGGAGTTGTTCTGCCTGCTTCTCTGTTTCCTGGCTGCCAGCTCCCCTGGGAGCTCCTACGCCAGGCCTGGGTTCCTCCCATTGCTGTCCCCCAGGCTTGATGGGGGAGGTGCACAGTGGATGGGGACTTCCCTTCTCCGTCAGGGCCTGGAGCAGCCTGGCTGTTGAGGGGTGCTATCAGGAGGAGTGATGCTACCCCCATCTGGCCCAGGCTGGCCAGTAGGTCCTAGGTGAGGTGGGGGCTAGAAAGAGGGACTGATCTGAGTGGCCAGGAAGAAGGTCCTGCTACAGCTGTGCTGAGTATTGGTTGTGAGTGCAGGAGGCGCCCCCTTCTTTCCTCCTTCAAGCCTGCTCCAGCAGGGCTCCCTCCTCCTTTGTCCTTCCGGGATCCCCAGCCCTAAGGGCTGGTGGGGGTGTGGGAGGAGGCTCTGTGAGCTCGGGTTGGGGGTGTCCTCAACACCCCCCTTCCCGCACTGCACGAGCAGGGGGGTGCTGGCAGCTGCCCGCCTCCTGGGCACGAGCCCGTGCCAGCCGCTCCTGGCACAGTTGCTGGCACGCCCGGCAGACTCCCACGGCCACCTGCTCACACCCACCCACGAGCGCTGGCGCTGCGGGCCCTTCCGGCTTCCCAGGCCTCCCGGCGCCCCTCCCCCGCACTCTGGAGCCCCCACCCCAGTCCTCTGCTCCCTGCCGGCCCCCTCGCTCTTGCCCGCCCACAGCCCACGACTCTGGCCCCCTCCCCCCTGCAACTTGGGGAGCTCGGGAGGCCCCTGGGGTAGCCGTCTCAGCCGTGGGTTGGGGAGGGTTGGGGAGGTTGGGACCGGGAAGCAGACAGACAGACCGACAGACAGGGTGAGGGCCCCCGCCTGCCACCTGGCGCCGCTCCAGCGGGACGATGGCGGGCAGCGCCGTGCCAGGCGGTAATTGCAGACAGACTAATTTAAAGAGATGAGACGGTTATTTTTAACTCGTGTTAAGGTAATGAACGGCGCAGGGGGTTTGCGGGTTCGAAAGTTCAGCGCCCCCCAGCCCCCACTTTCTGCAGTTTGAGGCCCCCCCCCCCATACCCTCAAGATTTCAGCTTCAGGACTGACTAGAGTGGGGTCTCTGCCAGAGAGGGAGGAGGAAGGCTGAAACGGCCAGAAAAGAGACACCCACAAGCTAAGCGTGCATCCCATCAAATCCTGGTCACCATTCTTCCAGGCTGGTATTAGGATCCCTGTTTCCCATATGGAGAAGTGACTTGCCCTGGAGTCACATTTCTAGGAACTGGCAGGCCTGGGACTTGAACCCCCTTGTGACCCTAAAACTCAAGCTGTTCCTAGCCATTGGGGCTGGAAGGAATGGCTTGTGTTTAGATGTTTAAAGAGCACAATCTTGTTCCTGGCAGGCCACCTTCTCCTGTCTTTGAGCGGCGGTTTGATATGCAGTCTTTGGGGCTGTGGAAGCCCCTCTATCTGTGCCTTGTGAGGAGTGAGGGGTGGCTGTGGACTGTGTGTTTGGATGCGAGCCTCTGGGATATGGGTGCAGCAGCTATAACAGGGGGAGACCCTCCTCACTTCACTGTCTCTTTACCTAGTGGCCCACTCACCAGTACCACCACCCTATTGTAGCCTATGGGGGTGGGTACCTGGGAAACAGGTACACATTGGTGTTCAGCCCTTCCACATCCAAATTAGACTTCAGGTCTCTAGGGGAAGGGGGCAGTCACAGCGCCCAGCACTGCCTTCCTTGCCTCCTTCCCCAGCTCAATCCCTTCTCACATACTTCCAGTGACTGAGAGCTCATGACCTCTGGACTGCCACTCTATTGCTAGCTGGGTTTTGAGGTTAGGACTTCCTTCTTTCTGCTGTGGCCCATCTCCCTGGAACATCACTCTGGGTGTTCTAGTTTATTCCTTTGGGGTCAGTTGGAATTGTGGAATTGGAAGTGGGTGAGGGGCGGACAGAGCACCTGTGAGTGAGCCTGACCCAACATGTATGAGCTGGAGCAAAGCTCTCTCCCATTCTGGTCCTCAGTATTCTCATCAGTGTCCAAAGGGCCTTAACTTGGTCTCTGGTCCTTTCAGGGCTGCGGCTGACAAACCATCTGGTTCTAAGAGCCATGTGGGGTTAGTTGGGACAGAGAGCACAAAGTACTGATAAGACTTCTCAGGGCGGAAGCATGTGAGTATAGGTGCAGATGGACTCGAACTTGGGACTTCTGTTTGGAGCTGCCTACCCTGCCCTGGCAGTACCCAGGTGGCAAACATACTCTGGGCACGATGAAGGGAGTACTCATGGCAGCCCCAGCCGGTCCCCAGAGCAGGCAGATGGGGGATACAGGATGCTGAGTGGGCATTAGCTGAGGCTCTGGGGCCTGGATAGGGTGCTCAGGGGGACAGCTGGATCTGGAGCACCCCCATCCTCCTGGCACCCTGGTTACCATGGAAATCAACTTCTGTTTGGGAGGGTTTGGCTGTTTGCTGCCTCTCCCCACCCCCCAACCCATATGTGGAAGTGGGAGGGGGGCCAGGTGGCATGTGGGGGAGGGGCCTCCCACATCCTTCCCCCAGGGCCTCCCTCTTTGCAGAGAAACCTTTCTGGTCTCTAAGGGGGATGCCTCTTGTGGGAAGGGGAACAAGAATTAAGAGAATTAATGCCTGGGTGCTAGGCAGCCAGTTGGGCACTTCGCATAAATTTTCTCATTTCATCTTTCCTGGGTCCTGCCAGGTACATGTTTATAGCCCCATTTTGCAGTTGAAGAAATGGAGGCCCAGAAAGATGAAGTTACTTGGCCAAGGCAGGATAGCTGGGACGAGGCTGAGCCTGGATTTAGATGCAGACCTATTTCTACCATGTTCCACCATCTTCCAGGGCAGTTGCAGTCAGCCCCACACACCAGTCAGTCCTCCTGCCCCAAGAATCACTCATGCTCCAGAACCCTTTGGGACTTCTCAGTTCCCAGACCCACACTGCTCTGTTTTGACCCCTGGGCCCCCTGCTGGCCTTGTCCATGCCCTGCCCTCTCTCTCTCTTTCCCTGCTGCCTCTGATCTCAGGCTGCCTTCTCACTGCCACCTTTACAATTGACACTGGAGTTCTCAACCCACACCCACTGCCATTGTTGCATACTCACCAAGGAAGCTATTGACTCTCATGAACCTGATCCCTTGGGACACCCCTCAGAAACTAGGCGGGGTGCTTGAACAAAGACTTACTTCCCAGGTGATTCTGAACCCACGGCATCTGCCTGAGAATTTCTGCCTTAAATCCTTAGTTGCTGGCAAATCTGGCTGATGATCGGAGCCACCAAGAAGCTTTTAGTGAATATAGGTATCGAGTCCCCATCTTAGACCCTCTATATCAAACTCTCATCTATATTTTAACAGGTTTGTTTGGTAATGGGGTCAGATTCTGAACCAATGCCTACATAGTAACTTCTTGGGCTTCTGCTTGCCCCTCAGTTCTGCTCCCGGTGTGGACCAGCTTCTTCTCCAAGCAGGCTGCCTGGATTGAGCCCACTCCTCACTCAATTTTTGAGTCCTCCAGAGAATTGAACCCCTTGCAGTCAGCTCCAAGAAACTAACCCCCACCCATCCCCCACATATTCGCCCATCCTTCCTTGATATCTTAGGAATCACGCTGTATAGAATATGGAAGGAGAGAATGGGCTGATGTGCTCAGCCACTGAGAGCTTTTGGCTGCAGGATGGAGGGGAAATGTCAGTGTAAATACTCAGAATGGTGAGGAACCTGAAGTTGCAGCCCCTGCTCTCTGATAGCTCCCCATATGGTGGAGGAGACAAGAGCATGTGTATAGCACAATGCTGTTCCTATAGGATCCAATCCTGGGGCCTTAGCATGACACTCAAGGCCTTGGCCACCTGGCCCCAGTCTACTACTCCAGCCACATCACTCAGCACTCCAGTCTTCTGTCCCTCGCTTTAATCGCACCGAACCATTCCAGCTCAGGATTCACCCCTCATATGCCTTTCATGTAATTCTCACAGCAACCTCATGAAGCTGGTGCCATTACTGTCCCTATTTTGCAGATGAGAAAACTAAGGCTAAGAGAAATAAAATGGCTTTCACAATATCCTACTGTCAATGACAGAAATGAAACTCCCCAGGGCTAATTCTTCCCTAGCCCAGTGCTCTGGCCAGGCCATTCCAAGCTGACCGTGCTCCCCTTATCCCCACTCCTATCATTGTCTCTTCTCCCCTTGCAGTTTGGCCCTGAGGCTTCTAGCCTGGTGGATGGCTCTGGGGTCCCTAGTTTTCTCAGACAGCGAGCTCCCTGACAAGCCTGGTGTTGTCCTCTACCCCATGATGTCTACCTCCTCCATCTGTAGGCCCTAAGGCTGATAACAGCTTCCTCCATTCACTTTAATTTGGGTCCACTGTGCAGTGCTGCTCAGAGGAACTGTTCGACTGTCTGACCTTGAGGTACCCTCAGGTCAAGCTGGGGAGAGAAGATTAGGACTCCTGATTTCAATTCAGGGTAAAGACTGCTCAGGGTTGTGATGGAAGGCCAGATAATGAGCTATGGATATTTGGACATTGGGTAGAAAAAAAAAAACAGATAAAGGAGGTCAAACCCTCAGCATTCTTTAGGAGTCCCACAGGGTCTGGTGGGGTTGGCCAGAGCCCACTAGAACTGGAGCTTCCAAGGCCGGAGAAGCAAGCAGTAGCCTCAGGTGTTGAATGCCAAGCTGAGGAGCTGGCATTCCAAGCTGTAGAGAATGGGGTATGACCCAGGCAGAAAGATCACTTGAGGGTAGTGTAGAGGATGGAGTGGGAGGACTGGCTCAGGTGCCCAGTGTGGGCCTGGTACTGGGGTCCAGGAGAGAATTGAGCCTGTGAGAGAGTAGAGGCCTGCAGAGTCCAAGGTGCCAGGGCTGAGGGATCATGTAGCACCCTTCGGTGCCTTGAGGATCTTGGAGGTGAGAGAGGGGTATGGTTAGGAGTCTTGGAGGCAAGCAGGGAGGAGCTGATCCTAGCTCTGCCACTCACCTGCTGTGTGGACTTGGGCAACTGAGCCTCAGTTTCCTCCTCTACAAAACAATAATAACAGAGCTTATGCCCAAGCTTTGTTGTGAGAATTATAGGAGAGATACATGTACAGTGCCCAAGAAATCTTAGCAAATATCACTAGTGTTATTCATTGCTCTGAAAAGGGAAAGGAACTACCTCCCTGTTACTGTGTAGAGTGGGAGTCCCTGGGCCTTATCTCTGAGAGACACTGGTGTGTGTGAAGGGGTTAGGGAGGAGGAGGGGTCCTTCCTCAAATGCCTGAAGTATCAGATATTCAAGATGTCTGAGCTCTGTCCTGTCCTTAGGTTGACCCACTGCTTTCTAGCCCACAGAGCCTCTCCCATGGCCTTGGGAGGCAAGCAGGCAGGGTTTAGGCTCTGTATTTTTACAGATGAAGGCAATGATTTGCTCAAGGTCACCCTTGAACCCAGGGCTGGCTGCCCTTGGATACCAGCTCCTCTTTGCCCACTGGGAGGCTGTGTGACCTTGGGCATGGCCCTTCCTTCTCTGGCTTTGAGTCCTATCTAGAAATCCTGATTCCCCTCCCCCGATACTCTGGGAAGCTGTGATGCCTTCTCCACCCCTTCTCTCCCCTCCCCCTGTCCTCAGCTGGCCTTGCCTCCTCTGTAACCTGAGCTGGGGCTGTGGGGGAAGGGGCTTACCCTCTGCCAGAGGCACCTGCCAGCTGAGCAGATGTGAGGGGATGGAGGCCCCTCCCCAGGAGATGGCAGGCTCTTAGCCCAGCAAGTCTGGAGCAGGCAGTACTCAGCACACCCAGCCCTGCCCTCTGGCCTCTGCACCCAGGGCTTACCTTGAGCACTTGTTCATTTTTCAGCAGACATTCATGCTCCACCATGTCCTATAAGGACCTCTCAGCATCCAGAAGACAGATGGCAGATGAAGGCTGGTGCCCTATCTGGGTGGGCTGCCCTGGGCTCCTGGAGCCCCTTGGCATGGGCGCAGAGGGCCAAGGGCAGCCCCTGGGGGAGAGGCCAGTATCTGTGAGGGTGGCCATACCCCTGAGAGAGCAGATGGTTCTTTTGGCACCATGCCCACTCTTCTTCTTTTCCCCCCAGGAGCAAGCCTGCAGGGCTGGGGCACAGCTGCCAGGCCCTCCCAAGAGCCTGGCCCAGGGCAGGGCTGGGTGAGGTCACCGCAGCTGCTCCCAGGGCCTGAGCAGGGGTGTGGGGAGGCTCTGGTGCAGAGAGAGGGAGGGGGCTCAGACTGAGGAGAGACGCAGAAGCCCTGAGTGGCTTTGCACTTAGGGATCCCCTTTAATCCTGGATGAGGGAGGAAAGTCTGTGGAAGAGTTGCTGAGCCAGTGCGGACAGCACCCTCACTCGGCCCCTACCTCAGGCCCATTCTGGAGCTTCTGCCTGGCCCAGGCTCTTCCCTAGAGGCATTTCAGGGAGGCGTGAATTCTGCACTATCACTTAACACCCTGTGACCTCTGGCAAGCCAGTTTGTCTCTTGGAGCCTCAGTTTCTCATCTGTAAAATTGGCACAATAAACCCACTCAGAGGGTTGTCGCAAAGACTCAGTAAGATTTAATTGTTGAGTGCCAGCACAGTCCATGGCGTGGTGAATGTTAAGTAAGTGGTCATTTCTTTCTTTCCTCACTTTGTGAATCCTTCCTAGGACCAGGAAGTGCTGAGGAAGAATAAGGAGGTGGCAGAGGCAGCAGGAACAGGAGGGAAACCAGGAGGGAGGAGAAGCCTGGAGGTCTGGCCGGGGATTTTGTTGAAAGAAACTGTACAGAATGGTCAGGCCTGAGTGGTTCATGGCCGCTGAGGGCTCCATCCTGTGTGTGACCTACTGTGAGCCAGGGACTGTCCACAAAGTTCAACTGGGGAGGCAGGCCCATACACAGTTATACTCTGGTTTGCAGTTAGATTTCTGCAGTAGCACTGAGGTGGGAACAGAAGGGACCAGGGAGAAGCCACTGAGCTAGCCCTGATGGAGCAGCAAGAACTAGTTGAGCTGAGAGAGAAGGAAGGGCAAAGGGAACAGAACATGCAAAGGCATGGAGATATGAAACATCCAGAGTGGCTGAAGCCCCACATGGGTTTACGGGAATGCAAGTGATGAGCCCGGAGAGCAGCGGAGGGCTCTTAAGTAGCAGTCCAGAGTCGGACTCAAGTCCTTGGGTGATGAGAAGTCATGTGGGAGTAAGTTTGGATTTCTGCTGCTGGTTTGTTTGCCACCCAGGCTAGGTATGTGGGCACTACTGTCTCTGGGGAAGTGGGGGGGGGGGGATATTAGAACCTATCCCTTGACTTCATGCTATGCTTTGGACATTGAGGCCCTCCTGGCCCCTGCTGCCTTCTTCTGTTCCACTGCTCACCCCAAGCTCACTCACCTGTTGACACCTGTGGCCCTGATGCCCCCACCTGCCCTCCTACCCCTCCTCTACTACAAACCCTAGTACCAAGGATTTGCACATGGCCTCAGGCCTCTCTGGTCATCCAGGTCACCTCTTCTGCCAGGAAGCCTGCTTGGACTGGGCACACCAGGTTCACCCAGGTAGCACTGCAAGTAACCCCTAGAGTCGGTGGCTCTGTGTAAGACAGATGTGTGTTCTGGGGCCAGACTGGGGCCAGTGAGGTGAGGGGTAAGAGGTGAGACAGGGGCTCTGAGATTGGGAGGGGATGAGATTCTTGACATGTGGAATCTCATCCAGGTCCCAGCTCTCCCCCATGGATGTCGGGATTGTTACCTTCCTTTCAGGGGAGGCTTAAGGTCACTTGGATGAAGTTTGGATTTAAACCTTGCCCTTGCCCTTCCTTCATGCAGGAAGGGAGAGAAGGAAGGAGGGAGAGAGGAAATGGGAGTCATGGAGGGGATCAGAGCACTCACTCAGCCCCACAGATGGTCTCTGCTCAGGAAGGCACTGAGGAAGGAGCTGGACAATCATCCCTATCAGGTAGATAGGCTTAGTTTCCTGAGGGAGGGGCTGGGGTGAACCTCTGATAGTGATGGAACCTGGGGAGGCATCTGTGTCTGGTGTTTGGCTTAGATGTATGGACATAAGACCTGGGACTGAACTGGGAGGGTCCTAGAATTTCCCAGGTGCCAGGGAAGCCAGGAGGTAGCACAGGGTTTATAGTGGGTAAGCATACAAGCCTTGGATCTTCTGTCTCTGATAAAAGCCAAGACACCTGGGTTTGAACCAAGGCAGGGATGTAGGCAGCAGGGCAGTGTCCCCTACCACATTGGGGGTATATGGGTGGGAAGAGCCCTGGTTTTGGAATCTTAACAGCCCTGAAACCCAGACCTGGCTCCATCACTTCCCAGCTTCATGGCCCACCTGAGCCTCAGTTTCCCCCATCTGTAAAATAGTTCCTCTTTCCAGCTAATCCGGATTAAAAGAAGAAATGTATGTAAAGAACCTAGCATGGGTCTGGCATGGGGTAGGTGCTGCCCTTCTCCAGCCTCGGTATTTGAAGCACGTGCCAGTGGTGTGCTAGAGCCAGTTTGCACTGCCTCATGGGAGCCAATCGTGCACACTTCTTTCTGATTCTGCACTCAGTGATCACGTCATGCTGGCAGCTTAAAATTGGCTACGATGGGAATATCCATGCCACAGAAATCAGTAACAGTTACAAATCAAATCAGATGGGATCTTTTCCCTCCTGGAGAGCTGGAGGAAATCCATGCTGTGGGCTCTCTTTAGCCCTAAGAGGGATCAAAACAGGAGGTGGGGCAATGGTGGCGTGCTGGCTGAGCCAAGCAACCTAGAACTCAAAGTCTTTGGGCCCTTTTGGGGCTTGGAAGATTGCACATAGTCAGAGTGCGAGGCAGCCCTCTGTAGACAGGGAACAGGAAATGGTGGGACCCTTCTTCTTTCCCCCTCCTCCTTCCCGCTTTCTTTCTCTAGAGATCTGGCAGGCTCTGGCTGAAGAGGTAAGATTGGATGAGGTTGAGCTATCAGAGAATGAAGCTGTGCTGGAAGGAGAAATGAGGTTGTACTGGAAGATAAACGAGGTTGTACTGTCGGGGAATGAGGTGGTACTTGGAGGCAAGGTGAGGCTGCATTATTAGATAAATGAGGTTGTACTGTCAGGGGATGAAGTGTACTTGTAGGAGAGATGACGTCCTGCTGGATCAGCCGGGTCGCACTGTTAGAGAACACAGCCACACCACAGGAGGAAGGAGAGCCTCCGACTTGGAGGATAAATGAGGGTGTCCTGCTGGATAAATGAGGGGGCCCGTCAGGTGAATGGAGAGCTGTTAGCAAATGAGGTTGTACTTGCTGGATAAATGAGACTGGTGTGCTGGATAAATGGGGTTGTGTTGTCAGATGAATGCATTACTGCTCGTGGGCGAAGGGTGTCCTGGGAATAGATGAGGGTGTCCTGCTGGATAGATGAGCTGCCACCACCAAATGGATCAGACCCTGTCCATGAGGGAGGCACCGTCAGCAAGGACGAGGTTATTCTATTCCCACCGGGGCTCCTGTGTCCTCCTGGCTGTGAGGGACCTGTCATCTGCAGCGCAAGCTCTTGGGTTACCCAAGTTCCTGGTTTGGGGGGGAGGTGAGCTGGGTAGAAGGCTACACTTTCACCCCAGTGTGAACTTTTTTACCCCCTGCAGAAACCTTTACTCCCTTTCTCTCATCTTTCCTGTGGGGTCATACTCTTCCTTATTCTTTTCACCCTTGACTCTCATACTCCCTCACCCAAAGCGCCTTCTCAGCCCATTTGAGAAGCCCTTATCATGTGCTGGAAGCTACTCCGTCTAGTCTCTGACAGATATCTCTTCTCCTTCAACACATACAGTATTGCCTCTCCTTTTCTCTCTCTCTCTCTCTCTCTCCCCCCTCCCCCTCACACCCTCTCTCTCTCCCCCCTCCTCAATCTCTCTCTCACACACATACATTCTTTCAACAGCACATGGGGTACTGTAAAAATGGACAAAAATCCCTCATGAAACTTACATTCTAAGGGAAACCAGATAATAAACACAGAATATAAATTATATGTACCACATATAAAAACATACATAAATACATAAATTTAGAACATGATAATAGCTTTAGAAAATTTTAGAGTAGGATAAGGGGGCCAAGAAATGGCAGGGAAGAATAGCAATTGTTAAGAGCGGTCTGAATGGGCCTCGTTGTGACAGGTCACATACAAATGAAGACTTGGAGGTGAGGGATTCCTTTGGGTATCTGGGCGAACAGTGTTCCTCTGAGACAGAGGCCCCAAGGTGGGACTGTGCCTGGTTCAAGGAACAGGAGGGCAGGACAGCATAAGGGGAGGAACCTGAAAGGTCACAGAGGGCTCCTGGGCTATGGCCAGGCCCCTGTTCTTTACTCTAAGTGAGATGGGGTGCATCAGAGGGTCTGAGAATCACTGAAAGGATCACTCTGGCTGCTGTGTGGTGGAGGGCTGTAGGGAAATGAGGGTGAAAGCAGGTGGCAGTTTGAGGAAACTGAGTTTCAAAGCTCCTTGCTCCTGGGCTGCATTGTTTGTGGGTGTTGGAGCCAAAACTGGAGTACGGACCAATTCCAGAGCCCACGCACTTTGCCCTGTGCCAGCCTTCTCTCTCTGGCATGTGAGGCCCCTGGAGGCTGGCCTCCCTGGCCCAGGTTCTGAGAGAGAGTGGGATGGGCATGGGATAGCCACTGTCCCTTCCTTCTGACCCCTGATCTCCTTGAGGTTCCCAATCGGGTCCTATCACCCCTGGGAACCTGCTTCAAGTCTGTATGGAAGTGTGGGAGGTATGAGGCCCCAGAAGCTGGCCCAGCTCTGGGCACCAGGGGAACCTGGGCATGCCAGGGCGTGACTGTGGTGGCAGGTTGCTAGGTGACTCCAAGAGGGAGCCCTGGTTACTGCTGCCTGGCAGAGGCGTCTCCCTCCTCTGCCTCCCTCACCTCCTCCGTGGCCTCTACCCTCCCAGAAGGCCTTTTGGGCGAGATGTGATCGGTGCTTGCCACTAGATCTTGGCCCAAAGCTCTGACTGGTACCAGGTGGCTGGGCCCTGAGGAGCCAGACTGGGCTACAGGGCCTGGGCTTCCCTCATGGGGCACAGCCCTGGTGCACACATGGTACAGAGCCCGGCTCAGCATTCACAGGCCAGGGTTCTCGTCCAGCTCTGGCCACCTTTCCGGGTGACCCTCGGCAAGGCATGGCACCCCTCTAGGCCTCAACTGCTCCCTCCATCTGTCTTGTAGAATTTCTCCTAAAGGGAGAATGCAAGGGAGGGTGCTGAGCAGGCAGGGTTCCAGGCACCCCTGCCCCCACCCCTGATGGCTTGAGTGTGTAACCCTCAAGTTTTGCATTAGATTCTACTTATAAAAAGTTCCTCAATTTTTAAAAGAAGTTTCAAAACCTCTGGACTGGATGATTCCAAGAACTTTCACTGTCAAACCAAAAAGGTCCTCAGAGTACAACTGGCCCGTCTCCTCGGTTTACAGGTGGAGAAACTCAGACTTGGAGAGAAGGAGGGACTTGCCACATGTCAGGCTCGGTGGAGTGAGAAGAGCACCAAGCCGGGGGTCAGGAGGCTTGGGTTTGAATCCTGGCTGTGCCACCAGGTCCTGGGCAACTATGGGCAAATCCTTTCTTCTCTCTGGGTCCAATCAGCCATGGTTTCAGGATGGGGTCCAGGCTCCCAGGGGTACCCGGCTGGGCAAGAAACAGAGGGGAATGGATACAAACCTTCATAGGCCCGGAGCATGTGTTCTTGGTGGTAATCTAAAACATTTTATTTATATTCAGAAAATTTGGATGTATTATGAAGTACAATGCAAAATTCCCTTGAATTCTAAAAAGGAAGCATAAAACTTCTAAGGAATTTTGACCTTTTTATATGCCCCCAGTCTTCCCATGCTGCCAGCTTCTAGGGATGGTTTACGTGGAAAGTTTAAGAAGCACTGGAGTATCGGCTTCCTAAGATGCTTTGGAAATTCTCTTAACTCATTTCTCTTTCCCATAGTGAAATGCATGCAGTGTCTTTTAGACTCAGAGTGACTTTAACCTGAAATCAATACCTGGCTCCGCCACTTAAACTGTGTGACTGTGGCAACTTTCTTAACCTCTCTGAGCCTTGTTCTCCTCATTTGAGATAGAGATCACGATCCCTGACTTGTATGGAGTTTGATAGTTTGATAGAATGATTACATGAGATATAATACTTATAATGCCCAGGGCTGAACAGGCAGGTACAGCTAGAACTTGGTGATGTCCTTCTCCCCCCACTCCACCCCCTAGCACTCAGAACCAGGTTTGTACACAGTGACATTGATAAAGAGGTATTGCCTGACTGACCTCCAGCTGAAGAAGCTGGGAGGTGGATCCTCTGGTAAGCCAGATAGTCCCTATGGGAGGAGAACTGAGGCCTCTGAGGCCCCTGAACACAGGTGTGGGGGAGGGACTGGGGAGCCAGGTGCAGGGGCGGGAGCAGGAAAGGGGGTATCTACTTGAGGGAGCACAACTCCCTGGGGGTCCAGCTCCCCTCCTCTCAGGGCCCAGGAGAAGCCAGGCAGGGCAATGCTGGGAGGGGCCTTGGAGCCCCAGCTGTCACCTCCCAAGACCAGAAAGTGCCAGAGATTGGGCACCTGGGGCAGTGAGGAGTCGGTACCCTGGGCAGCAGTAAGGACCCTACTTTCTGGAGACTGGTGGGAAGGAGGCAGAAGGGAGATCCCTCACGGATTGCTGGTTACTGGGCTGGGTGTATGAAGAGTTAAGAGCAGGTCCATGAGCTGGGCAGGTCTGCGGTGGTACCTGGACTGGCACTGCTTGTGGGACTGTGGGCAAGTTACATCATGCTTCTGGGCTTCCATTCCCTGGTAAATGAGATGGGGTAATGCCGGCTTTCCAGAGTTGTTGGTGCCCAGCACAGTTGTACTCAGCATGATATGAAGAAGGCAGAGACAGAGCAGGTCTATCAGATGATCTAAGAGGTGAGGTCTTCTGGACAGAGTGAGGGATTTAACCGCTGTTTATGAGCTCCTGGTGTGTTCACCAAACACCTACACACGTTAGCTCAGGTAATGAGTTAACGGCTTTCTGAGGTGGTTACTGAATGTCACCCATTTTTTCAGAGTAGCTCACTGAGGCACTGAGGCTCACAGAGATTGAGTCAACAGCCTATGGTCAAATAGCTAGGTGGCTGAAAAGAGCTAGGCATCCTGCCCAGCCATTCTGATAACTAAGTCCATGCTGTTTTCCACAGCTGTGCCTGAGCCAGAGATCAAGGCCACCAGGTGGGAGGCCTTAGAGGTGGGGTGTGGCAGGCCCAATAGTTTCCTGTGAGGTCCGTGGAGCTATGGCTTCCCCTGTCTTTCTCTGTCCCCGGGACGCCTGGCAAAAGCAGGCAGTGCTATGGGAGACACAAAAGATTGGCACAAAAGACATTTAGAAGAGGATATGTATAGGGGTGACAAAAGTGAAGCCCAGAGAAATATCCGGGACGGCAGAAAGTGTTGTGTATCCTTGGGCAAGCCACTTCCTCCTTGAGCCTTGGTCTTACTTGTAAATGGGCATTATGCCACTTGCTTTGTGGGGATTTGTGAAGATTCCACTAAGAAGGGGCATTTAGGGATGAGGTACTCTGTTTCAGATTCGTCGGGGGTTGGAGGGGTGGGCTGCAACCCAAAGGGCAGGTCAGAGAGCTGGGCAGCACTGAACAGAGGTGGGGTTGGAGGTCTCCATGGCCCATGGATATGCTTTGAGGAACTTGCTGCAATCCAAGGCCTCTGTGGAGTTCACAGAAGCTCAGAGGAGTTCTGGGGAGATCTCTGAAAAGTCTCTGGCCTTTGCTGACCTTGGGGACACCCAGCCTATTCTGTTTTCCCTGGCCAGGCCCTCCCAGCAAAGGGTTAACAGTCTTCTCTACCTGCAGTTGCATTTTAAAGACATGAAATTAAAGCAGGTAATTTATTCTCCCCACACACGAAAGAGCAATTAGTTCTAAACAGGGCTTAATCAGTCACCGCGAGATTGATTTCTGGAGCCCTGGGTTTTCGGGCTCCTGGCGCCATGCCAGGCTGGGGAGGGAGGGGGGTGGACAAATGAGCCGCTGAGCCATGAGCCCTTACATAATCTGCTGGGGGGCCCCTTGCAGCCTGGCTAGTCTGGCGGGGCTTGGCTGAGTCCGGGGAGGGAGTCCTGCTCCCCTGTTGCAGGACCCTTCAGAGTAGCCCTCAGGGTTGGGCTTTGCCTCCAGGGAGAGGCTAGGCCCAAAGTTCCAGCCCTGCTCTCTGGGCAGTGCGTGTGGGGGCGGGGGAAGGGGAAGGGTGTGAGGTTCTGGGGTCTTGGAGGGATGATCTGAGTTTGTCCGACCTGGTACTTAACACCTGCTCCCCTCACCCATTCATTCTTTCCTCTTCCCTATTTCCCCCTTTTCTCCCTTCTGGCTCTTCATTCTTTTCTCTATTTTCTCCCCTCCTGTTTCTGTCATTTTCCCATCTTTCCCCATGGCCTTCTCACTTCCCACTCCCCCACCCATGTCCTTGTCTCTGGCCACAGAACTCCATCCGGCACAACCTGTCGCTGCACACCCGTTTCATCCGCGTGCAGAACGAGGGCACAGGCAAGAGCTCATGGTGGATGCTGAACCCCGAGGGCGGGAAGACCGGCAAGACCCCACGGCGCAGGGCCGTGTCCATGGACAACGGAGCCAAGTTCCTGCGCATCAAGGGCAAGGCGAGCAAGAAGAAGCAGCTGCAGGCACCCGAGCGAAGCCCCGATGACAGCCCCCCGGGCGCCCCAGCCCCGGGGCCTGTGCCTGCCGCAGCCAAGTGGGCCACGAGCCCGGCCTCGCACGCCAGCGATGACTACGAGGCGTGGGCCGACTTCCGCGGCGGCAGGAGACCCCTGCTTGGAGAGGCAGCTGAACTGGAGGACGACGAAGCTCTGGAGGCCCTTGCGCCATCGTCACCACTCATGTACCCCAGTCCCGCGAGCGCGCTGTCGCCCGCGCTAGGTACGCGCTGCCCGGGGGAACTGCCCCGCCTGGCCGAGCTGGGAGGCCCACTGGGCCTGCACGGAGGCGGCGGTGGCGCGGGGCTGCCGGAGTCCCTGCTGGAGGGCGCGCAGGACGCGTACGGGCCGCGGCCCCGCGCCGGGACGCCCGCCTTCTTCGGCGGCTGCAAGGGCGGTACCTATGGCGGGAGTGGGGGCTTTGGGCCGCCTGCGCTGGGCGCGTTGCGCCGCCTGCCCATGCAGACCATACAAGAGAACAAGCAGGCCAGCTTTGCGCCGGCCGCCGCGCCCTTCCGCCCCGGGGCGCTGCCCGCGCTGCTGCCGCCGCCGCCGCCGCCGCCGCCCGCGCCCCGCCCCGGCCCGGTGCTGGGCGCGCCCGGGGAGCTCGCGCTGGCGAGCGCGGCCACAGCCTACCCCGGCAAGGGGGCGGCCCCGTACGCGCCGCCGGTGCCCTCGCGCAGTGCCTTAGCCCACCCCATCAGCCTTATGACGCTGCCCGGCGAGGCGGGCACCGCGGGTCTGGCGCCGCCTGGCCACGCGGCCGCCTTCGGGGGCCCTCCTGGCGGCCTCCTGCTGGACGCGCTACCTGGGCCGTACGCGGCGGCCGCCGCCGGGCCGCTGGGTGCCGCACCCGACCGCTTCCCGGCCGACCTGGACCTTGACATGTTCAGCGGCAGCTTGGAGTGTGACGTCGAGTCCATCATCCTCAACGACTTCATGGACAGCGACGAAATGGACTTCAACTTCGACTCGGCCCTGCCTCCACCGCCGCCCGGCCTGGCCGGGGCCCCGCCCCCCAACCAGAGCTGGGTGCCGGGCTGAAGGCCGCTCCGGAGCCCCGGGTGTCCGCCCCGCCCCCAAAGGGGCTTCTGTCTTCCCATCCTGATCCCCGGGTCCCCACCCCTGATTCCAGATCCATGGGAGGATCCAGGAGGCAGCCCCAGCCCTGCTGGAGACATCTCTCAGAAGTTGGCCGCTGAGGGAAGTGGTAGGGAGGAGCTGGGGCACCCTGCCATTCCTGCCCAGACTCCTGAGAGCCGCTCCCCCTACTCCCGGGGCAGGAAGCCTGGGGGCAGAGGCTGACCCCGGGCTGGGTGGGAGTGGGGAGGAGCGAGTTGGGCTGCGCTGCTCAGAGAAGCCTACCCGAGATGGGGCGGAGCGTCTCTGAATCTTAGTTTCCTTTGCCAGGGGTGGGGGGCCCTCACGTTGGTGAATCGCCCATTCCAAACTCCGATCTGATTCCCAATTGACACTTTCTACTGGTCTTAGCTCCACCCACAAAAATCCAGCAGCCCTCTCCCAGAAACACACTCACACCTACTTATTGGCTGTATACCCGGAATTGTCCTCCTTCAGTCCTAACCCTCCTTTCGACCTTCCTTCCCCATGGTTCAGCCCTTCCCTCCCAATCTTGCCAACCCTTGCTTCTCCCCTTCCCTGTTGGAGTCGATCGCCTTTTCCAATCCTCACCACCACCCCCAGTACTGGTCTCAGCCTGTCTAGCGGGCCTCAGCTCCGGATCCACACCCTAACCCGACACCCCTTTATCCGTGCCAGTCCTGGCTCTTCTCTCCCATATTTATAAGTGTCTGGTCGGGGCGGGCTGTGGGCGCGGCGTCCCTGGCGCATATCGTAGGCTGTGTACCGTGGCCGTGCCGTCAGCGTGTGCGTGTGCGTGTGTGCCGTGTCGAGGCCGTGTAGAGTGCATTGTACAGCATATTTTCATGAATAAAATTGTTTTAAATATTTCCCGCGCCTTGGGCTAGCAGGGGGAGTGGCTGCGGAGGAGGATAACTGGCAGGGATGTGGGGGCGGGGTTCCAGTGCCTGAGCACCTACTGTGGCTTTGTGTCTGAGTATGTTCCAGCGTTCCCTGATGCCTGTCTGCGCAACACGCAGTGGTTAAGCGCCTACTGAGTTCTGGATGCTGGGAATGTGCCTGTGTGGAGTTCTGCACCTGTTTTTGTGAGCATGTGCATGCAGGAAGTTTCTGCCCTGGGGAAATTCTGTTCTGAATAAGCCTCAGAGTTGGGAGAGAAGGCACAGATATTTACTGAGAACCTGTTAGTGTCAGCTTCTGTATTAGGTATGATTTTTGTTCCCATTGCACAGATGAGAAAACAGGGTCAGAGATGGAAAATGGGTTGGGAAAGCAGAGTGGGGTGGTAGAAAGGAGGCCTCTGAAAGCACACAAACTTCTATTCGAATCCATCCATTCCCTGCTGTTTTACCAGCTGCATGATATTGGGCATGTTTTCAACCTCTATAGCCTTGCTTTCCTGGTCTGGATCACAGGATAGTAGCACCCATCGCATGGATTTCTAGTGAATAAATGAGAGAAGGTATGTAAAGTGCTCAGCACAGGTCCTGCACCCACTGATGCATTCACTTATCCATGGAAGATTGATAGGGCACCTATCATGTGCTAGGTATTGTACCAAGCACTGGGGCTGTCATAGAGAGCAACATAGGCACAACTCTGCCCTCAAGGAACTTAGAGGCTCTAGAGGGACACAGATGAGTAAATAGGTGATTGATTATAGATCAGAGCTAAATGGAGGAGCCAGGGGGCTGTTATGGGAATGAAAAACATAGCTGCATCTATCCCGTGCTTGGGGCATCAGGGAAGGTTCCTGGAGGGACTGTTGTCTCAGCTGAGCCTTGAAAGATGAGTAGGCATTGGAAGGTGAAGGATGTCAGAGGGAATGGCTCGATCAGAGATCTGGAGTTGAGATCATATGGGTGCCAGAACCAAAAGATCATTTGGGTTTTAGTGTAGCCGAAACTCTGAGAGGGAAAAGTTACTGATGATGGGGAGGCAAATGGGCCAGAGGGGACAACAATAAGAGAGGGTCAATAGCAAGCCCAGAGGTGCTGGGCGACTCAAACCAGGAGAGAGAGAGGAAGGTATTTGGGCTGGAGAGGAAAGGATGAGTTCACATACATTTTGGACGTAAAGTCATTGAGAACTTCCAGACAGGAGGAGCCTTGGGGAAGATGGTGCACTCAGCCTCAACCAGGCTCAACTTGAGTTATGTCCTATGAGAACCCCTAGGATTTGGAGGGATATTCAGGAGCATATATACTCTGTGTAAATGGCATTCCCTGGCATTGGGCAACATGGTGGCCAGCTGGATAATGGGGTCAGAAGCCCAGGAAGTTGTCTGGGATGGAGAGGGCAGTCAAAGAATCAAGAACACAGAAACTGTCATGGAAGTGTTGGGAGTGGCTTAGGGGGTGGTGCAGAGTGGGAAGAGCAGGCAACTCCAGTCTGCTCCAATGAACACCTTAGAAAACTTCGGCACAGGGAGGGGAACCACTGGCTGAGAAGGAGCAGCCCCAGGGAAAGGAGGAAGAAAACCAAGACACTGGGCTCCTAGAGTTTGCAAAAAGAGCGTGGCCCTAGAAAGAAATGCCCAGTGTGCTTCCCTCTCTGAGCCTCACTTTCTTCATCTGGAAGATGGGGCAGTAGCATCTGTCTCAGATTTTTTTGAGGAACAAATAAGATTGGAATTATTCTCTGAAGTTACACTACTGGCAAAGGGAAGAAATGGGGTTCCTGCCCAGACTGTATACTTCCAACCCCCTGGCTCTTCTATGGACTCTACTGCCTCTGGGGAGGTGGCTGTGAGCAGAGGAGCAAAGGAGCTTGGAGCCAGCAGGACCTGTACAGCTTGGGCTCAGCTGGGGCTTGAAACCTCACTGTGGAGTATGGTAGATATCCTCACTGGGTAGGGAGCTGGTGGATCCTCCCCTGGGACAGATGTCCCAGCCCCACATAGAGGCTGATGGACCCTCCCCTGGGACAGATGTCCCAGCCTCACCCCACAACCAGACTCTGGGATAGCCCAGCTGGGTCTGGGCTCCATATGGGCTGCAAAGCTGCCCCCATCCTGGCTGCCAGAGGGTGGGCTACTAGTGTGTGTGTGCAGGTCTGTGTGTTTCCATGTAGCCCTACATGCATCTGTCTGTGTGGGCCTATGTGTATGTGCTGGGAGTGGGGCAGGATGGGTGATGGTTGGGG